>NC_133658.1:194805381-195118470 GCF_037893015.1 Macrotis lagotis | reverse complement strand
AACTGGGACATTTATGCATTGTTGGTGGAGTTGTGAACTGAACAAACCATTCTGAAGAGAAATTTGGAACTATGACTAAAGAAAAATAAAACTGGGGACATTCTTTGCTCCAGCAATAACATTACTAGGTCTATATCCCAAAGAGATCTTAAAAAGGGGGGAAAGACCAACATGCACAAAATATTCATAGCAGCTTTTTTCATGGTGTCAAAGACTTGAAAATTGTGGAATTGCCTATCAATTGGAGAATGACTGAACAAGTATATGGTACATAGTGTATATAGTAGTATGGTAAGAAATTATGAGTGGCTAGACTTTAGCCAAGCCTGTTAAGACTTGCATGGACTGAGGCTGAGTGAAGTGAACAGAATCAGGAGAACATATTAATTCAACTATGATGGACACAGCTTCTCTTAGGAGTTCAGTGATGAGGAATAATCCTGAGAGACCTGTCACAGAATTCATACATCCAGAGCAAAATCTTTGGAGTCTGAATGCAGAGCAAAACATACTGTGTTCACTTTTTAAAACTTCTTTTATGTTCTTTTGTTCTTTCTTTCTTTCTAATTTTTTCTCTTAGTTCTAATTCTTCTTTTACAATATGACTAATAATGAAAGTTATGAAGCACAATTTCCATGTACAGTCTTCATCAGATTGCTTGCTGCCATGGGGAGAGTGGAAGGAAAGGAGGGTAGTAGAGAAATGTGAAACTCAAAAGCTTGCAAAAGAATGAATATTGAAAACTATCTTTGCATGTTATTGATCAAAATTTTAAATAAAGAAAGAATCATGAATGTCAATAAAGAAGAACAGAAATTCTTGGACTCATTGTTGATAAGTCATATTTAGAAGAATATGACATCTTAAATTATTATTTTTAAACAATATTCAACAGAAATTTGGAAATTTGGTTTCCTTCCTTGCTTTTTTGCATGGTTTGAACTTCATGAAACAAGATGGCATTTCCAGGATAATGTGAGCCCTTGAAATCTCATCACCATGCCGTTTAATTTATCTTTATATGCCCAACATTTTCCAGACCCCCTCAAACCCCACCTCATGAAGAGGAAAGGAATAATCATTTATATAATGACTACTATGTGCCAGGCTTGTGCATAGTGCCCAATGAGGTTTAATGAAGAAGAATTATCTTCTACCTTAATGCCTTTCCTTGAACTAAAAGAACAGAAAGATCTAGTGTTGATCATTTTTTTACAAGTTGAAGAGGAAGAGAAAAGGAGAGTGACAAAACAGAAAGGACATGCTAACTTGAGGGGGGGGGGGGAGATTTTTGAAGATCTAAGAAGAGCATTTGACTCAATACGGGTTTTCAGATATGGAAAATGACAGATTCAGGCCAGTGGCTCTAGGGTGCTCTGAGGGGGAGAGTTCAGATATAACATTCAAATACTGACTGAAGAGAAACAAAGGGAAAAATCATGCCTTTGTTCTGTTCAGATCCCAAGAGAGGCTTTGGGTTGAGACTGTTTAAAAATCTTTAAAGTGGAATTAAGTAGGTTCTCTTGCTTGTTTGTTCCCTCCTTTATCCAAGATTTCCCCTTTTAACCTCATTAGGTTTTAATTAGAGAACTTGTGCAATATTTTGAACACAAATTAGAAGTGAGTATGTAATACATCTAGTGAATCCACCAACCTGAATAGATGGTGCTAACAGAATTATAACCTCCAAATAATTTGAATGTGGAACCACTTAGAGTAGGTCTTATTAGCCCTGGTTTAGGATTAGACCTGAACTTCCTAAATAGTCAATAACATGTCAATCAACTCGCATTTAAATACATTCTAAATGTCAGATATTAAGTCAGTTAGTTCCAGTGCCTGCAAATTCAAGAATGAGATAGTCCCTGCATTCAAGTAGCTTATATTCTACTGAGGATAAGGAAATAGAGTGATTTGGAGTGGCTCTTGCAACTGAGTAATAAAGACTTACTAAAGAATATGACTTTTGGGGGCAGTTAGGTGGTGCAGTGGATAGAGCATTGGACTGGAGTCAGGAGGACCTGAGTTCAAATGTGTCCTCAGACCTTGGACAAGTCATCAAACCCCATTGCCTCACAAAAACAAATAAACAGAAGAATATGATAGATACATGAATACTATGGAAATACTATTGTTCTATAAGAAACCATAAATGGTCAGACTCTAGAGAAGCATGGAATGAATTATAGTATCTGATGCTGAGCTAAGGGAGCAGAACCAAGAAAACAATGTGCACATTGACAACAATATTGTGAAATGATGAACCTTGATGGAAACAGCTTCTCTTAGCAGTTCAGAGAGCTAGGACAACCATATTAGATTGGTTATGGAAAATGCTCTCTTCATCCAGAGGAAGAAAAACAAAACAAAGCAAAATTTTTTAAAAAACCTTCAGAATCTGATAAACACTTTTATAAAAAATATCTCTTACATATCTTCTTTCCCTTAATCTTCATTCCTCATACAGAAAATCACTAATCTGTAAACAGGTTTATCACAAATATGTATGTACAATATTAACCTAATTGTTCCCTGCTGAGGGGAGGGGGGGGTGGGAAGGGAGGGTGGAAGGAAATTTAGTGATTTAAAAATATACATGTGAATATAGATGAATGTTGAAAATTTTTCATAGCATGTATTTGTAAAAATAAAATATCAATAAAAAAATAAGGCAAAAAACGATGACAATTAAACAGAGCCTAGAGGGAGTCAGCATCTCCAAGAGGTTCAAGTCAGGATGGGAGGACATTTCCAAGAAAAGGGGGAAGAGTCTGCAGCTTGTACGAAAGAGAGGAGAGAGAGAAAGGAAATATTTATTTGGAACTCATTGTGTGGCAAGGACACACAATATGAGCAAACTAGACTATTACTACCCTTTAGTTTAAGTGACTTGCTCAAGGAAACAGGCTAGGTAATTATTAAGTGCCTCAGGCTGGATTTGAAGTCAAGTCCTCCTGACTCAAATTAGTGCTCTATCCACTACAGAATTTATTTCTAATGGGGAAAGAAAATACATGAAAGGGATCTGGAAAATGAGGGTCTTTTAAGAGGTAAAGCCTGCTGGTAAGGAAGTTAAAATAATTTATAATGGTCACATCACCTTTTCTGTCATGTAGCGTCCTATTTTAAGCTGACTGGTACTAAACACAATATTTATATATTTTGGGGGGAAGTGAGTAATCTTATATTTACATCTAAGCTAAAGTTCTCTGTGTCTTAGATATCCTTTCTTTACCTGCCAAATTTGTTTTCATCTTTTAAAGTCCAGAAAAGATCCCCTGCTCTGAAATTTTTCACATCAACTTTATTTTCCTTTATTAACTATACTGGTATTTCCATTCCTCAGTAGAATCTAAGTTTCATGAAGGTAGGGACCACATTTTATCCTATTTACCTTTTCCTAGGACCCAGCAAAGTAGAAAACCTTTGAATTCTTTGAGTTGTAAGCATCTCTCTCTAATTGAGTCAAGAAAGTCAAGAGTAGCAAATAGTTTTCACAGTTCCAGAGGGACATTAAATAACTAAACCCTAGTGATTGTCAGAATTTCATAATAAGAGAAATAGCAAGGTGATAGCATTAAGATCACTACGGGGGGAAGAGGGTGCGCGCGCACACACACACACACACATACCTATACACATATGATATGTAGCTCTGAAATAATGTTATTAGATTGATAGAATATATTGTATTTAGTAGAGAACAAAAATACAGTGCAGACAGAACCAGATATCAAGATATAGTCACAGAAAGAGGAAAGAGTTTCAAAAAGCATAATTCCTAGTAAGAAAGAAGAGAGGTAGCTATAGATTCAGGAGAGGATCAGACCCTGAGGAGTAAGAATGCTTCACTCAAGAAGAAACATTGAGAGGATTACACAAGATGAGGACATCTAGGTTTTGCATTTCTTGAGGTTGTGAGATTCCTTTGCTACAATTGTATAGTACCTATGTACCTCACTACTACAATATTTCTTAAGTTTAAGCTCAATTTTTCATGTATTTATGGGAGACTTTTAACTTCAGCTTTATGGAAGAAATGTTTTGTCATGTTATCTTGGTAAACCCTTTGCTTAGAACTTATTGAGTCTCCTGAGTTATTATTAGGGAAATCCATTGACAAGGAATGATCTTGGGGTACAGGGATGAAGTTAGGAGTGAAAGTCTACAGAGCGATCCCTAGAACTAGAGGTAATAGCTGCCCTCTGAGTACTCAGTCTTGCAGACAAAGTAAAATCTGGGAAAGTAGACCAATACAAGTGTTACATCTAGTGGTCAGGACCTTTAGACCCTAAGTCATATTTAGAATTGAGTCAAAGTTAAGATGGTGCAAACACTACTGGGACAAAGAAGAATGGATTCACATCCTGCTTCTGATACTGTGTGAACTTTGAAAGTTGATTCCATTCTCTCATCTTCTTGATGTCAGTTTTCTTCTTTATAAAAACAAGAGGGTTGGATTAGATGACTGCTATAGTTATTTCTGTGACAGTAAGTCAGAATCAAGATCAGTCTTCAATCAAATGCTCACTCTCTGTATGTATATATTCATACGCTCTTGCATATATATTATATCATATATAAAATGTATCTCTTTTCTCTTTCAAGAAGGAAGCAGTTATAGTAAGAATATCATATTCCCTCCACTAGTCTTTAAGTTCCTTGTAGGAAGGAATATGTTTCATTCAAACTGCATCTCTAAGTTTCTCACAGAGTGTTCAGTATGTAAAAGGTGCTTAATAGTTATATGCTGATTTGATTTTTTTAAAAAACAGACTGAATGCTCTCCTAAATTATATATATATATACTTTTATATTTATTTAGAAAGATATATATATTATACATAATATATATATTTAAAGTCAAAGTTCAGCATCAGACACCTACTTAGTTCTTTCTCTTTGAACAATAGGCTATCTGCTTGTCATTGGCAATCACAAGACTAATTTTGGAGACTGAATAGTAGTATAAATTAGAGGGAAAGATGTGTGAATTTGGAATTAAGTGTTTAATTTGATCTAAGCAGAAGACTATTTGTAAGACATTAACTGGTAGCTGTTTAATGTATTCTCCCCCTAGCCAAAAATGCAGCAAACAACCTGAAAATTTCCTTCATTTAAAAATAGACCCAACTAACAAAATGGTTGATTTTATAGGTAATTACTACAGTAAAAAATCACAAATCTTGCATGTCTTCTGATGACTCAGCTTGAGGTAAAACACATGAAGATTCCCAGGAAAGTTAAAAAGTATGAATACAGTTTCAAACATTAAATAAACATGAATTGCTGTCTGACAATGTTAGGAACGCTAATACTGCTATTAAAAAGCATATATCAGTATTCTACAATAAGTGCTTTGTGCGAATTTTAAAAGATGTATGTCATAATTTCAAAGGACTACTGAGAATTTCAATGCTGCCCTGCATATGACAATGAAAATCATTTTAAACTGCAAAATCCCCTCGAGGTCAGCCTATGTAAAATGGCAGATTAACTATGGGCATGCTATTTTACTATCATTGACTCTCCTCATAGCTTAACTAAATTTTACATTTTCCCCCCAAATAACTCACAAGTAAATACAAACTGAAATGTGACATATTAAAATAGCAATTTATAATGTATTGGGATGAAACTCTAAAATATTAATATTCAAATAATTAGTTATGAGGCAAAATTTATGTATATCTTCTATTTTAAGTATACTACTATTAAATATACTATTATTTACTTTTATATCGAGGATATACATAACAGTGGGTCCAGACAAAATTTTTTTTTATTGTTTTCAGACAAAATTTTTTAAGGGATATATAGGGTGGTTATTTCACCCATATCTAGCAAAAATAAAAATGTTTTTGAAAGTGTCAAATTAATTTTTCCACTTACTATTTTCTATGTGAGTCCTCTTCTGATGCTGTATAATTTTTATTTACAGATTTATGTTTACACTGCTTTCTCCCATTGGAATGCAAGCTCCTTGAGGAAAATCTTTCTTTTCCTTTTTCCCTTTTCTTTATCTTTTTCTTTCTCCTCTCTTCTCCTTTTCCTTTTCTTTTCTCTTGTTTTTTCCTCTCCAATCTTCTCTTCTCTCCCCTTTTTTTCTATATATCTCTGCCCCCTAGTGCAAGGTCTGGCTAATAGCCATTTCTCCATGAATTTTTTTCCATTGAAGTGATTCATTTAGAAGGGAATAATTTCTAATTTTCAATGAAAAATCTTAAATGATACTAAATATTTGAGAAATAAAGGGGAAAGTGACTTTAAGTGAATAGATTATATTACAAGTAACTTTCCACATTAAAACTATAGGCAGACTTATAAGGTCATGAATCTCTACACTTTGAAGTATTTGTGTTTAAATGTTTATTTTATAAGGAAAATTTTATTACACAAAATAATGCATCCAGATTCTAGTTACCTTCCCACTATTTGAGTATACTTAGTTATATGTCACTAATCTAACCACTTAATCTCTCTAAACTTTAGTTCTTTTATAAATCAAAAATTTTCACATCTACAGAACTTAACTTCTCATTTGCCAAGCCAAATTTAAAAAATATGTAAAACTTTATATAAATTAGTTATTATTATTATTATTTTAGAATTTAGATAGAAAAAAAGACTTTATAGACCATTTCATACAACTCTTTCATTTTGTGGCTAAAGAAAAGGAGGAAAGGGGAAAGGACCTATTCAAGGTCACAGAAGGAGAGTAATGCAGTAGCAAGATTGGAACTCCAACTCTTTTGCTTATATACTGCAGCATCTTACCAACTCAAAAAATTATAGAAGATATTCAGAAAATTTAAAGAGTATCAGGCAACAGATTTCAGAGTTTCAGTTAATATGTAAGGCACATTTTTGCAACTTTTGAAGTATAAATTAATTGAAATATAACAATTTAATTATACACTAAAAGGTTTAATGTTTATTTTGCTTCTTTTCTATATAGAAGACCAATTATGTCATTAGTCTTTTTCAAAAATGAGTGATGAAAAACAACAATAAAAACCTACCTATGCATGTAGGAGGGTCGGGCTGCCAGAAGAATCGGTTATTTAGTTGCACACAAGTGATTTTAGTCTGACCTTGAAGCTGATATCCAGGATCACATTGAAAAGTTATGGTATCTCCAGGTTCTCGGCTGTCTCCATAGCGGGTGCCATTTTGAGGCATACCAGGGTCATTGCAAGTGGATGCAATAGATGCTATGAAAAATTAGCAAATAGATTAATATATTTGGATAACATTTACAAAATTTATACTTCTTTATTGGAGCATTTTTTTGATTTACAAGAACATGAAAGTAGTTTGTCCCCCATATGAACACATTCACTAAGAAAGACATTGTTTGTGATATATTCTGGTCAGCTCCCAATGGTGAAACAAACAAGGATAAGAGCCACAATTAATTTTCTTCCTACTTTAAATCAACAAACAAGTTAAAATATATTTCAACATTAAAATCACATATTTGTTTAATGTTTATTTATTTCATAAGTCAGAGTTCACATCACAAATACACAAACTTTTAAGTAATATTTTTACTTGGAGGGAGAACAAGAGAAATTTATTTAGGAACTTCAATCCCAAGTTGCCAACTTAGTAAAGTGATTAATGAATCTGTATTGTTATGAGAAGAGAAATGGTCTTAGGGAAGACCCAAGAAGATTGAATAATAGAAACTCACTTAAACTCCCCCAAGTTCCTCTCCAAACAATTTTACCATATTACCTCAAATCACATTTTGGAGCTCTAGAACCAAAAAGAGGGAGTGAAATGCTTTTCCATACCAAAATAACTTAGAAGGTTGGCAGGAAAGATATATCTCATTGGGATAGTGGTGGTGGACGGTAGAAGTGCAATACAGGCTAGACCTTTGGGGCAGCTGCATTATCAGGACAGCAGCTTCAGCAGCTCTCAGAACACAGTAGGAAATGGGACAACTGGTTAAAAAGAAATTACAAGGAAGTCCTTGCTGGCACTAGGAGCAGAACCCTTTTGTGTTGTCCATATACAGTTCTGGGTTGTAGTCCCAGGATGAAAAAGAATACATGTATCAGAATTTGCAGTTCAAGAATAGGAGTCCTGGTCAAAATTCCAGGGCAGAAAGAAGTTCTTGCAATCTCTGACAGGAGAATGGAGTCCTTTGTCTCAAGGACAGGGCTGAAAAGGACTATTTCTTTCCCAGGGGCAGAAGGAACAAGAACATTTGTAGCAGAGGCTTCAGGGAATAATGAAGTACGTGTGGAGGCTGGGCTATCAGATCACAGGTCAAGAAAGTAGTGACTGCACTTAAACTATACCATTGTGTGAGAACTGAAAACTTTCAGATCCTTAGAAGTGGCTCTGATAACAGCAGAACAAAAGACCTAAAGATGGTACAATACCCCTGGACCCCAGAGGCAGAGTTGAGCTTTATAACTGAAATTTAAAAGTTAAGGAATAGGCTAAAAATGATCAAAAAACAACAATAAAAACCATAGTTACTGTGGAGGCAGGGAAGATCAAGGCACAATCCTTGAAGACAATTCTTTTCAAGGAGAATCAGAGTTAAAAAAAAAGTGAAAAATGAATAAACATGGAAAAATAGGATGAAGATAAATACATAGTATTCATAACTGTGAATATGACTGGAATGAACTACCTCATAAAAGGGAAGCAGACATTCTGTTGTTTACCTTATACACAATTGAAACAGAAAAATCCATTTAAAAAAAATAAGAACCTGAAGTAGAATGTAAGTTTCAGGTGAAGCAAAAAAAACAAAAAACAAAAAACAGTTACAGCAATCATGATCTCAAAGCAAAAAAGCAAAATTAGATCTAATTAACAGAAATTAGTAGGGAAACTACACTTTGCTAAAAGATACAGTTGATAAGGAATTACTATCAATACTTAACATATATATATATATATATATATATATATATATATACACTAAATGATATAGCTTTGATATTCTTAAAGGAAAAGTTAAAAGAGTCACAGGAGGAAGCTAGTGAGAGACCTCAACTTTCCCTTGTCAAAACTTGATAAATCCAACCAAATATAGATCAAAACATGCTTTTTAAACTTTAGTTTTCTTCTCTTGGTTTTTGGTCTGTGTTCTCTTTCACAATGTGGTTAATATGGAAGCATATTTTATATGATTGTACATATATATAATCTCTATCTCTCAAGGGGGGAGGAGAAGATGGGGGTAGGGATGAAAATAATAAAAAGTTGGAGTTTTTTACATATAACTGAGACAATAAAATAAAAAATATTCCTTTTTCTTAAGAGAGATGATATCTGTACATTGTTTTTCCCATTTCAACAGGAGTAACATGTATGGTCGAAATTTCAGGACAGGCAATTGAGAGAAAGAAATGATGATGATTTTTTAGTAGAGTCATCAGCTCTTGACAATGCCCATGCTTAGTCTCAATTCAGGAACATTACTTAACATTTGGTCCCTTTATTGACATTCCATCTTTACCATCAAGTACTTCAGAGGTGAAAGGACTCCAGAAATTAATCCATTCGTGAAAAATGATCCCTTCTAAAATGTCTATTTTGTGATTTTAGGTGAATCCTTTAACTGCTGTAGACCTCTGTTTCTTCATTTGTAAATTGGTTTAAATGATCCCTAAGTCCCTCCAAGTTTTTTGTCTATTATCCTATTATCAACAACCCTTCAAAGAAATTCAATATGAAAACGTAATAACATCAAGAGATAACAACTATGGCTTCAACTAATGTAACTTATGTTTTTTCTATTTCATCAAGCCCCTATTTGTTTCTCTGAAACTTCCACTCATTTGCTTCCAGTTCTGCTCTCAAAATGTCAAAGATTTAGAGGAGACTAAAGTCTAATAGTTCCCTTTCTATGTTATTATCCAGGGAAAACTTTACTTTAATATATCTTTTACATCCATACTCACACACATGCATGTGCGTCTACCTTTCTGCTATTAATGACTTGCATTCCTAATAGAACAAAAATGATATTGGGTCTGGTCTCGCACACAATACATGCCTGTTGAATTGATTTGTTTCAAATCAAGTTTTCATGAGAGACTGTGTTAGGTAGTAAATTATGCTCTGACTTTGGAGACAGGATGACCTGTGTTCAAGTCCTGGCCCTGAAATATCCTAGCTTTTGTAAACTAAGGAAACTCACAAAATCTATATTGTTGCAAAGAAGGTGCTGTTCTGTATGGTTTAGGAAGTTTCTCAGTAGAAGCTTCCAACTCAGATGAAATTACAGATCCAATCCAAAAGAAAAAAAGTTATCACACTTGGAACTCTTCACTTTCTCTTCTTGATCATTTATCAAATGATGGATAGATGATTTTTTTCTTAGATAGTATCTTTTCCTTTGTTTCATTAAAATTTGCACTAGAAATGCTAATTGTATTTTTTTAGGAGAAACAAAAATATAATCTTCATTATCTAATGGTTCAGACTTTACCCTCTGAGAATGGTACCTCATTGGTTGGCAACTTAAAGGAAAAGAGCAGTCTCATATACCTGGAGGATCTAGGTACTATGATTGTTCAGATAAAACAATGTACACAAATGACTATGACAATGTAAATAGAAAAAACAGTCACACTTATAAGTCTACATACACATATACACAAAGAGCAAGAATAGCTCAGAAGAAGAGATATGAGAAGATTCTTCTACCTAACCCCTTTTCAGAGATTACAGGTTCAGAGCTATTTTCCTTAGAATGTATTTTCAAATGTTTGTATATATTTGTCAGTAGTGTATGTTCTTCTTTTATCTCTAAAAAAACAATATTTGTTTTATGGGATAGTTATTCTGGGAAGTGATAGGTAAGGGATTATGGGAGAAGCTAGGGTTCTATTTTTTTAAAAAAGACTAATTAAAACTAATAAATAAATAAAACAATAAATATTAGCACTTCCTTCAGAAGGTTAAGAGGAAGAAAAGAGCAACCTAAGTACAGTGCTTAACAAATCTTAAAGTGCCATTTAAATGCTAGGTATTACTGCTATCATTGTTGTTGTCATTGCTATTGTTTTTGTAGTAATTTGCCTAAGTTTAATGCAAAGTATATAAAAACACATAGAATTTTACATAGGCACCTAGGAAGACATCCTTAAGGGCAAGTATATGTATTTAAGGTCACTAAAACATCAATTACTAAAGCTCAAAAGTGCATATGTTCTCTCTTTTCCCCCTACCCAAACCCACTTCTTTTTTAGTGTTATGACGTAAGAAGAAAGAAAGCTTTTGGGATTATTGTTGGTCAGATTACAAAAGCAATAACAAGACATGAGAAAAACAATTTTAAGCAATGCAGTGGGAAATATTATAGTTTACACTTTGAAATAAGGCCTCATGTTATTTTACTTTTGTTTTTGAGTTGATGGAAAATGTTGCCTGGGAAATGGCAATAAGGCTTATACAGAGAGTAATATGAGAGCTCCCCCCAAAAAGATGCTAAAGTTGGGGTCAGAAATTGCTTTTACACCTTCAGGGTCATAACAAAGTTAGTAGTGAAACATGCACTCATTCTTTTTTTTTTTTTTGAGTATTCATTTTATGTGCTGTAAGATACATTTTATTTTTTTTAAAGCATTTTTTTCTCCATATGGGATTTTGGTGATTCTGAACATCTCTAGATTTTTTTCCATAAAAAAGAAAGCAATAATTTCTGTTGCACCATTCTGGTTTTGCTTTTACCTTAGAAGGGGAACTGAAGTGTCGTGTACAATTGCAAATTCTCACATGATTTCTGGAACAGTTTTGATCATAAAAATGACTTTCAGAAACCCTTGAATATCTTGGGTATATGTCTACACTATTGCTTCAGGAATTCCTTATAGCCTTGATTCACTGTAGTCATGGAGAAAATATACTGAACTGAGTTTAAACATACTAGTCCTACATTTCTTTTTGTAAAAAAATGTGACAAAAACACACAGACAGATGGAATCACACAAAGTATTTCTGGGCATGATTTCCTGGATAATTATAGGTTATGTCTAAAATGTGTGTGTGTGTGTGTGTGTGTGTGTGTGTGTGTTTTACCTAAAATAAATTCAAATGTCAAATATTTCCTTACCTCACTAAAATGAAGAAAAATTATATCATAGGGAGCAAATACTACCAATGACTCAAGTTATTCCATGGTTCACTTGCTGTGTTTTTAGGAAATACATTTAATGATGTAGTTCTAAAGATATCCTTTGATAATGGTAACTGCTTACATTTACCTAGTAATTAAAATTTGTGAGGAAAATACAAACTTATAGAAGATAAAATGGATAATTTTAATTATAGAAAATTAAAGTTTTTTGCATAAATCTAAAAAGCTAAGATTAAAAGGTAAACAATTAGGTATTTTTTTGGGCAGCAAGTTTCTCTGACATATGTGTGATTTTCAAGATAGATAAGGAACTAATTCAAGTTTATTAGAAAAAAAACTCTATTCTCCAATTGATAGTCTAAAGATATGAACAGACAGTTCTCAAGAGGAGAAACTCAGACTATCTATAGCCATATGAAAAATGTACCAAATTACTTAGTAATTAGAAAATGAATATTAAAACAATTTTGAGATTCCACTTCATAACCACTAGAGTAAAAATAGGACACAATATGGAAAATGATAGAGGTAGGCTGTAGTCTATTATATCCCTTTGTAAAAGTTCTACTTGTTTTAATTAATTATATGAACAAATATATTAGACTTAACTCTTCTCAATAGTAGAAAGATCAAAGACAATTCTATAGTACCTATGATGGAAAAATATTATCCATGTTCAGAGAAAGAAGTATGGGGTCTAAATGAAGATCAAAGAATGCTATTTTCAACTTATAAAATTTGTTTTGTGTTTAATGTTTTTTCCCTCCTCTCATGGCTTTATTTCCTTTTTATTCTAATTTTTCTTTCACACCATGACTAATATGAAATATGTTTAACATAGTTATACATTTATAACCTAAATCAGATTGCTTGTTGTCAAAGGGAGGGGAGGGAAATAAGGAAGGGAGAAAAATGTGGAGCTCAAATTCTTAGCAAAAAATGAATGCTCAAAACTATCTTTGCAAAAAGTAGAAGAAATAAATTACATAAAAAAGAAAATATTATTGATTTACTATCAGTTGGTCATGTGTTATCTTTTCTCCCTTAAGGTATTGGGGTACCTTACTTCATATGAAATGATTATGAAATGTAAAGTAACATTTCTGTAAATTGAATTGTATTCTTAAAGAAATTGGGGTTCCATTTTATAGAAGAACTTTATAAAGAATTCTTTGACAAAAGGAAAACATATTTCTAATTTGTGCTTTTTGTAAGATAAGATTTGCTGTTAACTGGTGTTCTTAAAAGAAAGATATTTATTGGGGCAGCTAGGTGACCCTTAGAGTCAGGAGGATCTAAGTTTGAATCTGACCTCGGACATTTTATCCTTACTGTGTGACCTTGGACAAGTCAATTAATCCCATTGTTCCATAAAAACAAAAAAAAATTAAAAAACATGATCATTGATAGATGCTAGAAGTAAATGAACCACTCTGGTTCATCTAAGGGAATCAAAACAATACAGGAGAAAGAACAATGGATTTAGAGTCAAAGAATCTGGGTATGAATCTTGATTGTATTAGAGTCAGAAGGTCACTCTAGAATCTAAGAAATCACTTAAAATCACCCATATCTCAGAGGTAAAGAGACCAATTGAGCTACTGTGGCTTGCCCAAGGTCACACAGGCAGAAAAGAACAGTCAAGATTAAAATCCTTTGATACCAAATGTTAGAGACCTTTCTAGTATACTTCCTTGTTTTTTTTTTCTGTACTAATGTGAGGCCAGATTATAATCTTAGTAGCAAATACACATTTCAAGTTTTTTTTTTAGGTTTTTGCAAGGAAGTGGCTTGCCCAAGGCCACACAGCTAAGTAATTATTAAGTATCTGAGACGGGATTTGAACCCAGGTACTCCTGACTCCAGGGCCGGTGCTTTATCCACTATGCCACCTAGCCACCCCTATACATTTCAACTTTAAAAAGACAATGGTCTTTTCTATATTTTAAAAAATTTATAACTCATCCTTTCCCCTAACTCCCCACCCTCAGTAAAAAATCATTTAGCACAAGATTAATATATTCAAATTTAATCTTTTATAGATTCCTTTTTTTGCATGGACAGTATATAATGGTTTTAATGCAACCACATATTCATCAGATCTTTTAAAATTATCAGTTGGATTTTTGTGGGGATAAAAGATCTTTTGAAAAGAAGAAAACATTTAATGTGTGCTATTGCATCCCCCAAATGTGATCATCCTCTATGTAAAGTAAATTGGGGTTACTTTAAAAGAAAAGCTAAGATAAAAGTTGTCATGAATTAAATGTAGGAATACTTTTGATGAAAGGAAGCAAGCCCAGTTAAAAGTGACACAAATTTATGGTACTTATCTCTGTCCTTTACTCTTCTATTTTAAGTTTCAACAGTTCCTACCTATCTTGGTAAAGAAGTCATTTTTGCAACCCAGGTATGTTTAAAAAGAGTAAGGAAAAAAATTTTCATTTTGTTACTACCCTGAGTCTTTTCAAGGCTTTATTTGGCTTTTCTTCTTCCTTCCTTCAATAGAGTTAGCTCTTTGGTAGGCAAGACACATTAAAATAATTCCAAACAATTCTAAGGCAAGAGATGGTAGTAAAAGGTGAGAGTGAATCATGGGCTGCATGCATCAGTCTAAAGAATTTTGAGTAAGAAGAAGAGAAGATTATTTCAGAAATACTTCCTTTAGGACATTAAAATGTAGATTTTTAAGTGATGGAGATTTTAATATTACTCATATACATACAAAAACACACGAGTAAAAAAAACAGCAAGATTTTTCCCTGTCAAAAACAGAGTACAAAATTGAAGAGGCTTGATGTTGCAAGACATGCTGTTGTATGTCCTTTGTTTTAGTAGACAACCAATGCCATCAAGAAGTGATGTTCTTGGTTTGTACTAGAATTAGATTTAAGTGAAGCAGAACTGAACAAAGTCACATTTCAAGATATATTTAATAAAAGGAGTACTGGTTATGTGTCTGGCCTTCTTCATTAATATATTGCTTTTCTTAAAATTAATTTTCATGTCAAGTCAAAATATTGGGATTTTCTAACTTTCTCAAACAGTTATCTAATGACTGTGATTTGTACTACAAACAGGTAAGTTAAAAGGGAAAAAATGGGAGATGGAAGATATTGAGCAAGAAAAGAGCCCTTCCCCCATTCAGATTGTCCCATTTTTGTGAACTCATCCAACCTTTCTAGAGAGCTATTTGGAACTATGCCAAAAGGGCAACAAAAATGTGCATACCCTTTGACCCAGCAATACCACTACTGAGTCTATACCCTGAAGAGATGAGGAAAAAGGGTAAAAACATTACTTGTACAAAAATATTTATAGCAGCCCTCTTTGTAGTGGCAAAGAATTGGAAATCCAGTAAATGTCCGTCAACTGGGGAATGGCTTAGCAAACTGTGGTATATGTATGTCATGGGACACTATTGTTCTATTAGAAACCAGGAGGGATGGGATTTCAGGGAAACCTGGAGGGATTTTCATGAACTGATGCTGAGTGAGACCAGAAAAACACTGTACACCCTAACAGCAACATGGGAGTGATGTTCAACCTTGAAGGACTTGCTCATTCCATCATGCAACAATTGGGAACAATTTTGGGCTGTCTGCAAAGGAGAATACCATCTATATCCAGATAAGGAGCTGTGGAGTTTGAACAAAGTGCAAGGACAATTCCCTTTAATTTAGGAAAAAAACAGATATCTTATTGTCTGATCTTGTTACCTCTTAGACTTCTCTTTATGGATATGATTTCTCTCTCATCACACCCAATTTGGATCAAGGTACAACATGGAAACAAAGTAAAGACTGACAGAGTGCTTTCTGTGGGGGGGGAGGAGGGAAGCAAGATTGGGGAAAAATGTAAAACTCAAATAATATCTTTAATAAAAATAAATTTAAATTAAAAAAAAAAAACCAAATTGTTCCATTTTGCATTTGAAGGAATGGTGGTTTAGTAGGTTGATTTGTTCCAAAGTCATTCAGATGGTACAGGAGAGAGATGATATTTAAATCCAGATCCTTTATCTCCAGATCATATTCTCTCTGCTATACTTGCTGCTTTCCATCTTAGTTACAAAGGATTTTTCCTGACTTTTGCTTACGGGATCATAGTGGTTCAAAGTTCACCAGTCTGTCCTTATTAGAGAAAAGTTCAATAGCCATCATCACAGTCTATAAGACTAGAACTCAGAAACATTGTAAGTTGACCTGAAAAGTGCAAGTCCAAAATCTGATCAGACAATTTTTTTTTTTTTTTTAGGTTTTTGCAAGGCAAATGGGGTTAAGTGGCTTGCCCAAGGCCATACAGCTAGGTAATTATTAAGTGTCTGAGGCCACATTTGAACTCAGGTTCTCCTGACTCCAGGGCCGGTGCTCTAGCCACTGCGCCACCTAGCTGTCCCCAGACAATACTTTTCAAAAGACACAGAGAACAGCAGAATGACACATCTAGTGGAGGGCAGCAAAGTCTAAGAAAAATAGAAATGTGGGAACAATAAAGATGTGACAAAGTATATCCTATATGACAGACATGATGTCCAGCAAGCCCAGACACAACAGAGAGCCACACTCAGCAGTGAGTAGGCATGACAATATTACCAGATGCTACAGGAGCCCTGGAGCATATTAGATATGTAGTCTCTCCTTCAACATTCCCTCCTGCCCCCCCCCCCCCATCCATGACAAATTTGCTCCAGGTAAGTTTTCCTGCTGTTTATCTCCCACCATACTCATTCACTGGTCCCATGTTCCCTACATGTTTACTTTCACACATGTGACTTTTATAGGTCCAGTCTTCCTACTGACATGTATTTGTGAGGAAGAATGTTACAGATTTATTTGGTAATTGTTTCTTTTGTTTCACGCTATTTTATTAAATAGCATTGTTTTGAACTTGTGATACCCAAGAAAGAATTTACATCTGGAAAGAATTGGAATTTGCATTTAGGATTTTTACTTTGAATCATCTATAGTCAGAGGATCTAAATTTAAAAAACCAAGTCTGATACTTTTTTGTGATCTTAGTCACTTCTCTTTAACCTCAAGATACCTTTGTTTCCACATATGTAAAATGAGAAAGTTGGACAAGAGAATCTCTGGACAACTTTAGAAATATGGTCTGATGATTTTAAGAGCTATGTCCTCCAAATAATTATGAAATGTAGCTAGGACAACCCTAGGAGATCAACTATGGACAATGCTATATGCATTCAGAGAAAGAAAAACAAAACAAAACAAAACAAAAAATCCTACAGAATCTGAATGAACACTACATTCACTTTTTAAAATTTTCTCTTATGTATTTCTTATCTCATGTCTGTCTTAGCAAGTATTGGATTTGAGTAATAAAGCATTTTATTCATAAGTTAGAATAAATAAATCAAATTGAATAATATAATAATTTGTTTTTAATCTCTTTGTTTCTCCATCCTTTAAACTCCAATTAAAAGACAAACTCCTCCAGAATTATTTTATTCTTTTCAATTGTTAAAGACTCCTAACAGTTAGTTTTGTAATTCTCTAAATCATATAAAGTATCATACAGTACTATATATTACAGTTACCTGTCAGTTCTTTTTCCATTACTAATCTGTGAGACAGATGAGAGAAGGGACCTTGTGGCATACCATCTATATATGTTTCCCAATGTTTAGCACAGGGATATGCAAAAGGTAAGTGCTTACTAAATATTTGGTATTTGATTTCTTGTTGGTATGATCATTGATTATTCTTCACTATTTCATTCTTCCTTCTCTATTTTTTCCTCTCCCTGTTCTTTCTCCATTCACCTTTTGTTTCTTTCTTCCTTCATTCTTTCTTTCTATCTCAAGAAAAGAAGTAAAATGCTGTAGAGTCATGGTATTTTGTTTCATCAATGGGAAAAATGGTATAGTATGAAATTAGGAATTCAAGAAGTGATAGTTCAAATCAAAACATGGTTCCATAAGATTCTATATTAAGAGTAGTAACACTGTACTGATGATGTTATTTGAAAATAACATTTAGGGGCAGCTAGGTGGCGTAGTGGATAAAGCACTGGCCTTGGAGTCAGAAGTACCTGGGTTCAAATCCGGTCTCAGACACTTAATAATTACCTAGCTGTGTAGCCTTGGGCAAGCCACTTAACCCCATTTGCCTTGCAAAAAAAAAAACCTAAAAAAAGAAAATGACATTTAAAAATTCTTCTCACTCATTTTTTTCATTTCACAAAATAAAAAAACAATAAGCATAAAGCTTGTATTGATTCATGAGGAGAACAATATGCTGTTTGTTTAGAGACTAAAATTAAGAAAATTCTCCGGGAATATGAATGCTCAGAATGAGCTTGTTCCAAAGAAAATACTTTGAAATGTAAATGTCTAATCATTATGATATTGTGATCATAAATGCAGGAAGGATAATCATTCCTGAACTAAAATTATGTTACATTTTGAATTCCTATTGCCAAGGACAAGAGAGAACCATTATTTTTGCTTTGTGACAATAAGAATATTGAATTACTGAGAAAAAAAAAATCCAACCTTCTCAGTTTAAGCAACCGTGGTATGCTTTGGTCATGTCCTGAAGCAATTCCCACTGACACCTGATCATCATGCACACATGCAAACAAAAAATAATACCTTAAAAGCAATGGAAATAGTGGGAACTTTAGCTAGATGAGAGCAAGAAAAAAATAGTTATAAAAAAGACATTTCTTAAGAGATACAGACACTTTTGAGAAGTGCCTGTGTAATCCTGGGCTGGCATTTGGGGAGAAAAGAAATTATAGGAGATGGGTCCTTGTTCCTCTGACTTGTTGACACTCACTTCCAGCTCGATGAAGTAATTAGGACCTGATGATTAGCTACATTGTGGAGGAACAGAGATGGGCACCAACGTTCTCCTGCTGTCTGCAACTGTTCACGGATTTGATTTTGTCTTGTGTATCCTTGACTTACTTTTGAAAACTGTAACCTTACTAGCTAAGTAAACAAAATAAAAAAAATAACTATAACGTTTGTGTTGATTCATGAGAAGAACAATATGCTGTTCATTTTTCCCTTGTGTCCCATTTTCCGTGACTTTAGAACCATATTGTCTATGGGGTTTCTTGACAAAGATACTGGAGTGATTTTCCATTTCTTTCTCCAGTGGATTAAAACAAACAGGTTAAGTGACTTGCCCAAGGTTGAAGCACAGCATTGAGAAAATGCTGTAATCTTTTCTGTACTATAGAAGGCTTTCTCCATTCTCTCCATTTCTTAAACCATGTCGAGCTTTTGGTTCTGCCCTTTGGGCCAGGAAAAGCTTAGCATGTAATATGTAGCATACAGAATGCCATCCATGTATAATGAATACTGACTTAGCCATTCCTTGGAAACTGCCAGGGAGCCAAGTGCTAAACTGCTCAAGGACCAACCTTGTTCCACTACCAGGAAAGGTATTTGAGTGGAGATATATACATATATATGTATATATATACATATATATGTATGTATATAATCTGGCTATCTCTCTCACAGAGTTTGGCCACGTGGTGGAACAATATGACCCCAGTTCAAGTGACTGAATCTATGTTGATCTAAGCTTCTTTTCTCTCCTCTTTCTCTCCTAGGCTCCCTACCATTTCTTCCTCCCTTCTTTCCACTGTCTCTTCTCTTTTCCCTTTGCCATGTTTAACCTGACTATTCCCTTCTCAGCTTGTAACTACCAATATGACCCCAGCTCCATGTGGCTGTATCTATATTGATCTAAACATCTATCCTGCCTTTTTCTCTTAAACACTTTAACCTTTTGTAAACCTTAGCTTCTGCTAATCAGTCTATCCTTTATGTCACTCACTATCTTGCTGCTTCTCCAGAGTGCTTCACCTGTGCACTTTCTGTAGTAACTTGTGAACTTTCTGTAATAACATGTGAACTTTGCAGTAACCTGTGAATTAAAATCTAAGCCATTCTTAACTCTGGGCAGGTGGTTTGTGCATTTTTTTTCACTTAGATTGAATCAATCATCCCTCATCCAGGTCACACACCTGGTTAAGTGTCTGAGACTGAATTTAACAAAGGTATTCCTGTCTCCAGTCCCATCCACTGACCCATCTAGCTGCTCTAAATATTCATTAACATATACATAAATACTCTGGAGAAAGTGGATAAAACTTGAATGGTATGAGGTTGGGAGAACATTTTCTCTCCAGAATAAAAGTAGCCTTAGAGATTATTGAAAAGGAAGACTGTCAATCTATTTTTTTATTCAACAATAGAATAAATGTATTATTTCTCTTTTGAAAGAGGCCTCCATAATATTCTAATTAGTTAAACTAGTGAATTCTGGCCCACTAAAACGATCTGATGAGATGAACAAGAGAAACATCCCCACCTGAATATACCAGATCTTTGGCAACTCCTTAGATAATAAGGTAAACAAGTTACAAAACCAAAATTAAGATATTCTTTCCACTCCTCCTTCCCCTTTCTTTGCACTCCCCATCAGATCCCAACTACTTAATCTTCCAAAAAAGAAAAATGACTGTAATGTTGCCCTAAGGTTGTGAAAAAAAACCCCAACAACCCTTATTTATATTTGTTTCTCCCTTTGTTTCTTGGCTGGCTATACAACTGAAAATTCCCCATCAATTAAAGCTAAATTTATTTTGTAACCCTGCTTCTGAATTTATTGAAGGACCAAAGTGGAAGGAATTCTTTCCTAAAGGATTCTAGGACTTCTGAGTTGATGAATTCTCCAGCAGTACATACATACATACACACACACACACATGTCTGGGTTCTGTGTCATTTTTGACAATTTCTTTAGTTTTTTTAGAAAAACTACCCTGGGGGAGGCTAGGTGGCTCAGTTAATAGAGCACAGGCCCTGGAGTCAGGAGTACCTGAGTTCAAATCCAACCTCAGACACTTAATAATTACCTAGCTGTGTGGTCTTGGCAAGCCACTTAACTCCCTTTGCCTTACAAAAACCTAAAACCAACAACAACAACAAAAAAACAACTACCCTACTTTTAATCCCCAAAATACAACTAATGTACAGGAGAGAAAAACAAACAAGAATCCATTCAATTTGGAGACAGAATCTGGGATCTGATCTTTGTTTATCTCTGTGAACCTGTACAAAACCCTTTATTATTCAACCTCAGTTACCTCATATTAAGTTTAAAGAGTAAGAAGTAGGAAACCTATGAAGTCCTTTCAGCCTTAAAGTTATGAAGCTACCAAAAAAAAAAAATAAGAAACTGGATGAGTACTTAAATGTTGCAAAGTAAAGACACTTCTATAATACATAAAAATAACATAAGCAATGATGAGAAGTTGTCTTGATGAGGAGGCACTGAGTAGTAGAAAGAGCACTGATTAGATTTATAATTGAGACCCTGGTTTGAATCTTTGTTCTGCTAATTGCCACCCATGCAACCCTGGACAAGCCTTTTAACTTCTCTACTTATCACTTTCATCAACTCTTAGAAAAAATGAGTATTATAAAATTTACATTGCCTAAAATTGCAATACTTATTCTAAGTTAGTTTCTAAGCTCTGATATGTAGTTTTGTAGTGTCAAATGTTTAAGTAAATTTTAAAGGTAGGATTATATTTTTTATGATAAACTGAAGTAATATTGGCCTATGAATTCTTTATTACCTTTTGCATTTTATTAGCAGAGTAAAGCAGTTTGTACTTCAATTTTTACCTGCAAATCAAAGAATCTTTAATTTAGTTTTTGATGATGCTAAATTATGAGAAATCCTGGTTAAGAGTTTCCCTTATTAAACTGTACCCAAAACTTTCTTTTTTTACTGCTGAAAACAGACACTTTCAGAGGGAAAAAAAATTGATCCCTAAAGGTACCTTTAACATGTTTTTGAAATGTTAATCATAGGTATGCACAGCTGTTAGCTTTAGAATTAACAACTACTCAATTACTTATAAGGCTGATAAAAGCCTTGGGCAAAGATGTGTAAAAACACTTTCTACAGGCACCTTTGAGACTTTTGTGAAGTGTAAATGACAGAAGTGAATAGCCAATTGCTTGGAATTCACAACTATTCATTCCTTCAGAGATATATAAAGCATCCACCTGTGAATACCAACAAATTGCCTCAAAGTTGACCTTCTGGAGTTCCTTCTTAGTCTAACAACTTCCTTTCACCTCAGATCTCTCCCTTTCACAGTGGTCATCTTTTGGGAAATTAGGAAACTTGTCTTTCTCTGGAATATCTAATCTTCATCACTTTCTCTAATGCTGATATTTCTATCAACATTTCTTGATGATCCTCATAAACAACATTCTATCTTCTTGTTTTTTTTTCTTTTGGTCTAGGAAAAAAAATTAATGCACTCCTCCTAACCTCTGACTAGTAGAATCTCTTTTACTTTAAAATCTCCACTCAAAAAATCGTCTTCTACTTGGCATCTTCACTAATCCTATCTCTAGTACTTTTTCTTATTAGTTTATATGTATTTGATTGCATTTAAACATAAATGCATAAATATGTATATATATTAGTAGACAATGTATGCATATTTTTACATACACACATTGTCTCCTCTGATAAAATATAAGTTCCTTAAGAACAATAACTGTTTAAGTTTTATCCTTCTGTCTTTAGGGCCTAGTACAGTTTCTGGCTCATAGTGAGTAATTAATAGATGCTGATTTATTGATCAAACTATATAGTGGAGTAGGCACACTTTTTACTTCACACTGTTACACGGATCTTTCTTTTGCCATTATTCTGTTTCTTCTCCATCCATTCATGATTTTTGTTCCAAATTAAAGCAGGTTCAAAATTACTTTCCTCTTCTTAATATGCAAGGTGATTAATGTCCCTTAAAATCTTTTTATTTCCTTCCTTGAAAAACTCTTAAGATTTCCTTTTTGATGATAATAAACTATGCTCTTAAGACTACTGGGTCTGAAATCAACTATACCTGGAATTAAAATCTGACATCAGAGAGTTACTAGCTGTATAATCCTGAACAAATTACTTAATCTCTGTTTGCCTTGGTTTTCACAGCTATAAATTGGGGATAATTATAACACCTACTTCTTAGGGATGTTGTGGGAATTGTCTAATCTAATATTTTTAAATTTGGAATTAATTTCTGATTTAAAATCAGTATATTAATCCCTAGTTGAAGTCTGTAAATCTGAAAGGTAGGTCTAGATGCTGACCTTTGCCCTAGTCAGGAATCATGTTCTTAGCAAAAGAGATTTAAAGATGGACACTGCCTCTCTATCTCATTAACCTATTTCCTCTGATTTGATATTACAAAATATATTTGTAAATTTGAAATTTTACAGCTGTGGAAAATCAACTAAATATGCTAAGTTTAGCAGGAATTGATGTATCCCCATAATAGGATACAATGGTCTTCCTTCTATCCTAATTCTTATCAGTTTTCTACAATGGAATAAACTTTGTAAAACAGGATACAGAAGTTATAAATTAAGATTTGTGACACCTCTATGTAAGATGTGAAACCTGATTTGTTAGTCACCAAAATTTGTATGATACTTTTTTTTAAAGATTTTTTTTTTAGGTTTTTTTGCAAGGCAAATGGGGTTAAGTGGCTTGTCCAAGGCCATACAGTTAGGTAATTATTAAGTGTCTGAGGCTGGATTTGAACTCAGGTACTCCTGATGCCAGGGTCAGTGCTCTATCCACTGCGCCATCTAGCTGGCCCTGTATGGTACTTTATATAAAAATTAATTATTTTTCCTTCTTCTGTATTAGCATTCATAAGGGTGCCATCCACCCATGGGTTTTTGGTAAGAGTCTAGAGAATAAAACTTCATGCATAAAACTAACTCTATTATTTCATTTTTAACCTAAGGAACTTATGGTTAACAGGATCAAATGCAAAACAATTTGTAGAACACTTAATACGATGTTAAGCACATAGTTGGTGCTTAATACCTGCTTCTTTCTTTCCTCCCTTCCTGGTTTCCCTTTTTTTCCTTTCTTTCATCTTCCTGTCACATTACTTCTAGTCATATTCCTCATCCTTGACACACAACCTTTATTATCTCCTTGCTTATTCTCCTAGTTCATCTTCCTGGATCCAGTCTCCTTCCCCTCCTTTCACAGTTTTAGTAACATAATTTACAATTTAAAACATATTGTTCTCCACCTATGAATACCTTGAGTTCAAGCCTCATCCTATCAATTCTTAATTCTGAGTCATCCTCAATATTCACCTTCCTTGCTCCTACTTTGGGCCCAGTGGAGGAAATTATGCAAACATGCTGAGGAGTTCCATTGCTAATTTGATATCTAATTTTAACCTGGCTCATTGTCACATACTAATCTTCTGTAATTGACTCACACACCTTCCCCAACAGGTGTTCCAAATTATCATTCTCAAGGTTCCCTAGAAACTTTGAAAAGTAAAAATCTTTCAAATTTACTGAAAAAATTGAATCAGAATCAAATCTGAACTCATCATCTGCTTGCTCACATATATGCCAGTTTACCTAACTCCAACTAAGTATCCTGAGGGAGAGACATAAGGAAGCATGTTCTAAGTAAGTTGAACCAGCTTCTTTAAGAATCCAATGGAAATAGCTCTGAGCCCAAGAGCCTCAGACATTGCAATGCTTTCAGTACCATGCCCACAATCTTCATCCTGGGATACATTTAGTGAAGATGCAAGTTGGCAAATATTCTTTCAAGAACTACCAATGTACTTAATGAAGATCCAGAAAAGAAAGCACTTGCCCCCAAAGTCCTTGGTACTGTCAAATAGTTAAACAACTATTTATAGCAGTTGAAATGACATTAAAGAGACGTTAACTATGAGACCCGAGTAGGACTACAGCTGAGTGAAACCTCCCTCATGGTTTAGATGAGTCTTCCTTTTTCCCAAAGCCAGGTCATCAAGAGTTGCAAAGTTTCTACTTCCCCAAGGTCAGGTGGTAACAAAAATTTTATATATATATATATATATATATATATATATATATATATATATATATATATATGGAGGGATACAGAATTATCTCTCATAGGGTAAAACAAATTATCTCCCTTTGATAGAGTAAAACTGAATCTGAATAATTATGCAAATAGAACTTGAAAATGCTTTGCGCCAATTGGTTAGCTACTTGCTGAAAGATTGTGAGCCCAGCTATCTAGCCAATAGGAAGTAGAGGGTTGGGACTGCAATAGGGCTTAGGGTAAAAGGGACTTGCACACCTTGGCACTTTGCATTCCTTCTAGAGCTATAATTTATGGATGCTGTGCCCTCTTCTCGAGAAGAGCAAATAAACTCCTTTTTTGTTCTCCAGTCCAGGTCTTCTGATTATTCTGTATAAGCAGAACCAATGCTGTAACACACAGTTCTGATCCCAAACAGACCTCTCTAACTCCTATCTGTAACCTTTCATATGTACTGTTTTCTATATTAAAGTATGAGCTTCTTAATCATCATCAGGGAGTCTTATATTTTTCTGTTTTGGTATCCCTAGCACTTATTAAATACTTTTGTCATCCTCCTACTCTGTGCCTCAAATTTCTTCTTTTCCTGAGTTTCAGAGGAAAAGTTGAGATGTGTTACCCTTTTAGCTAACTTCTTTATTATGCCCTTAATGCCATCTACTCCATTTCTTTTAGAAGCTTGATTAATTATTTTCCTTTTCTTCTTTACTTCCTCCACAATTTATTGTCCATAAAAAAGTTCAGATCCTCATATTCATAGAAAACTTCTATTTGATTTTCCCATTCTCTAGATAGGACCACCCTATCTCTATCCTTTCCTTCACTAAAAATTCTTAGAAAGAATTGTCTATTTTGCTTCATTTTATTCCCTGACAAATTTATGCTACATGAATTGGCTTCTAATTGCTGAAATTTTTCTCTCCAAAATTAACAATCATTAAATTTGAAATCCAAAGATTTTCTCCAACTGATTAGAAATATCATATATTGAAATATGCATAACATGTGTATATGTTTTTATATTTATACACATTTAGAAATACTGTCAAAAGTGAATAAGTTGTAAACATATTTTTGTTACAAAAGATTTGAAATTTCCCTTATTTCAGAAAGCTTCCATTTCATTAGATCAGAGAGCAGATGGGTGAATGATGCCTCTCTTACTTAAATCTCTATCAGGTTAATTAACACTGAAAAGCAGGCATCTTGCTCCCTTCTTATCCTAGATTTGGGCTATATCCTTTTTGATTGGACAAACTAGAGATAATGGTTCAAACCATGCTTCCCAGATAGACAAGGCTATATCTAAGTCAAGAGTAAAAGCCCATCAGTGGTAGTGGTAGTAGTAGTGGGGGTGGAAGTGGGTGTGTGTCTAGCTCTCTGGCCTGACTCTGCCCTCCACAGGCTAGATGATAGACATGACTTAGAGAAATAACAATAAATGTGTTAACCTAATTCTATTTTGCTCTTCCTTAAAGCCAGAACCTCTGGTAACAGCCATTCCTGCCTGATTAGGATAAACTCTAAGAAAGCACATATTTATTTCTACCAGGTCAAAACTAAATAAGGATCTCTTCAATTTATGTAGATTCCTCCTTAACAGTAAACACACACATATACACATGCATGAGTAGATATGCATATGTGTATATATGTGCCTGTTTGCATTTATATATTCTCATCTAAAGCATGGAAATAGGATTTTTTGTTTTTCATGTTTATTAATGTACTTTATATTTCAAATGACAAATTCTTGATTTTCTTTCCTATAAAATGGGTAGTGTCATATCTCAATTAAGTTCATTCAGGTATATTTTCTTGCTCAAAATAGACATTGGAAAAACATGTATGTAACTTGATCAATAATTGTCACAGCATAAAAAACAATAATTATTGATTGATTCATCTGAGAGTGCTTAGTGAGAGAGAACTGATGATTTTTCCAGTGTTTCCCTAACTTAAGCCTCCTCAAAACCCTTCTGTGAACTGAAGAAGTGATACTATCACCATGCGATTTTATTGCATTCAGAAACACTGAATTGTTGTTTGATTGTCTTGTTATTTTTTCCACCAGATAGGGTATTTAATCTGCAAGTATTTGAAACATTATATCTGTGGTCAAACTTAATGGAGTTATCACTCAAAATGTGGGTACTGAGCTTATCTCATTGTATTCCATAAGATTGTATAGAAGATGAACATCATCCCAGCTATCTTTGATTAGAGGTTTTTCCAGTCTGGAGGTTTTACTAACTGCTGAGTAGGATACAAAATCTTAGATAATAACTGATTTATTATACTTTTTATTCTTAAACTAAAATAATACTTTATTATACTTTTTTATTCTCAAACTAAAATAATAATCACATCAATACTTTGAATTTGCAGAGCAATTTCCTTCCGTTATGCCTACTGCATTTCAAAAGCATTATCTCATTAACTCCCATAATACTCCTATCAGATAGGTAAATGACAAAATTGTTTTATTTCTTGGTCCAGACCCTGTATTCATCTCTATCAGCATTGGTCCAGAGCACCTGCCTTTCTCAGAAGAATTATATTGGTTGTACATTGTTGTGGATGCCATCTCTCTGCATTAGAATGGTAGAATTTTTGCCCCTTGGAATTGTTTCAACCATTATAATTCTATCCCTAGGATCTTGTAAATCATCTGAGATTCTGAATGTGCTTAATAAATATTTAATGATTGATTGATGGAATGAATAAATGCTTTACATCCAGACACTAATAGAATTGACTTTTTATTTTTTTAAGAAACATAAACTCAGGTCCTAATAATGAAATGACTTACGGTTTACATTTCATAATCTGGCTCTAGTCAGACCTATTTTCATTTCATTTTACTCTTCTTTATGTACTCCAAATTCTAGCCAAACTGGCCTATTTGTGGTTCCGCATCTTGGAACACTTTCCCTTTGCACATGCAGTTCCTGTTGCAAAAAATGCCTCCATGCATTTTGTTTTGTTTTGCAAGACAATGGAGTTAGGTGACTTGCCCCTAGGTAATTATTAAGTGCTTGAGACCACATTTGAACTCAGGTCCTTCTGACTCCAGGGCTGGTGATACATCCACTGCCTCACCTAGATGCCCCCATCCAATTCTTGAGTTAACTCAAATGTCATCACCTAGGGAAAAAGTTTCTTTGACTCCACTAGTTATTAGTTCATTCTCTTTCCTCAGATGATCTTGTATTTACTTATCTGAGTATAATTTGCATTTCTCCCTTGCAGAACATAAATTCCCTAAAGGTAAAGACTCCTTTGACTTTAAACTCCTTATATTTAGCATAGTTCCCAGACACAAATTTGAAATAGATTAGCAATTAATAGCTTCTTGCTACATACACATTAGATGTTTAAAGGATTAAAACACAGATCTGTCTTCTCACCACATGCTCATATGGGATTCATTTTCTAGATTACTCATGGTGTTCAGATCTAGAAGACATTTTTAGACTTCATTTATTCTAACTCCCTCATTTCACAGATACAGAGGAGTTGAAATAACTTGGCCCATGTTAAATTGCTAGTAAATAGTTAAATCAGGATTTAAACCTTGGAATTTTGTTTCTAAAGTAATTGCTTTTCCCCACTGCCATATTGTTTTCTACTATATCACAGGTTGATAACAAAACCAAGAAAGATTAAGAAAAATCTTGGTCTGAAAAAGACAGGAATTGAATCTGATCTCCATAATTTGTCTTAACATTGCCTTAACATTTTTGGTTCCACATATCAAAGTGCTTCAAGAACTCAACTTTCAATTGATATACAGATATAAAGAAATTGTGATATAAAGAAACTGTGATATAAAGAAATTGTCAACTCTTGAAAAAAGTATGTGGATGGAAGATTTCTGACAAAAAAAAATTGTACATATATATCCTAAACATAAATACATTTCAAATATTCCACTAATTTATTTCTTTACAAAAGAGTAATTTATTTTGTGAAATATCTCTCAGGAAAAATATATCTTTTGATCATAATTAAAAGAATGAAAACCTATGCCTATTATGAGCCATAGAAATTGGAAACTTTTGAGCAAAAGTTTGAAAAATAAAGACAACCTTTTTCATGAAATTTTTATCCAAAACTTTAAGACATTAAATAAAGCATTTTTCCTCCAAAAAGGAACTGAGCTCCTTATTCCCAGTTAAAAAAAAACAAAAACAAAACAAAACTGCAACTCCCTTGTCCTTTATAATGAGGGTTTTGCAGAAACATCATTTAGTAGCAAAGATGTATTTATTACTTAAGAGAACCCATTAATTCAGTGTGAATTATGCAGTGACACCAGACCTGATTAGCGATCATGGGTGGGCAAAATAAAGAGTCAGAAAGAACTCAGGTGAGTAAAATCTTCCCATTTTATTGATAAGCTAAGGGCTCTCTAAAATATGAAAATCGTTTTTTTGTGACTGTTAAAACATACAGTTCATAGACTTGAGGACTCATAAATCATCTGACTTAGTCAAAACATACTATTATTGTGAAATATTACTGAACTCAGTTGACCCCCTTGAGGGGTCATGCTCCAAAGTGTTTCAACAGAGGATAATTCTCTCACTTTTCAAGTACTAATTTAATAATCATTTAAATGTACCAGTAAAAATTATTGGTAAGAAATATATATATATATATATATTATGATATTATATATATCAATTCCATTTTAGTGAGGTATGATCACCTTGCCTTTGAGTAAAAATCTCAGCCTAGATTCCAGAGAATATGGAAAGGGAGATTAAGGCAGCGAGGATGATTTGGTAATCAGCCAGATATATTGAAAACTCATCTTTCAGAGCCTAGAGTTCCAGGGGCAGAGTCTCAGTGTCTGTTGGTAGAAGAATGCCAGAGAGGTTTGGAAAAGTTGCATGGCAAGATGAAGTCAAAATTTACTTAGCAGAATGATATTTTTCATATATAAATATGTATGTCTGTAATCTAGAGTAATCTGAGAAATATATCTCATTTTCATCAAAATGAGGTGAATATATAAAAGCACTTTATAAAGTATAAATTATCATAAAAATGTTAGGACTTTAAAATGGGAAGCAATGCCTTTAATACTGTCACTCATAAAGATCTCTAGAAAATCATGGTGGAATCTGGATGCTCAGTTTCATGATGGCATTCTCACACAAATTCTTTTTTATTTTTGAATGAATATAGTGCTAAGTGTGGTAGACTAAGACAGCTCCTGCACTTAAAAAAGTTCACATTATAACGGGGGAAACACATATTGAAGGTTTCAGTTAGAATTCAGGTGGAAAAGCCCCACAGCAAAGGAGATGGTAATGCCATTTCTTTAATATCATTCCCACTGATAAAATCATATCAGTTTCTGATATTGAACTATTCAAGGATATCACGGACTTTGGTGACAAGAATTTTGTTATCTGGGTTCTCGGCAGATGTGGCTGTAGTAGCACCTGCAGGAAGCAATTGTTAGCTGCCTCTGCACTAAAGTGGCTTCTCTATGATGGCAGTAGTGGACACTTGGCTGGAAGCATGGCTAGGATCAAAGTTCTTGGGTTCAGAGTCCTCAGCTATCTCAATCAAGGTTTGAGAAGGGCTGGTGGTGTCATAGTGGTGGTGGTTAGACATGTCTGGTATATGCTGCCTCCTATTGCCCCATCGGCTAATCTGGTTTACCTGCCATGTAAGTGGCGCATTTGGTGGGAATGACTGACCTCTTCTTCACAGAAATTGCTTTCTATATCTTAGACTTGAAACAGTGTTGATGGTCTGGAGGATGTTGTTTCTAGGTTATACCTTCCAAACTCGTATTGCTCTGATGGGTCACAACACATTTGACCCTGACTCCAACATTGTGATGTCATCTATCTTTGAAAATGGACAAACAACAGAACTTCTACATAAATATTTTTATGATTGTCAAGGATTGTATATTTAGTATGTTTGACTAAGTTCTACGTGTTCCACAACATCTGCTTCAGCTGCCTTCATGGACACTGAAACAAATTATTTTCATCTGCTTATTCCATGGAGGTGGGAACTGTGGGGTGCCTTCTCATGGCACCTCAATCTAGTTTAGTTTGCCTGCCAAGACAGTTTTACTAAATTTAAATTTTCATAAGAAATTGGAAAGAATTCATTGGCACATACCTCTCATTTTAGGTACTGACAACTATTGAGCTATGTACACTATACTGTTAAAGTGTGATTAACTTTCTTTTTTTTTTAAGGTTTTTGCAAGGCAAATGGGGTTAAGTGGCTTGCCCAAGGCCAGCTAGGTAATTATTAAGTGTCTGAGACTGCATTTGAACTCAGGTACTCCTGACTCCAAGGCAGGTGCTTTATCCACTACACCACCTAGCCACCCCTGATTAACTTTTTTTTTTTTTGTAAGGCAAACGGGGTTAAGTGGCTTGCCCAAGGCCACACAGCTAGGTAATTATTGTCTGAGACCGGATTTGAACCCAGGTACTCCTGACTCCAGGGCCGGCTGCCCCGCTGATTAACTTTCAACAATGACATATGAGCAATACATAAGCAGAACAATTCAATAACCTGTATTTAGCTGTATTTCTAAACTCTTAATATCCATATTGACTTAATCTTAAGGTTTCTGATACTAGGAGAGTATGGATAAAACAGAATAATTCTTTCTCCCCCTTTCTCTCCATTGAGTTTGAGAGGCAATTCTGTCAAAATTTTAAAAGAAGTATTTGTGTGCCTAATATTTTTATGATTATTGTCAATTGTTATTATATAGAAGTCATTTTCATTATATTTGTGCATTGAGGAGTCAAGTGAAACTTTGATTATTTTGTGGTTTCATCTAAACTGGTCTGCCAATTCCAAAAGATTCCAGGAGTCCTAGTACCCTGATTGATTTAAATGCCCAGCAGTCATGTCAATTAGTGGAAGGTAGAAGTTAGAGATGGGGTGGAGTTGCCCCTTCCTCCTTCCAGCAGACTGATTCATCAAACAAACAAGTTCCAATTCAGTATTAGGGGAAATTGCCTGTCATTAGGACTATTTAAATTAAATAAAATTAAAATGAATTGATTTGGTGCCAATATTAAAAGTGTTTTGGCAAAAATGTTTTTATCACCTAATATGAATACTATTGAGAGAATTCTTGTTCAGATATGATTTTGCTTAGATTTACCTATGACGTTTCTTTCACCCCATATATCTAATTGGAAATTGGATACCAAACTGTAAAGCTTTCACATGGAGAACCAAATGATAAACTATATTGTTGTTATCTGTCCTTCATTTTTTTAAGAAAACCAATGATATCAATATCACAGAGTGACATCTTGGTTTATGTATGAACTGGATTTGAGTGAGTTAGAGTTGTGCAAAATTGCCAACTTTACTCTCTCTTCCATAGTCACTGAAGTTGAGTAACAAGGCAAAAGTCAAGACAGTAATGACCTGGGATGAAATGGATGACCTTGAGATCTTTGATGTCTGACCAAGTTCTAAGTGCTCCACAATATCTGCTTCAGCTAACTTCATGGACATTGAAGCAAATTATTTTCATCTACACATTCCACAGAGGTGGGAACTATGGGGCGTCTTCTCATGTTTGGGGTATATACCCCTAATTTACAGATGGGGTCTGAGTCCTGTCAGTTACCCTCAATCTAGTTTAGTCTGCCTGCCAAGGCACTTTTACCAGGTTGTGGCCACTACACTTACCACAGATTCTCTGTGCAACAGATGAGAGTTGGGTGACAGGTGGACATCAAAAATGGATAAATAGCTCTGAAAAGGACTTAGCAAGCCCTCACACCAGTTCCTCTTTGAATATTTCAGACACCCTGATCGATTTAAGATATATGTATCTATATCTATATAGATATATACACACATTCTTTGCATTTCACTTTGTTTTGAATTTTTTCTAATATGTAAAGAGAGCAATAGCAATTTGAGTGTAGCTCAAGAAATATAAGACAAATTTTTATTCTCATTTCATCCTTCCAGGATCAAAGATATGATGGGAAAGGAAAGAAGATTTTGGCATGCTTGGGATTAGGGTTATTGAAACAATAATAAAAGAAGTTCAAAAATACAAATATGACCTATTGACTTTTGCTGGTTAAGCAGGAATAGCTGTGTGTGTGTGGGGGGGGGCTGTATCATAAAAGAACTGAAAGAACCCTAGATGATGGACTATTATATACAAGAAAAGTTTAAGAATTCTTCAGTATGGAAGAGGTCAAATTACAATGGAAAATTCAATAGAGGGGCAGCTAGGTGGCACAGTGGATAGAGCACAGACCCCTGGGGTCAGGAGTACCTGAGTTCAAATGCGGCCTCAGACACTTAATAATGACCTAGCCTTGGGCAAGCCACTTAACCCCACTGCCATGCAAAAACCTGAAAAAAAAAACAATTCAATGGACATCTAGCAATACTCCTTTAGACTGACTCCATCATTATGGCTCCGGTAACCTTATCAACCTGAAAGATTGTATCAGCTTTGTTACTCACATTTTATCAGTGCCCTCAGTACCCTCTGACCTATCTGGTGGATAGAGCAAAGTATTCCCAAAAGAAGTCTAAAGAGGGCTCATAGTATAGATATCTCTTCATTTTCCCATAGCTAAACTCCCTTTGGGACTATATCATGATCACACCTCCCCTGCTCATAGTCACACATATAGAAAAAAAACCCATAAAACTCTTCTTCTTTTCCCTTTCATCTTCCTTTTGTATGTTGTTTTTACCCATTAGATTGTAAAATTCTTTAGAATAGGAAAAAAATTTGTATACTTGGTACTTAGCACAGTGTCTGCTTCATAAGCACAGTAGGTGCTTAATAAATATTTATCAACTGACAGATATAGCAATATAGTTTACTTGACCATTTGATGATTTCAGCAGTTCTAGGAAAGCAGCAAGTTTTAGTTTAGAGTAAGAAAAATTTTTCAGCTAGGGCACAGTTCTAGGAAAATACATTTTATAGACTGTACATCTTTCCCACTTTGTAGGACAGTAGATATCTTTTCTTGTGGGAAGATTGTTTTCATTATTTAGAATGCTAAATGATGAAATTCCTTCATTTTGAATTAAAGCATCCTGTGTGTTAGTCTAATGAAATATCAGTATTGGCAAGGGAATGTGATTTGTATTTGTTAGTAGGTACTTATATATAAAAGATACCTTGAAATTAAATTTACTTTTTAGGATCAGTGTTTGAAGGGGACATGGTCTATATTCTGATCAACAGCAAACTATCAAAGATCCTACCTCTTTTCCTACGTAACTCTAGAAAAATCTAAGTAAGAAGCCCTTTGTAGTTTGGTTGAATATAATTTAAAATTTATTAACCAGTATGTTTATATTTAGTAGACAAATCATTCATTTTAAATTATCAAGAGTATTGCCTGTATTTTGTAATATAATAATTTATAGGACATTTTCATTATTTTCTAATAACTTATTGCATGATAGAAAGAAGCAAGGTAAGCAAAAGTAGAAATTAAAATGAAAAATTTAATTTTCCTTTTTTGTATTCTTCACCTGATTAGCTATTATTAAGAATAGGTAGTCTGTATAAAAGGGGGGGAAAAGCACAATCAGATTTGGAATCAGAAGATCTCAATTTGGTTCAAGAGGATATGAGGTAAAGATTTATGGAAAAATCGATCTCTAAATACTCAAAAGTAAAACACTTTTTTTCTTTAATTGCTCCCTAAAACCAAAACCTTAGAAACTAATGTGTTTTGCTACTAAAAGAAAAAAAATCTCTTGATATCTTTATCATCTCAGTTGCTACCAATGCTCAGAATAAAAATTTTCTGATAGAATACTTGCTTTTTTAATTATTGATTAAAAAAATAGTTCATACTTATTTAACTGTTTCTTTTTGTGTCAGATCACACATTCAGAAAAATAAAGAAGGAAAAAAACAAACACTTATAAAGCACCTGCATTTTCCAAGTTTTACAAAAATTTCATTTGATCCTTACAACAAAGATTATCTTTATTTTACAATTGAGGAAACTAAGATAAATAGAAATGACTTGCCTAGGGTCACATAACTGGGGTGGGATTTGATTTCAGATTCATCTGAATCCAGGCCCAGTACTCTAAATACCATGTACTTAGTTGCCTTGGAGAAAACTAGTTCAACTGTGCTAATTTATGGATGAGGTTTATAAATGGCAAGTAATTTTGTATGATGTTTACTTGTTTAAAGGGAACAGATATGAAGCAAGCACAATTCATAGAATTGGAAAAAATATCAATTAATGTTGTCTCATCTAATTGGCTATCCTATCTTGAACAAGTTCTTAATTTTTATGAACCTTAGTTTCTTCATCTATAGAATTTTAAGACTCAAATAAAAATAGTATCTGACACTATTCAAATGGAAGATATTATCTGACCCAATTTCATCCTTTTACCAATGAAGTAATTGGAACCATGGGAGATCATTTGACAATGATTTAGATCTGGAAAGGATATCTAGTCCAATTACTTCATTTTATAAATGAGAAAACTAAGATAAAATGACATATGCCTGCTTTAAATGCAACTTTGTTTATTAAATACTATAGAGACAATTAATATATTTTCAATGTGATGGGTTAGAATCATTTTTTTTAGGGTTTTTTTTTTTGGCAAGGCAAACAGGGTTAAGTGGCTTGCCCAAATTCACACAGCTAGGTAATTATTAAATGTCTGAGGCTGGATTTGAACTCAGATACTCCTGACTCGAGGGCCAGTGCTCTATATACTGTACTACCTAGCCACTCCTGATAGGTTAGAATCTTAATGTTAACCCAGTTTTTCATCCTGACTCAATGTTAAACCAAATCAAATGGAATATAACCATTTGGAGTATGTTTTCCCAAAATGTCATGGAAAAAACAATGGAAAGGCCTGGTGGCCAGAGCACCAAGTCTGCTCTTGGAAACAATGAATGACCTTTTAAGAAGCAAACCATTACAGTTTCTTAAGTACCAGGCTGAAGTCCAGGTTACATTTCTTTCAATAATGTCTTTCATGTAATTCAGAGATTTCATGTAATTCAAAGATTTCCTTGTGAAATTACAATAAACTTTAATTTTAGGAAAAAAAGGAAAGGTTAGAGCATAGAGGAAGAACCAGAACTAGAACCAGTGCTAAGATCTTTCTATTCCAAATTTTACAAAGCCCAGATTTAAACTGATTCTTACTGTCAGGTCCCACTACACTAAGGTTTTTGAAAATACTTTTTCTGAAGTTAGCAACTATATTAAAATATTTTATAAAACATACAAATTAATATTTAAGTCTATAAACTAGGACCTGTTGTTTTTAATTTTGATTTAAATCAAAATCACACTGGTTAATCATTTTTTTCACAGTTTCAATGTGATTGCAATATACTGGACCCTGAAGGCTATTTTATGGGAAGGGCATGTTTCTAGGATTGTATAATCTATTTAAAAGTAAAACAATGACTTACTTATTCGCCTTCCCTCCTTATCCCCCGCCTCCCAGCTTCTGGTCACAGCTGTACCTGACCTATCTCTTACAATCCTAGCCAGCTGGCAGCCCTTTCCCTGCTAGCCATTGCTGCCTCCCAGCTGCACTGGCTCACCCCTACCCTTTTTGAGGGAACTCATAGAAACTGATCAAATTGTTTTGAGCCAGAAGGTACCAATTTTATGGCTCAGAACTACTCCACTAAAGATACTGTGCATCCTACTTCCTTCTTTTACTTCCTGGCCACTCTGTCTGGCAGCTGGAAGTTTTGACATCTCCCTGAATGCCTTATTTCATCAACTACATTTTGCCTGCAATATTCTTTTGCTAAAAACCATAACCACCAACCTTATAATTCAATAAAGTAAAATTAATAATAATAATAATAATAATGATGATAAATAATGGGTATGGATATTGCATTAGTGCTAGGATGTTGATTTGTTAAAAGGAGTATCAATTCTCAAAGTCCAGGACCACAAACGTATTTTTGAATACATAAGAAAAAACAAATCAAAGCACTACAATATTTTTAACTCTATCCTTTGTTTCCAATAAAATGTGCTACTTGACAATCTTGGTATGTAACATGTAGCATAAGTGTATTTAACCCACAGAATAAAGGTCAGTTTTGTGTACTGAACTCTATTTTCTTTCTTTTTTTAATGTATGATTAAATGATAATTAAGTTTTAATGAAAAGTGTTGGACTGATTATAATTAACATAATTGTACTAGTCAGTTCATGTCCTCATGTTCTACATGCTATGTTGAGCTGGCAAGACAATGGACCTTTAATGGGGTCTAAATGTCTTATGAGTCTTCACAATTTACATTCTTCTAGTTAAGGATGCCTTGTTCCAATAGAGAATAAACACATTTACCATAGAAGACTATGGTTGCCAACGCTAATATAAATAGTGCTTATTTTTTAAAACTAATTTTGATAAAACATTGATTGACAGTTAAATACTTGCTATTTTTATGAGACTTACAGAAAGTAATTTTTCCTTTCTCATTACTTTCAAAAATATTTCATCTTGTAAAGATGAAATTGAACAAATACTATCTAAAGGAATAAATTGTGCTTAAAATATCTTAAACAAGTGGAATTCTGGTATGTATAAGTGCAATGTTTTTCTCTCTCAATATCTAATTTAACCAGATTGTGAAGAACTTCCATAGACTGGAACAAATATCTAAATTTTTCATATAATTATAACTTCAAATAATGGGATCACTTCATGGGATCCCATTATTTGAACTAATAGGGACCTAAATATAAGATCATTGCAACAGATGAAGCTTAGATGAAAATAAATCAAGTCCTTAATTTTCTTCACAATGTACTAAACCTCTGATGATTAAAGAAGTTATTTAAAATAAAATAATGCTCATCAAGTGGGATATTGGCACAATCACAAAATCATAGTCATTCAAAATTCAACAAACATTTTTATTTGCCTACTCTTTCTAGAACATTATTACAGGCATGAGAAAGATAGGAACCTTGAATGGGGGCTAACTGGTGTATTATAAAGTATTGCTGTGACTTTCAGTTTATTAAGGGGATAAGATGTATGCACAAATAATTATAACATTTAATAAAGAATATATTTTATTCATTGATGACTTCAAAAGTACAAATACCTGGCACTGCCATCTGGAGTATCCATGAAAAACAAAATGAAAACATAATCACAGCCCTGAAGGAGCTCATCTGAACACTGAATTTAATTTAAAGGTCTAGAAATGGGAAAGATTGGCACTATAACCTCATAAAGAAAATGGAAAACTTCCTTTGACAGCTCCATTGATTTTCATACTTAAAAGGGGAAATCCTTCTGCTAAACATAGATCTAATTAATTGAAAACCTTGATAATCTTTGAAAAAAAAATATATATATATACACATATATATGTATATACTGAAAAAATTCTATAACCAACCATGCCCAGATTTGAAGGAAATTAAAAGCAGGAAAAACTTACTCAATATCAAACAACCAGACATCAGGCAGAAAACAATTCACAAATGTCCCTATAAGTCATACTTTCTTCTTCCCACAATGTTATACTATAGCACAAAGAAATTATTTCACTATTTTATCTTTCAGATGGCTGGCTAATTTGTTTATATTTGAAAGAAATAAATTCATGTAAACCCCAATCAGAGAAGAAAGAATTATATAAGAAATCCTACCTTTTGAAAACAAGGGAGTACTAATAATATTGCATGTAGTTTGTATTTCAGGGCAACCCCCCCCCCCCAATAAATCTGAGAATGAAAAAAGACAGACCTTATGAATATAGCATCTATACTGTGATTTATGTTATGCATTTGGAAAACTCAGGGAGAGGCTATGCCAGGGTGATTTCTTTGAACTTGATTTTCTGGTGTTGTTCTGGAGGCTTTTGAGGGAAATAAACTGGATTAGAGAAGGAAGAACTTTTCTTGTTGGTTTAAACCACAAGAAAGGAAGCTCAGTAGACAATGCCTAATTGTCTACTAAATCTTGCCTAAAATGTCTCCTTCAACCACAATCTGGCAACTCCCATTGCCAAGAAGGGAAGTCAGAGTCTAAAGTGTAAGCTTTTCACCAAGTTGAGAACCAATGAGTCTGCTAGTGAGATTGCAGAGCAGCCAGAGAGGGTTTTGCTTTCCCCCAACGCCACTCAGTCCAGATAGCATATTATACCTGCTAAGGGAATGGACAATGTCTTTCTGGTCCCTCTTTATTACATAAAAGGATGGAGTTTATACATGTTTATCAAGTATTGTCTGTTACAGACAGCTGCTTTCTTATGATTTGTTCCCCAAGTGATGTTAATTAGATTGTTAGTAGTTATAAATGAATGTATTTTACCTTCTATATAGAAGAAAAGCTTAACGTCCAAATTCTTGTCTAGTGTGATTAATGATAAGTGTGAGTAGATTTAATTAATGATGCTTAGAGGTGGAGATTTGGGAAGAAGTATGAATTTTTGTAGAATAGGTACACATCTTTTCTTCACCACAGATGACGCACAGGAGAAAAAAAATAATATAGATATAAAAACTATCTACATATCCCAAAAGCAAAAGCAGAGTTCTGATATGTTACCCCTTAGCAAGCACAACTTTCTAGAAAAAGGAATAACCATAGAGAGAATAATATAGATAAAATAACAGATAGATAATATAGATCAATCCAACTCACTCTGCACCCCAGCATCAGGATAAGATAACATCCAAAGACAATAGGAAGTCAAGTCCAGGCAGAATCAGATTCTAATCTATTTAACTCTTAAACCGGATAGAAGTAGAAACCTAATAAAAACCATAATTTCTTTGCCTTTTTTTTGGTTTGATCCACTTTATTAATTTAGTAAGGAACTTGGAATATGATTGTACTTATTTTTTCTTTTTTTAATTTCCTGAAGACAAGATTGAAGAATGGGGATAAATTAATCTTTGAGTTTCTGATAGGCAGCATTTTCTCTTTCTATATACCTCTTGAACTCTGTCTCTATTGCTCTCAGTTTTCAATCTGTCTAAGAGTTGGCCTTTTGTAGATTTTCTTGTCCTCTCTGTCTAACCAAGGGTTTTGATACACCCCAGCAAAACCATTTCAATAAGACTCTAAAAAGACTGTCTTTGCTGCTATATGCCATTTTCCTTGTACATTGTAACCTATATTTTTGTCAACTTGTATATATATATCTTTAAGTAGCCTTGTATTTCTTCTCGTGTGAATTTTAGTTTCATTCCCCCCCTCTCTCTATATATATTCATATATATATATATGTTCACATGTATAGATATATGTATGTATATTTGTATGAATATATTTAGATATATTTTCTGCTGCAAATTTTACTAGAAATGAACAAACCTATATAATCCTCTTGCAAATGAGTTATATGATTGATCTCATTGTCATTTTGATGAAGGGGTAACGTATGTGGCATTCATTCTAGGAATAAAGAATTCTATTTTAATCTTATATTTCTTCTTGTTAGAAACTAGGTTAGTCTTTAGTAAGCTGGAGATCTCTACATTTGATTAGCTATATAAAAAAGAGGAAGTAAGGATGAAATAGGGTAGGATTCTCGTTATTTTGGTCATAGAGTTGAAGTTGTGCTTATTGGAAATCACTTCCTATATATAATTTCACTTACTTCCCCACTTATATACACCCTTTACCCAAAATTATAGATCATGACTTAGAAAGGACTTTGGAAACCATCATATCTATACTTTCTCATTCTTTCCATTAGGAAGTTGAGGGATGGAGAGATTAGTTGATTTATCCAGTCTCAAAAATATATATATATATCCTTCTGAAATTTGTGAGACCTTGCTCTGAAGATGTGAAAGCCTCCAAAACAAAAAGGAATAGAACATAAAATCATTTTCAAGAGGAAGGATATAGAAAAATTTCTATGGGAAACAATACTTTTCCTATACAATAAACAATGCATTTTGCCTCTATTTACAATTTTGACTTTAGCAAAGAATTATGGATCAAAATATAATCAGGAGTCCTTTACAGATATAAAAAAAGGAGTTTTTGTCAAAATGCCACATACTCATCCACCCTAAGTACATTTTTTAAAAAAGTTAAAAGGAATTATACAGATTGTAGAATCAAAGAAAACTGAGTTCAAATTTCATGGTTGATTGCTGACACATTCTGGTTGTATGACCTCAGGTCATTTAACTTCTTAGTATCTTCAGGCAAATTGTACTTTATAGTAGTAGCCAATCTTCATTGGTAGTGTTGAACATAAGAGTTTTTCAGAATTACGTATCCTGGTAAAAGATTGATTTCTTTAGAGAATCATATATCAGTAAGAAATTAAGACTCCAGGGTATCTTAACCTACTGTTAATTTACAAACTTAGAAGGACAATGAGAGGGATCCTGGGAGACTCTCCTGCCAGGAAGAGACAAGAGACCAGATAATATTGTAAAAGGATAATCATCTTTGGGAGACAGTTTTAGGCAGAGCTATTATTCAACTTTCATGGTTAGGCCACAAAGTAGGTTAATAATTTTCCTTATTCTCTGTATTATTTTTTTTATGTAAAATATCAACTCCTTTCCCAGACCTTCACCTTAAGATTTAGATGGTAAATCCCAGAGAATAAAACTTCATGTCTAATCTATATTTTCTGTCACTTTATTTTAACCCTATATTTTTAAGGGTTTTTTTAAAAATAGTTTTAGGGTTGACAGGAGACGGTTCACACACACACACACACACACACACACACACGCACGACACTTATCAAGGACCTGTGATTTCACTGGTCTAGAGAATCTCCATTGAAGACGTTCCCTTTATTATTGCAATTGAAAAACTTGGTCAGCAATTTCTATTTTTAAACAGTTTCTGAGGACAGTGAGATTTTAAGTGACTTGTCAGGGGTGGTTGGCCTTTTCTTCCTGCTGTCATTTATTTACATTGTTAACAAAATTAGTTAATATGAATTGACTTTAAAGGAGAAAAGTTTAATTTATATGTCTGAGAGGATAAATACAACATTTTATGTTTCAAAAATTTTTTTTATTTAAGGCAATGGGGTTAAGCGACTTGCCCAAGGTCACATAGCTAGGCAATTATTAAGTGTGTGAGGTTGCATTTGAACTCAGGTACTCCTGACTCCTGGACCAGTGCTCTATCCACAGCACCACCTAGCTGTCCCTAAAAGTACATTTTCAATAGTGCAGCCTCTACAATCTGATTTCCACTTTCTTTTCTAGTCTTGTTCCATTTTAATACCTTTCATTTGCTCATCATATTAGGAAAACTGACCTTCTAGCTGTTCTGACATCCTTGAAATTCCTTTTCCCATCCTTGCATCTTCATACATATGTTCCCTTCTTTCTTTTTTTTTTAAGTTTTTTTTTTTTTTGGCAAGTCAAATGGGGTTAAGTGGCTTGCCCAAGACCCCATGGCTAGGTAATTATTAAATGTCTTAGACCGGATTTGAACCCAGGTACTCCTGACTCCAGGGCCGGTGCTTTATCCACTGTGCCACCTAGCCGCCCCTGTTCCCTTATTTCTTGAATGCATTCATCCTTCACCTGAACTTCTTAGAATCTTCGATGCCTTGTTCTGACTGGACTTGAATCTTTTATGTTAAAGTGGGCCCTGGGAACATTTGTTGGTTTCTTTTGATAGCATCTAAGAGAGAGCAGCTTAGGTTACAAAACTCAGAAACTGTTGGTTTGGGATTCATCTTGTAGTATGCATGTATGTATATATGTACATATATGTACACAAACCTTTCCTGGTATTCCTTAATTCTAGTACCTTTTCTCTGGTGATTACCTCAATTTATCATATATGTATGTTGACATGCATATATATATATATATATATATATATATATACATATATATTGTTTGCATTGAGCTGTTCAAATTTCCATCTCAATTAGAGTATGTGTATATTTTGTTTATATATATATATATATATATATATATATATATATATATATATATATATATATATGTAATTTCCTTTTGTTCCATTTAAATAAAGTCCTGTTTGGTCCATTCCATGAAGTAAATCTCTTGTGTTTAGATTAGATAAAAGAAATGTGCTTCAAACAGAGAACTTATCCCAGTAGGTAGGACAAAAAAATGAAAGAAGGAGGGAATAAAGGGAGCAACTCTCTGAGTCCCACAGAAACTGAATACAGGCTAGAGTTTTCCCTAGCTCTAGTTGGTATTGAATGGAATGCATAAAAGTGAATGGGTATGGGAATGTCACGGTGGCTAGATGGCACAGTGGATAGAGTGCCAGACCTAGCATCAGGAGGATTCATCTTCCTAAGTTCAAATCTAACCTCAGATACTCACTAGGTGTCTAAACCCTGGGAGAGTCACTTAACCCTCTTTGCCTCAGTTTCCTCATCTGTAAAATGAGATGGAGAAGGAAATTGCAAACTACTCCAGTATCTTTGCCAAGGAAACCCCAATGGAGTCATGGATTTGGACATGACTGAAAACAGCTGAATGTTAGCTCCTTAACAATAAGAAGTGAGAATGAGAACTCCTGGGCCATTATCACAGAAAAGAACAGTTGTATCCTCAGACCAGGTGTTAGAGATGGGTGTTCATATTTTCACAAAGTTAAACTGACCTCTTGACTAACATATGTGCCCCCAAATCTGTAGCTTCTAATGTAGGTATACAGTTAGGGTTTTTTTTGTTTGTTTTTTGCAAGGCAGTGGGGTTAAATGACTTGTCCAATGTCACATAATTAGGAAATTATTAAATGTCTGAGGCCAGATTTGAATTCAGGTCCTTCTGACTCCAGGGCTGGTGCTCTATTCACTGTGCTACCTAGCTGTCCCTAGTTAGGCATTTTTAAACTTTCCTTCTTGATCAAATAACTAAGTAGATAAGTGTCAATACTAACTGTTTTGTGATCATCCATTAAACCAAGTTCAGTTTTTGCTTAAATTAGACATAATTTCAGGTTTGACAAAGAATCCAGGAAAGAGGTAGGGAGAGATTTTCTTCTATTTTCCCAGATGACTTTTTGTTTTTATTTAGCTCTACAAAATCAGAAGGCATAGATATGGAAAATATCACCTATTTCTTATTATTAATTTTCCAAAGCATCATGAACCTTAAGTGACATAGGGTAAGTTCCATTGGTTATCACAAATAGAGCTCACAAATGACTTGCCAGATTATACATTAGAGAAGTAGGGAAGGTGACATAACTAGGCTGAACTTTAAGGAAGATCAGTAGTAGTTTTCTAGAAATATACTCAAGAAGCATGGTTTCCTTCATCTTCCTGAAATTATTACCAGTAGAATAATTATTAGAAACTCACTATTGAACTGAACATGGTATCTACTATTAATGTAGATTCTTTATGAAGTTGTTCACTTTTCATACCTTGAATCCTAAGCTAATGAGAAACTGAATGCATAAATCTTAAGGTGGGCAAGATGAAAAAAATTGCAATACTTTTTAAATAAGGCAGTGTGTAAGTTCCAGATCAGAGAATACAACCTAATATAATGGAATAGCACCTGGGAAAGATTTGTGATTTGGGCAGGCTACATACAGAAGGAAGTGTCAAAGACAAATCTATAATACTTAAAAGTTTCGCTCGTCCCAGATTCCAGTCTGAGGTCAGTGACTCAGATCTAGGTTCTAATATCCACAAACAAGAGTGTTTATGGTCTTATAATTACTAGGGTGAATTATAGGTACTTCTTTTCCAGTGACTAGAATCTATCAGGTAAATTGAATGTTTTAAAAAGCTGAAATTATTTGTTCTCAAAATAATTTATCTCCTTAATACAATACTGAAAAAAATTTTCTCCTACCATATTTTATATTTAAAGAAAAAGGAAAGTTCCACTTACTTGAGAACTGAATGGAAAATCCTGACTTGCTGATGAAAAAGTCACTGTCAAACTGAAGAGTCAATGAGTTGAAGGTGCTATGGATGTCTTCTGGCAGAGCAGACCCACTCCATTCTTTCAAGAAAATGTTGCTGTCTATTGGACCATCCCAAACCTTGAGTATGTCATGAGCCATTTCAGTGTCAAAAACAATGAAATGCAGACTGCAAAAGAAGGGGGGTGGGGACAGAAAACATTCGTGGATTATAAATTTAATATAAAACAAATCCCTTTTAGATGGTAACTCCCATCTTTCAGACCTGGTTATTACAAAGAATGACTATGCCACAGATTAAGGAAGTGATTGTGATGAAGTAAAGGTAGATGAGAAAAATCCTGTAATCAATATTGCTCTCAATGTTTTCTCATTTCCCCACTAGATGGTAGCATATGTAACATGAAAAAATAATGTTTAAGATGTGATTTCCCACTCAGAAACATATTTTGAATCTGTAGGATCAGATCAGCCATTGTATCTGTTTCTTTTAATTACTTACAAATCCAAATAAATATGTTTGAAATACCAACATAGAGGCAAGAATGTGTTCTATCCCAAACATTCTTTTCTATAACAATTTTGCATACTTTAATTTGACTGACTGTTGATAGTTTAGGACTTGCTATGCCTCAAGAAGCAAGAAAACTCAGATGTAGCAGTTGATATTTTATCCCTGATCTGTAGCCCCTGAGGGCTATGGCATAAACATGTAAAAGAATTTAGATAAAATAACAGCAAAGAAAATCTATGCCTTGGGAAATTTCTGGTTTCTAGCAGTTTCATTTATTATATTTTATGCATAAATAGTATTGTAGCTGAATTAACAACATGATGCACATTCTGAAACATTAAAAATAAGCCATGTTTCTTTAAGTTTACATTTGCTCTATTTTGAAATAAAGTTTATCTTACTCTTCAGAAAATGTGACATTTCTTTTAATATAATACCATCTCTATAACATACCTGAAAAATCTAGAAAAGTAGATATTATGACAACATACGCTTATCATTATTTCCTCTACAGAACAGTGCTTTCAAGGTTGTCAATGCAACCCTCAAGATTATTTTTAAAAATAACAAACCTATGTAACAATCAATTATTATATTGTTACATGGTACCAAATGGAAATGGAATACGTCATTTTGAGAGAGAACATGACACTAATTGAGAGTTGGCAAGGGAGGGTTATAAATATTAAGATTGTGACACATCCTGCAGCCAACAGCTGTGGTTGTAAAATATGGATAGCTCTTTTCCAGTACTCGATTTCAGGTTTGAGAGCCAACATCTTTCTAAATGTGGGCTGTCATTAATGGAGGGTATTCTGGGAGGTAGGGACAGAAGGGATGAAAACCAACCATAACAGATTGAAATGTTTATGAACTTTTTTCCAATGATAGGAGAAACATAACATTAAATCCTCAAAGTGGTAGGTAAGACCTGCTAAGGAGATGAATGAGATAAAGGATTAAATGTAGAAATCTGGGAAAATCAAACATGAAGTCCATCTCCTTCATTAGTTTTCTGAAGTCAAATACTAGCAACAGAATAGCCAGGATGATGTAATGGGAACAATACTGGAGGTGGGAGCAGAGAAACTATAATGGCATTCTGTCTTTGTCTATGGTTTCCTCTGTAATCTTGACCACATCTTTTCCTTCTCTATAAAATAATATGGTTGGGTTAGATGATCTTTGAATTTACTTACAGTTCTAAATCTTATGAACCTAATACATTGGGAGAAACATAATTCTAATTCTGAAGATGGCACAGTGGAAGAATACTGGATTGAAGTTGGGATGATCTTAGTATGAATCCAGCCTTAAATACTTATTAGCTGTGTAACAAATCATTTATCATTCCTGTGCTTCATTCTTTCAACTGTGAAATTGTGATAATAGTTCTTACCTCATAGGATTATTTTGAGGATCAAATGACATAACATGTAAAAAACTTAAAGTACTGATTATATAAATACTTGTTATTAATAAAATAATGAAACTAGCTATTACTATAACTAGTTGAATAATTATTATTCTGAAAAATCTCTTTCAGTCTTACATATGGCACATTGTTCAAACCACTGAAAACATTTTCTTGTATAAGATTCAAGAAAAGAAGCACTTTCAAGATAGTTTTTCAGACAATTACACTTACACAAAAGCAATTAAAACCAGGGAACAACATACACATAAAATTTATGTAAAACACAGCCTTTAATGCTGCTTGTTGAAGGTGTTTATATTACCATTACCTTTATTGCATAAATTATAGTTGTGCTCAGCAATGAAATATGCTGGGTCTCCTGTAGAAATGTTTACAAAGAACTCTTAATGTGGTTCAATTTACAATAACCTTTTGTGATTAAACTTTTAATTAAATTCAACTCAGGTAGCTACTTCCTAATGTATATGTTCAAATTACAAACCTCCTCCAAGCCCAAATTGCTTATAACTATATCCTTTACATTATAATATATAATAAATAAATAACTCTTAATAACTTTATATAAGGAATCATGGAAATAAAATGGTCAATACAACTGAAACCTAAGTCAAATAAATGAATGCATGTAGAGAACTAGGCTACTTGAAGAACTGTCAAAAGCTTCTTTCCTTTTTGGTCACATACCCAACAATCCAGGTGGATAAAAGCTTGATAGAAGACAACATTTTTAAAATTTCAAGTATTTTTTAAAAAAGGAGGACATGAAAAGCAAGGGAAAGTCAAGAAAGGAAAATAAGATAGAAAAGTAAGAAAGTTATGGAAAAAGGCAGGAAAAAAGAAAGATTAAAAAAAGACAGAAAGACAGAAAGCTTACACTGGATACTACAATGTAATCCCTAATTGTGCTTCATACAACTCCAGGTTGGCATTGGTTTTCCCTATGTACCCCAATGACCAAACTCCCCAAAATTTATGACATGACAGTTCCTCTAAACACTAAACCATTTCCTTGCATATATTTGTATGGTTGCAACAAAAAGCTCAGCTACCACACTGGCAAACACAATTTGTTTTCTTTATTGATGGTAAGGAGGACAAAATGAAAGTTTATAGCTCTAAGAACTGGGGAACCAGAAAATGAATTTAGTTTGAAAATAGGAAGAATTTTCTTTTCTCATTTAATTAGAAATGTGTCTTGTGATGCAACCCACTTACAGGTAAAGTGAAAGGATAGTCATTATTTTTTTCTGAACTTTTGTTGAGAATGCAATTTTAGTGACTTCTTTAAATCTATATTAATTTGGGAGCCTTTTTACCCTTAAAACATCATTATGAATAATAAAGTTTATCAATTTCTGCTTTATGAATAGAGGCCTTAGGTAAAGTCAGATTTAAACTATCTATTTTGTTATTCATGTTCTAGACATAACTTCCATGGATTTATATGTACAATTATGGTTATGTCATACTTTAATTATAAAAATAAATTATAAATTTTTAGGATTTTTTTATTACTTAAGAGATTTAAAAATAAAAAATAAAAAATAAAAAATACATTCTAGCTCTAATAGAATGTAAATAAAGGTTTAGTGAAGTTTTAAGCTTTCTATTTAATACATCTAATGCAGGTCTATTTTAAGCTTTAATAGCTTAAAATTGCACTAAGACTTTTGGAAAACTATATAATTGATAATAAGAATAAGGTTACATTCATAATATGCTGCATTTGAGAAACACCGAGCCTCTGTCTAAAGTTGAAGAAGTACTTCAGGTATTCATTCAATCAACAAACATTTATCAAAAACCTATTGTGTTTGGCACTATGCTAGGAGTTGGAGATACAAATATCATTAATGAAAGTCACTGATTTTTATATGTATTTATATGTATTCAAATTATATACTATTATTCAAATGCTTGTAATTTTAAGTTGTTCTTCAAAATTTAACTGTTTTTAAAACTCATTTCACTTTGAGAAAATGACAAATGGAAACATTTCCTTTTATTATTATTCATGGATTATTATGCATTAACAAATAATTGTTCTGTTCATGTGTTCACAATGCAATTTTTATGTCTGTTATTAATAAGTTCTTTACAATTATTATCTCATTTGATCCTCACAAGAACCCTGTGGGAGAAAGGTACTATTATTATTTTAGTTTTACAGATGAAGAAACTGAGACAAATAGAAGTTTTGTGACTTGCCCAAGATAACATGGCTAGAAACTGAGAGGAGATTTGAGCTCCAATATTCTTATGCTCTATTCAATAAACCATCTTGCTACTCCTAAAATTGGAAAGTGAGCTGGACAATGCCACACAAATGACAAGAAATAGTTTAAAGTTTTAATTATCTGATTCCAGCTTCAGTGCTCTATCATTACTCGACACTTCTCAATAAAAAAAAAAGTTAAAATAAGTGTCAGAAAGATTAAACTCCACAAGAGAAAAGAGTGATGAAAATGAAATAAGATATAGAGACCTTTTACTCTATCCTCTTTCCCCCCTCATTGAAATCTTTTTTTTCATATTCACTTGGAGGCTATCATAATAATTGTAGTTCATTTTATATTGAACTTAAACTTTAAAAGATTATGGTGAGGCATTAATATGAATTATTTAAAGTTTTGTTTGACATTTTTCATAAGGTAAAAAAATTACTAGAATAAATTCAGACTTCCATTGGAAATAATTACTTTATTCTTTTTTTTCCCTACCAATTTTATATAGTTTCATTATTTTCTTATCTGTAACTCAGGGCCAGATTTCTCTTGTCATAATTTTAATGTTTCTATAAACATGTTTTCTGGGTATATCTACATTTTACTTCAAAATTTCCAAAGGTATATTCAAATGAGAAGTTGAGTCAAAGAGAATTGCAGAAACTATCAAGGGGGCAACATTTAGTATGGTGAACATAAACTTAGGGTTCTTTATAAACTGTCTTCCATAGCTGAAATTTAACTGCCTAATACTATGTGACTACCCCACAGAACCTGCATTCTCCAAAATAACATATCACAGAGTAAAATGACTACCTGATGGTCTTTCCTGGGTCTGCTTCTATGATCCATGTGCAATGAAGATTATTATCATAAGGTGCCGGGTAACCTGGAGACAAAATTCGTCCGGATGTGGCAGCATGGATTCGACCACCACATTCAGCTTAGGAAAAAAACAAAAGTATATCAGTATATAATCTTATTTTGGATAAGTCTACTGTGCTGTATAATTTTTTACCTTAATAATTTAAAGAAAAATATGATTTTCCTCATTTTATAATCTTGTAATGACTCCTTATTTTCATCTTGAAACTTCATATTATCTACTGATATAAAGTTAGAAGACATGAACGTAATTCAATGATTAGTCCCCAAAACATATATGTTTATATCTACATATATGTATGTATATGTGTGTGTGTATATATATATATATATATATATATATATAATATCCCAGTACAATAGCTTTATAAAATATTCCATTTTGAAAACTCCTCAGTGTGAATAAGAAAAAGGAGAAGCTGGAAAGAATTCCCAAATTTTATGAGAAATGGAATTTCATCTTCACCAGAGTATTTCTCTAGCAGAACAGTGGATGAGGAAAAATATCTCCCCTCTCTCCAAAGGTTCAGAGGCATAACTAAACATATTTGTTATTAGAATTAGAGGTTGACATTATGGCACAGTGTTGCACAGCCATTGATGCATGACCTATTCAACATTACCAATGCAAGAAGGCAAAGGCTTGTCCCATACTCTTCGGTCTCCACTTAGGCAGCTCATGGTGCTACTACCATGCATCGCATACCCAGGATTACAGCTGAACTGGACAATGGTGTCAGTAAAATGTCCTTCATCTCGGATTTTATAGCCATAATTTGGAATTCCTGGATCTTCACATTTTACTAGATCAAAACCTTTAAGGGGGGGAGGGGGAGAAACAGGAAACATTGTCAGTAGAAAAAAAAAGGAAAGGTAAATTCTTAGAACTGGATGTGAAAGCAACCTTAACAATCATCTGTTCCAGATCCTCTAATTTATTAAAGGCTTCAAGGCTTAAAAGTTTGCTATGACTTGCCTTTAGTCTCTCTCTCTCTCTCTCTCTCTCTCTCTCTCTCTCTCTCTCTCTCTCTCTCTCACACACACACACACACACACACACACACACACACACACACACAAACACACAATTTGTATTTGAACTTGAAATCCCCAAACTTGACATCCAGTGCTCATTTATTTACTCCAAAGATATTACCACATGCAAAACCTAAATAATTCACAGCAAATATAGAAACAAAATGAAGAATATTATCTAAAGTGAAAAGATTGATAAGTAGTATATATTTTCCAGTTATTAAAAGGAAATCTAGTCTTCCCTTTCATTTCTTAAGCATGTCTTTTCCTCTAAATGTTTGATAACTTGTTGATCAGTAAATTTCTTACTTACTACTTTAGTCTCTTGCAGATTACTTTTTCCTTCATGAATTCTATATGATCACTTGCTAAAACAATTTTAATTGGTAATCACCTACTGTTAAATTAGGACCTGTCAGTGTATCTTAGCTAATTTAACTGAAAAACTTCTTAATCAGTCACTTCTTACCTCCCTACCTTTGCCTCATATTGTCCCATCTTTGTTGGGTTTTTTTGGTTGCTCTTTTGTTTTTGTTTTTTCTAAGCACTTCTATCCAGAAAGGGAACTGCACTTAGTCATGCTTTTTTTGCTACTTAGTTCTAATTGTTAGTAAAAGTTTTGAGCTCAGATAGTTTATTGGACTCAACTCCTTTTCTTCAGAGATCTCATGACTTTGGAGAAAAAAAGAATATAGCTCTTTTCCTGTAAAAAATATTAAGGTTCCTAAAATAGCCATGTGCCATATTCCTTTTTTGATACAGGGCTCTAAGTTGAGCAATTCCTTCCATAACAGAAATTCAATAAGTAAATCATTAAAATGTTAAACACAGAGGAAATAGATGACCGAAAGGAAGATTTAGACTTGCCTGTATCAAAGTTGTATATTGTTTTTATGTGAAGCAATATTTTGTAGGCGATCTCAGAAGACAGTCTTATACTTTCACATATTTCTTCCCCACTTTAGGATGTAAATTTTGACAATTTTAAAAAGTACTGTTTGAGGCTTGGTATAGGTCTTACATAGGCTATTTGCTCTATCTTTCTTTCATTGTTCCTGAAACCATATTCCTATTTCCAACAAAACCATTAGGTAAGCCTGTTGAGATATCAACCTCTTAGAAAACTTATCCAAAGTTATGAAATTTATCATATGTCCATGCTCAGAAAAAATAAAGATCAGTATCTGAAATGTAAGGTTACTGGAGAAGGCCCTTATCTTTTAATCAGAATGGTAATTTGTATAGATATGGGAAAGCTAGCTTTTTTTAACTTAGTAATTATGCTTCATTATAATTTTTAGGAGTAAATGTAGCTATGATTCAAGATACAATATCATATATAGTAGAACTACTTAAAGTGAAATATTCAATTTTCATGTGGAAAAAATGAAGTATAAGTATCATAGTGCTAATTTGCCTATCCCTTGGTCAGAAGCAAATGGTTGGTCAAAATCAAAAGAAAACAAGCCCCTTGAGGGTAAAGACTTTCATTTTTGTGCTTTTTTTTTTAAATCCCAAGAACCTAGCATAGTGCCTCTGACATATGAAGTGATTAACAAATGGCACAGTGGAAGGAATACTGACTCTGGAGTCAGAAATTTTGTATTGTTCAGTCATTTCACTTGTATCACTCTGTGGCCACTTTGAGTGAGAAAACTTAGATTCAAAATCTTTCTCTGATACTAAGGTCTTTCTGACTCTAAATACAATATACTGTACACATAATTCAACCTCTAGAATGAACCATTTAACAAATGAATGCCCAAAGCTTTAAGAATGTGTATGTGTATAAATTAAGACTTTTTGTTTAATTTTTTTATTGTAAAACAAAAAGAAATATGGAAATATAGGTGTATATTCTTCAATTTTATTTGGGTTGCAATTTTTTTTAAGGAAACATCTGTCTTCTTACTATTGCACAAATTACTTAATCCAAAATATACCTTTTTTTTAAACTACAGCTTGTCATGCAGATGTTCTTTTTCAAACCAAGTTATTAGTGATCTGTCAATCATTCTTTCTACAACCAGCTGTCTTTTTCATATGTTGTAGTTCTATTATGTTTTTCCCCACCCCCCACAATCCTCTCCCCAGGGAATAACTGTGTCCTTGATGTCATCATGAAAAATTTTTTTCTCATCAAAATTCTTTCCCTAGAATATGAATTCTATTAATAGTGACATCCTGTAGTGCTCCACAATATAATTATGTGAAACATTTTTCTTTGAATTACAAGAATATGTAACAACTAAAAATGCAGTTATTTCTTTAGTTTTCTCATCCTAAGAAAGATAACATCTTATCCTCAAGATTTCTTGAGTAATATAAAATTCTTGCCTAGCTGAAAAGAAAATCTGAGAATTTTGGAATTAGAAAGTACTGGAAGTGTCTACTTCAAGATTAAATAACTTGCCAAGAATATACAGCAAAATTAGTGATAGAATGGGAACTAAAAAGCTAGGTAACTTAAATACCAATGCAGTAGCCCTCTTACTATATTACATGCAGAGCAGTTCAGGAGAAACAGACTAGGACCTCAATTAAGTAATACTGTTTTAAATCAGAGTTCCATCAATACCTTGATGTTTGCAATTTAAACAAATCCTTTAATATCTGTATTACTTTTCTCATCAACAAAATGTTCTGACAACTTTGCAGGATTGTGAAATTTGTCTATAAATCTAAATGTGTGCAAAGCAATGTATAAATATACATATATATATATATATACACATATATACACACATATATATATATGCTGTTTAATGCTGCTTCTGCTTATATGATATGATCTAATATGGAACAAAAAATCATAGCTGATCTATATTAGAATAAATGATTTCTTCATTCCTAAGACTCTATACCAAGGAACATATTAATGGCAGTTTCTATTATACATGGTGTTATATTGTACAAATTGGCATTGCTGGGCTTGGAATCAGGAATAACTAAATTCAAATTCAGTCTCAGATACTTAACTAGCTGAATAATCCTAATTAAGTCATTTCAATTCTTTCTGCTTTGGTTGCTTCAAATGTAAAATTGAAATAAAAATAGACCCTATATTACAGAGGAGCAAGTAGTTGACAGTAGAAGTTAAAAGGACCTAAGTTCAATCTGGCTTTAGACACTTACTAACTGTGACCCTGGGCAAATCATCTAATCCCGTTTGTCTCAGTTCCTCAACTTTAAAGTGAAGTGAAGGAAATTACATGCTTACTGCAGTATCTTTGCCAAGAAAACCCCAAATGTGGTCAAGAAGAATTGAACATAAATCACCATCAACAACATCACAGAGTTGTGAAAATCAATTGAGATAATATTTGTAAAGTGCTTAGCATAGTGACTGATATATAGTAGATGCTTAATAAATTACTGTACTATTCCTCTTCTCTCCTCCAATGTTATTTGCTTCCTTTTCAGTGAAGAGAGGATAAGATTAGGATATAGTTGCATAACAAAATTTAGTAAAATCAAGGAAAATAACAAATCATGTTAGGCTAATCTTTACTTCCTTTTTTGACACCATAATTTTAATTCAGATCACACAGTAGACAAAGAATGGCTAGGTTTCAGGGAAATGCTTTGCTTGTTGATATGTTGAAAAGATATGGTATACTAAAGTGAAGTGGATTCAGAACATATTAAAGTTCTAGTCCCTAGTGAAAAATCATAAATGGAAAGAAGACAGATTGAAGGGAGGTCTCTAATAATATTCTTAGGTTACATTCTTGATCCCCATGCTATTTGAAATTATTTTCATTGACTTGACTATAGGCATATATAACATGCTAAAAAACAGTATATCAGGGTAGAAAACATTTTTAGATCACAGAACCAAGATTCCCAAAGGATACTGACAGGCTAGAATAATAGATCAAATTTTAAAAGATCAGATTTAATAGATCTAAATGCAAATCCCCTTCATATGCTTAAAAATAACTTCACAAGTATAAGATGGAAAAAGTGTCACTAGAAAAGTATGTGTAAAAGATGTGAAGATTTAATGGACTGTGAGCTCAATATGAATTAAAAATTGTAAATAAAACAAGAGAAGAGAGAATAAATACCTATAAACACTTGGGGATTTTCCATTTCTTTATGAGAGAATACAATAGATATTTATAAATTACAAGTATTTTTCTTCCACAACTATGTTTTCATAAATCACCTGGGCATGAAAGTACATTCTAAAAGTTAACTACTTTAGAGTAGTTTAAAAAAAAAAAAAACTCTAGCCATTATAATTCTCTTTGTTCAGCCTAGGTGAATGAAATGGATTATGTCTGAAATAGGTTTGTTTTGTTTTTTTTACACAAAAGTGCTTCATTATAGAGATAAGAACTAGACCAAATACTTGGAAGTTAAAAGGTTATATCCTTAATATTGACTTTTTTTTTAAGACTTGGAATAGGTAAAGAAGTTGTTTCTTTAAAATATTATGATTGGATAACTAAAAAGGAAAAAACTGATTACAGTAGTAACCTTCCCTCCTTGTGGATGTTTGAATATATTTATAACCAGAGAAATTCTATTAATGATATATATATTCTTTATTTGCCCCCCCCAAACTGGAACACTGAAAACTTCTATCAAGTTAAGAGGACAATTTTAGGTCATTTTAATACATTCCATTTTTGTTCTTCATATGAAACAATATTTGTTAAAAAATATTTCTATTAATACTTATCAAGGCTTTCTATTTCTACAAAATAGAAAATATAGGCATATTATGTAAACTTTAATCTAAAGTCCCAATGTAGAAAACATGGACTTATTTCTACTTGCTTTACAACTTTACAAAAAACAAAAAACACCCAGAAATCATTAGACAGAATTACTATATCTATTCCAATTAAAGATAATCATTAAATTACTTGAGGAGATAATCTCAATAATAATAATAATAATAAAGATAAGGTTTAAGTATAAATTGTCTTTAATATGTTAATAAGAATAAGTAATTATAAATTAAGTATAAATTATTTTTGATATTTCAGGATTCACTGTTTATCTTATAATAGAAATAAATTCTTTTCTAAAGTAGTAATTAAATCAGTTCTATATCAAAATCAAGGTATATTGTCATTTCAATAGAAGTTGGAGAAAAAAATCAGTTCTAATCTACTCTGTTCACTGAACAGAATAAGAGAATCTGATAGTTGGAAGTGCTTCTAATTGAATGCATATACGATGAGAGATCTCCTGTACAACATCGCCAAGTTACAATTCAACCTTCCCTTGAAGACCCCTGATTAAGAGAGAGCCATTACTACTTGGGAGCCGCCAATTCTTTTTTTTTAATGGCTTGAATTGTTAGGAAAGTCATTCCATGTATCCCTTCCACATGATACACCTTTAAATACTTCAATATGATTTTCATATTGTCCCTTCATTCTTTACTCCAGGTTAAACATTCTTCATTCTTTCTATTGATTCTCCATTGACTTCAGTCACAGTCACCATTTTGTTGTCTTCCTTGGAACCCTCTCCAGTTTCTTAAGATCCTTAATATGTAGAATCCCAAACTGAGTACACTATTCAAGTTACTATTCCCTCTCTTATTCTGGAAATTGAGGCTGTCAAGGCATTTTAAGATTGCATTAACTCTTTGCCATGTNNNTCTCCAAGTACTAAAGAAATGAGTTGTCATTACCTTGAATGTGTGAATATTTTGTAAATTTTCTCTATAATTCTGATTTCTTTTAAGCTTTTTACTGGGATATGCATATGACAAAATGCTTAAGTTTATGCAAAATATGGAAGTGAGTTAGACACAGATTCAGACCAATTCTAATTTGGAAAATGTTACAACCTTGTGAACACAAGTGGTTATAGGGAAGTGGGTCGATTCATTGCTTCCACTTGTTTTGCAAGGTGACAAAAGAGGTCTGCTAGGCTAGGATTCAGCCAGCACTCAACACATCAAAGACATCAAGAATTTTCTTGCAGGGAGAATAGATCACATATTCAGTCTGAATAAATATATATTTTCTTCCTTATCTCTGGTTCTTTTAGGGTAATGTTTTCATAGTTTTTGAGTTGTCTCTAAAAGGTGATATTAAGTTAAAATTATTATTAATCCAATGTATTACTGATTTTGTGCATATTTTCTTTGCTCGGGAGTAGATGAGAGGAAGATTATGGTAAAAGAGAGGGAGAAAAAACAGAGGATAAGGGGGAGAGAAAGAAACTCATTCTAAAAATTACTGGAGTTTTCCTAGTTAGGAACTCAGAATAAATGGGAGATTTCTTGAGAAATCTGTCACAATTCCCCAAAACAGGGAATCGGGTATATGATTCTAGACCAATCTGAATTCCCCTTTGAAAAAATGAGTTAGCAGTATTAGGAGAAAGAAAGCTTGATAGGGATCAGTTTTTTGAGGCTCCAATCTCTTGCAACTTTCCTTTCCTTTTTCTGCATTCCACTTAGCATATTCCCATTCCCAGCTGATGGAGCCAAGAATGAGAACTAGATACAGTGTGAGAGTGTTTGTGTGTGTGTGTGTGTGTGTGTGTGTGTGTGTGTGTGTGCGCGCGCGCACGCTTGTCTTTTTGGAAGCTAAGAATTAGAAAAGAGGGACTCTGCACATACAAAGATCAGGACAAGATAAAGGGATTACTTAGATTTCCTCTTCAGCCAACAATTATAAGCTCCTAGTCAATGACATATACAGTTCAGGCTACCATCCTTTCACCATACCAGTCTCTCTCTGATGGATATATCACAGTTTGTCAATGCCCTTCCAAAAATGTGACTAATCCTAAAATACAGTATTTGAGATGTAGTCTGACCAAGGAGAATATAGCAGTACTATATACCTTCCCTTGTTCTAGACACTATACCTATTGTTTTAATTCAACCTAGATTGGTCTTTTATTCTTAATTAGAGTTTATATGACACTGTTGACTTATTTTGAGCTTGCTATTGATTAAAGTTCCAAATATTTTTCATATTGTGTTATCTCCCCACCCTCTTCTATTGTATAGTTTTTAAGTAGTTTTTTAACCCAAATTTAAACTTTAATTATAGTTTACCTATATTTAGTACTTAATATGTACAAAATTGTGCTAAATACTTTATAATTATTAACTCATTTGATTCTGTCAACAATTCTGGGAGACAGGTGCCATCATTATCTCTTTTTTTTACAGATGAGGAATAGGTAAACAAAGGGAGATCAAGGGACTTGCCCATGGTCACAGAACTAGTAATGTTTGAGTCTGGATCTAAATTCAGATCTTCAATATTTCAGGCCTAGTGTTCTTTTCACTGTGCCCTGGAATTGTCTCTTTAGCTTTGGCATTTTAAATTTCATCTAAATTAGTTTAATTCATAATTCTAAACTTCTGTGATAATTTTGTAACCTACACTGTTATTGTCATATAGTAACTATTCCACCAACTTCAGATTATTTGTTAATTTTATAAACTTGTCATCTGCATCTTCATCCAAGTCAATCATAAAAACATTCAGCAAAACATGGTTAACTGTTTATTCCCAAGGATATTGCTTTATGATGTTCCTTGTAGGCTGGCATTGATCTATTAATAAGGAATCATTTCCATTTAAATAAAACTTTACTTACATCATTTCTCTGTTCACGTTATCATTGTAAGGTAAATAAAATAGATATCATTATTCAAATTTTATGGCTAAAGAAACTGAGACTCAAAACACCTGTTTTCATTACAATTCTAGCAATCATTTATCCTCTTTGGAATCACTTACTACTATTATCTAGTTTACATCTCTCTATATTATCCACAAACATAGTATAAAAAATTTTATTGAATACTTTTCTGATATAAGTTCTACTGTATTCCCTTAGCTTACCAGTCTAATAGCAGTAGAAAAGTGAAATTAGCTAGACATCTCCTGTTTTTAGTAAAATCAAGCTTTCAATGCTTTTCAAAGAATCAAACAAAAACTTCTAAGACTATGCCCTAGAATTTTGCTTAAAACACCAAATTTTTCAAGCTATAATTTAAAATTATCTATTCTTTTCTTTTAAAAAAGAGTTATTTTGCTATTCTCCATGATTTTTAAACAATTAGCAGAATGTAGGGCTTTGTATTCATAAAACCTTAGGATCACAGAATCATAGATCTAGACTTTTTCTAAGGGACTTCAGAAGCCATCTAGTCCAACTGTCAAATTTTGCATTTGAAGAAATTGAGTTATTCAGTTCTCTGGTATTTTCATCTGGACCTGATTATATAAAATCATAATATATGATTATATTACATAATATTTATGTTATATTCTCATTTGAATCTTGAGTGACCATTTTTATTTAATTTTCCTAAGCAAAAAACGTTCTAAAAAATCCAAATCATTTTTATAACTAAATTATAGATTTGACTTGGATTATCTCCTCTGATAACAATTAAAATATTGATTATTTGTCCTTTTATTCATCCTAAAATTATTTTCACTAAATATCAAGGGTTTGCTTTTAATTAAAGTAAAATGTAAGAGCAAGTGGTTTGCTATAACTGCTTACCCATTGCAGTTACCCTTCTCTGTTTTGTGAGATAAGCAGCACAGAGTGCCGTATAACAATTAAATTGAAAAACAAAATGTACAAAATTAAAAAAATCATTAATGAAAGAAAGATTTATAAAGAACGACTTATTCTATTATCTAAAAACTGAGCTAACAATTACATGACAACTAGGCATGATCAGAAGGGAAGGTTCAACTTTTGACAAGATAGGAAAAAGTCTATATAACAAAATCTAACATTTTTTTTCTGAAGATGAGAAAAGAGACATGCTAATCAACAATAGCTACCTCAAAATATGTTTATGAAGATATTGAATACAAAAATCTGAAAAGTTGTTTTAGCAGCAAAATATTTTCCTTTAATTCTTTTCAAAGCAGTGAATATTGGCATATTTTATCTTTCTGTTCATGTATATATATTATTGAGGTAACTGAATGGATGAAACTTTCAATTAGAAATCAAGAAATTCAGATAACACTCATCACCATCACTAATTTGCTTTGTGACCCTGAGTAGTAAATTAGCTTTATCTTGTGTCATTTTCCTTCTTTATAAGGAGGGTCATAATGATACTTTGTACTACCCTTCCTCCAAGAAATGGAATAAGGATTTATGATCTTGTTTGTATGCTGTCTTCACCTTGAATCAGTTGAAGGGCAATCTGTGTTTGACTCTTCAGAGAAAGAGATTTCTACATGTTGCTTTTAGATCTCTCCAGAATTTTATCATCCCATTACATTATGAGTTAGGCAAGATGTTTTCCTTTATTGCTGTGACATGGATATGCAGCTACATAGATAAAAGCTTTACCTTAAAGTTACACTAACATATGAAACACAATCTAAAAGTAATGCTAAACGCTAGTTTGTGTTTTTGCTGACAATGAACTTAAATCATACCTGATTTCTGCCTTTTTGACAGTGTTAGTAAAGGTGTTTTTGTAAAAGATCATTAACATATTTAATAATACAAATATTAATTGCTCATGAGATATTTGAAGGACTGAGATCATTTTTTTCTAGAACACATTTTGTCTCAGTGATATTCCTGCTGTTAAGTAAATCTGTAATAAAAATATTACCTACAGGTCATGATTCTGTAGACTCTCTTTTCTGATAGATGACAGAAAATTAAGTAATTTGCAGAATTTTCTGAATAATTATAAAATGCAAAGAAAAATATTCTTTAAGGATATTCGTAAGTAGGAAAAAAGAAAATATGCTAACCTACTAGTAGAAAATATTCCTGAAATTCTTTATCTGAAAGACGATTTTATACTAGTATAATCACAGATTCTTGTTATAGCATGTAAAGTGTATACAGAGAGGTAAATATGTATTTTTTAACCACCTAAACTTTTTATAAAATAAATGTTTCATAAAGCATTTTTGAGACAGATGATTGAAAATGATAGTTTCTTTCCTTTGAGTACAAATCTCTATAAGAAGTTAAAGTACATATATAACATATATGTATATAATGTATATTCACCTATATTCAAATAAAAAATGTATTAAAATACTTTGCAAACCTTAAAAACTATACAAATATCATACTGTATTGCTTTTTATACTTCACTAAATACATTTTACTGATGTCCTATGAAACTAATTTCAAAATTTATCTTAATATTTAAGAAAGATGTCATTTAAAAAGCTATGATTTGAAGGTTCCAAAAATTAACTTTGTGAATATATTTCTGATTTTACTTGTTTAAAAGATCCCATTAAGAAATTTAGAATTACATTACTCCCTCATCCTTCAGGTTACTTTTTTTTAACCTTCATTATTTTCTTTTCATATTTGACAAATCTTTTTTCATATTTTTTAGGTAAAGGATTATGTTTCCATTTTAATAGTCCCATTCATACATGATCTTTTCACAAACAAAACACTTTTCCCTAATCTACCAACTCCTTCTTGAATAAAGAGTTTTTATTTGTTTTATTTTCATTTAAGTTTCTCTCTTATCTCCTTTGGTCTTGCCTATTTTATCTGTAGTACACTCTAAACCAATGTTATTAATGACTATCTATTTTGGTCTTTAATGGCATATTAATCTGCTTTGTAAAATTACATACCCACAATAGTTTTTGCCACATGAATACAATTAATTCTATCATTTTTCTATCTTTTCCCCAGTTATGTAATGTAATCTTCTTTCTTTGGGTTTCAATCAATTTTCTTTTATGATTTACTGTTACTCTTGAAATACTCCCCTCAATTTTTCCTTTCTCTTTAAAAATTATATATATTATAGCAAAGTAAAACTCTTGATTTTTTGATTTATACTTTGACCAAGTTCTCTGATTTTTTTCTCTCTGAGGTGCTATTAATTTATTTCTTTATGTAACTAATTCATTAGGCCAAAATTTAGGATATGCATTTAAGACTATTATAAAAATGTATAATGAATTCACAATAATGTATATATCAAACCATGCATTATAGCCAAGAAGTATTAGATGACAGAGTATTTAAAATGTGATTTAATATTCTTGCTATAAATATTATATATATATATATGTATAAAACAAATCTAAGTCTCACTCAGAATATTTCTGAACATTTCTGAACATTGTCTTTTTCATTATCACACATGGACTTTTAACATATACCGATACAGAAAGGAACTATGATTTCCTCCATGTGGTGATCCTCTGGTGTGGAGATTTGTTCTAAGAATACAAAGTAGATCCCAAGATAACCATAATTTGTAGATATATCTTAAGGAGTTGAGGCAAAGAGAATAAAATTATTTACTCAGGAATGCAGCTATTATAGGATAATGATATCATAATGTTGGTGTCAAGGTACAGTGTATGCACTTATGGCTGATCAAGTCAATATAAGCTCAGAAGGCTCTACTGTAGTTCAGGCACAAATAATCTATTTGAACATGTGGAATAGACATGTCTCTAGATTTGCACATCTCATGTTTCCTTTGTGCTTTTATAATTCTGTTCTGCTCCTGTAGCATAACACCTTCTTTGATGTAGTCATGCCCTATCAGACTGTACTATATCAGTATCTTCTGTGTCTCACAATTGATACTAAAGCTCTTTAGAGAGACCTTGAGCATGTTCTTCTATTATTTCTAAAATACTGTGAGTTCTTGCCTTGTGTAAATTCTCTGAATTCAGATAATTATGAGTTTAGCATTCAGGCTATGGGACTGCTCATCAGAGTTGCACTCTCTTCAGTGGAGTTTGAATACTAGGTTCATCTCAAGAGAAGGTCTGGCTGACCAATATGACCAGAAAGGACAATGATCAATGTTGGAAGGGATGTGGGAAATCTGGAACACTAATACATTGTTGGTGGAGCTGTGAACTCATCCAACCCTTCTGGAGAGCAATTTGGAATTATGCCTAAAGGGCAACAAAAATGTGCATACTCTTTCATCCAGCAATATCACTGCTGGGTCTATACCCTGAAGAGATTATGAAAAAGGGTAAAAACATCGCTTGTACAAAAATATTCATAACAGCCTTGTTTGTGGTGGTAAAGAATTGGAAATTTAATGAATGTCCTTCAGCTGGGGAATGGCTTAACAAACTGTGGTATATGTATATCATGGAACACAATTGTTCTATTAGAAACCAGGAGGGATGGGAATAAAGAGAAGCCTGGAAGGATTTGCATGAACTGATGCTGAGTGAGATGAGCAGAACTAGAAAAACATTGTACACCCTAACAGCAACATGGGATGATGATCAACATTGATGGACTTGCTTATTCCATCAGTGCAACAGTCAAAGACAATTTGGGGCTATCTGTGATTGAAAATACCATCTGTATCTAGAGAAAGAAATGTGGAGTTTGAACAAAGACCAAAGACTATTATCTTCAATTTAGAAAAAAAAACCATTATCTTATTATGTAATTTTGCTATCTCTTATACTTTATTTTTCTTCCTTAAGGATATGATTTCTCTCTCATCATATTCAACTTAGATCAATGTATACCTTCTGTGGGGGTGGGGGGAAGGAAGCAAGAATAGGGGAAAATATTGTAAAACTCAAAATAAATAAAATCTTAAAAAAAAAAAGACGATCTGGAACCTTTTCATATATTGCTAAGTAGTCTTCACAATCTCCCTAAGACATTTCAAATGCAAGCAGTTCAATTCTCTGGCATAGTGATGATTTACTGTTCAGGTTTCACGGACATACAACAACAATGTCAGCACAACAGCTCTGTAGACATTCAGTTTGATAGACACTCTAATACCTCTCATCTCAGACACTTTATTTTGAAGCTTTCCAAATACTGAGCTTGCATTATAGAGGTAGAATGAGAAATCAGATCTTCTTGCTTTAACCTAATACTCCAAGCAGGAAACTGCCTCTTACATTTTAATATAGATATTTAAATATTGATTTAGAAAAACAGCACAAAGCCCTGTGTGCCTGTAGACTAGTCATTTTAATTCTCCTTTTTCAATGATTATGTTGAAATCTACAGAACAGAAAGGATTAGATATACCTCTGCTCTTCTTGATGCTAACATTGAAATATAATTTGAAAAGATGGTATTTGCAGGTCAAATTTCAATAGAAGCATTTTATTTTTTTTCTTATAGCAACATGACTATAAATGACTAAGATGACAGAATCAAAAACAAATAAATTAATATATCTATTCAGTATTTTCAATGGGTCAAACACTGGGGTTATAGCTAAAAAATCTAACAATGCATTATGTAAGAGAAAGGAAGTTCAGGGAAAGGTATTTTAGTCTGAGAAATTTTAGAAGTCATAGGGATTGTAAATAAAATCACTGGGTAGCAGACTGACAGTTTTTCTAGTGCTAATGGTAATATTGATCTGATTATACTTCTTTAAGCAAGAGGAAGAAGGAATAAATATATATATGTATGTATGTATTATATACACATATTTATTATCTCTATTAGCATATTTAGTTATATATATATATATATTTAGTAACAGGGTTGAATGGAAAGATATAATGGAGGTGGGTAGTTAGAAGTGGGAATCTGGGGCTAATCAAAATAGTTAAGTTACAAACATTTATTAAGCACCTACTATATATTGGACACTGTGTTAAATATTGGGATTTAAGGAAAGGGGGAAAATAAAAGAACTATAATTACTACAACAAAAGTCCTGTGCAGAGATTACATGCAAATAATTTTGTATGAAGAAGACATATATACAAGATACATTGGAAGTGAAGATATTATAACCAAGGTAGGTGAGAAAGGGTTCATTTAGAAGGTATATATATTTTTTTCTGATATTTAAAGAAAGCCAGAAAAGCAGGACTATAGAAATAAAAGTGGAGGGAGCATTCAGGCATAATGTTCTATCAGTGAAAATATATGAAGTAGGGGCAGTTAAATGGCACAGTGGATAGAGCCCTTGAACTGGAATCAGGAGGACCTGAATTCAAATCCAGCTTCATATACTTAATAATTACCTAGCTATGTGATCTTGGGCAAGTCATTTAACCTCATTCCCTTGCAAAAACACCAAAAAACGTACAAGGTTAGGAGAAGGTATGTCGAATGTAAAGAAAAATAAGAATACAATATGTGATGGGGAAAAGAAAATGAAAGAAGTTTAGAAAGGTAAGAAAGCTGGAACTTGACTATAATATTTATGGGGATTGGGGTTTTTTAGATCTCTTTCCAGGGGAGATAAATGGATTCTCTCAATTTCTATTTTACCCTCTGAATTTAGCTCCTCTTGGCCATGGTCTTGAAATGAGAGGTTGCAGTGCTCAGATGAGATCAAATTTGAGAATGGACAGTCACACAAATGATAAACAGCAGAGCTAGAATTTGAAATAGGTCTTTTGAGTTGAAATACAGCATTTCCCCCCTATTTTATAATCTCAAGGTATTTACTTTTTTTTTCTTTTTCAGGATGCTTTATTTTTTAATTATCTTTAATTTATTAAATTAGAAAATAAAGTATTTTAAAATTATTTTATTTATATATTAATATATATAATAAACATATATAATCATATTTACTATTTTATTACTGTTATTAATATTTTTATTAGTAAAGTATTCACTAAATTAATAAACTAAATTAATTTACTAAATTAAATATTTATGTATTACTAAATATAAATTAAATATTTACATATTACTAAAATATTCTTTTTAAGAATAAACATAACACTCCCTCTTCCACAAAAAAGATAAAATCTCATGAGAAATAAAGCAAATGAAAAGAGGAAAAAAAATATGTTTGTCTGTGTTCTGATGTCATCAGCTCTGTCTCAGGTGGATCACTTTCTTTATCATAAGTCCAGCATATAAGTCACTTCCATATTTTTCCCAGTTGCTGTTTGTAATTCCCTCCATCCATTCCTCCCCACTACCATCTATTATGTTTTCTCTCTCCTTTCAATCTATCCCTCTTCAAAAATGTGCTGTGGGGCAGTCGAGTGGCACAGTGGACAGAACACTGGTCCTGGGGCCAAGAGGCACCAAGTCCACATCCCACCCGAGTGACCTAGCAACCATCTAGTCCTATGGTATGGGACAGGCCACCCAATCCCACCACCTTGCAAAAAGTAAAAAAGAAAATGTGTTATAACCTATGATCTACCCTCGCTCTCTCTATCATTCAAATCCCAACTCCCCTCCCCCTGCCCCGCTTCTGTCCTTTTTCTTCTAGATACCTATACCCTATTGAGTGTGTATGCTGTTTCCTCTCTGAGCCATTTCTGATGAGAATGAAGGTTCCCTCATTACCCATTACCTTTCCCCTTCTATTCCATTGCAAAAGCTACATGAAATATCTTTTATATGAAAAGTTTTAGCCTATTCTACCTCTCCTTTCTCTTATTCCTGTTACATTTCCCTTTCACCCATTGACTCCATTTTTATAGTAGATTATATCTTCAAATTCAGCTCTTTCCTGTGCCTCATCTATAAAAGCTCCTTCTACCTGCTCTATTAAATGAAAAGGTTTATATGAATATTATCAGTATCATCTTTCCATGAAGTAATATATGCAATTCATCATCATTAAATCCCTTATAATTTATCCTTCTCATCTTCCCTCTCTATGCTTCACCTGAGTCTTGTACTTGAAGATCAAACTTTGTGTTCAGCTCTGGTCATTTCAACAGAAACATTTGAAATTCCCATTTCACTATAAGTTCATCTTTTCCCTTGGAAGAGGATGTTCAGTTTTGCTGGGTAGTTGATTCTTGATTGCATTCCAAGGCCTTTTGCCTTCTAGAATATTATAGTCCAAGCTCTGCTAAATCCTGTGTGATCCTGACTGCAGCTCTACAATATTTGAATTGTGTCCTTCTGGCTGCTTATGATATTTTCTCTTTGACTTGGGAGTTCTGGAACTTGGCTATAATATTTGGGGGGGGGGGTTGGGTTTTTTCAGATCTCTTTCTGGGGGAGATCAATGGATTCTCTCAATTTCTATTTTACCCTCTGCTTCTAGGATATCAGGGCAATTTTACTGTAGAAATTCTTTAAAAATGAAGTCAAGGCTCTTTTCCTGATCATGACTTTCAGGTACCCCAAACATTTTTAAATTTTCTCTTCTAGATCTGTTTTCCAGATCAGTTGTTTTTTCAATGTTCACATTTTCTTCTAGTTTTTCATTCTTTTAGTGTTGAATTATTGTGTCTTGATTTCTCACAAACTCATCAGCTTCCTTTAGCTCCATTCTACATCTGAAGCATTTGTTTTCCTCAGATAGCTTTCTTATCTCCTTTTCCACCTGGCTAATTCTGCTTTATAAAGCACTCTTCTCCTCAATAACATTTTGAACTGTTTTATCCATTTGACCTAAGCTGATTTTAACCAGAATTTTTTTGGATCTTCCTTGACTAAACTGCTGACTTCATTTTATGTTTTTCCTGCATCTCTCTCATTTCTTTCACCAATTTTTCTTCTAGCTCCTTACTTGATTTTCAAATTTTTTTTTTGAGCTCCATCATAACCTGAGCCAAACTTCTACATTTCTTGGAGTCTTTAGATGCAGAGGCTTGGACTTTCTCATCTTCAGATTATGTATTTTGGTCCTCCATGGGAACAAATTAATTGTCTATGGACAGGTTTCTTTTTTTTTTTTCTGTTTACTCATTTCCCCAGCCTGTGCCTGGTTTGGGGGTGCTTCCTGACCTTTTGAGTATTATTGGGACACCCCGTACTCCACAAGCACCTCAGTATGGGAGGCTCTGACTGTTCTCCTGATCTGTTGAATGACCACAAGTTCACCCCTCTGCCACAGGCCTGTGAAGGGGTCCCTGCTCTATGGGGGGCCCAGACTGTGACCAGGGTCTGTATATGGTTGAATCTCCAGAGTCTATCCCAGGGACAGAGAACAGACTGGGTAGTTTCCCACCATTCCCTTACTTTCTGTGGGCTGAGCTCTCAGGGTACAGTTGCTGGGAGGCTCCTGCTTGGCAGCTCCCAGGGTATTTACATTTTAAAGGAAAAGAAAATCTTAAATTTAAGTGAATGAATCTCTATGCATCAGAAATTAGCAAGTTATTAGAAATGTTTTATTAATTTAAGAAGGATATGCTCAGAACTTGTAAGATCAAACCACTTTGGTTCATATTCAGTTCTGAACTATAAAATTAAGAAGGAACTCAAAGTATAGAAATCTAAGAGTAGCTTTAGTCTGTCTTCTTATAAGGCTGTCTTATTTGGAATTGATAGGAGCCTAATTTACAATTGTGATCCTAAATCCTTCACCATTATTTAATGAATGATGGTTTTTTATGCTTTCTATTTGTTAGCTTTCACTCACAAATGATAATCAGACTGATTGCTCAGTACAAAAGGATTTGACTTGCTTTTATTCCTACAGAATATAATATGATGTAATGGAAAAGCACTGGGTTAGAGTAAGATGAACTCAGATCAAATACTGCCTCTGTTTATGATTTTTTTTTATTATGGAGTAGACAGGACAGGGTAGAATAAGACAGAGAATGTTGAAGAGTCAAAGGAGAAACATTTGGTATGACACTGTAGTAGGGAAAACATAATTATTCAATAAGAAACTTGGGTGCTGGGGAAGGGATAGGAACAGCCTTGGAGAATGGCTAACTTCAGAAATTGTCCCCAGAAAGGAAATAATAGTTTTAAGTTTAATTTTGGATATGAAAAAAATTCTCTCTTATGTTTTTTTGGAAAGTGAAGCAGCTATTTAATCTGTCACTTAATTTATTCATGCCTGAGATAATACTGTAGCTGAGGGAATTGAAGGGATTAGGACAGCAAGTAGTTAATTGTAGGAATTGAGTGAACCACAGGGCTCCCATTTTGTGGCTCAATTCTGAGCTGGCTCCACTTATCAAATTTAGAACAATTTCTGTCTTGTGAGAAAGGAAAAAAAAATCAGTTATAGGAAGTGGGAGAAAACCTTACTGTATTGTTTGAACCTATCACTGTATGGTTAAGGAACTAGACCACCTCTACCTGTTGTTTAGAGATCTTGAAAAACTAAGGACTTAGAATTATGCTAAACAGAAACTCAATCAGAACCAAAGACTGATGCAAGGAGTTTTCCTATAATTGTACATCTCAAGCAACCCATATGTCTTATTTGCAAATTAGCACCTTACAAATCAATCATTTATTGTTTCTGCATTCCCTTGATTGTTCATAAATACTTTAGGGGAGTGTGACAACTCTTAGAAAAATGATTATTTCTCTCTTACACTAATACGCAGTAATTGAATTAGGATCTCTAAGTTGTTCAGGACATTAAATTGAAAGACATTGTTGAGTCTGAAATTGCTTTTCAATCCTGGATGAAAGAACCTAGCCAAATAGAGAACCTTACAAAGAATTTGATATAAGGTAAATTCTGACCCCTTATGGCCCCAGCCAGGCCTAAGTAGAGGTGGACCCCCTTTTGTCTCGATTGGCCTAGATGGGTGTAGTCTGGATAAGAGATACATCTCTTTGTCCAAGACAGAGTAATCAGAATCACCACCCCCAACCTTTCATTAGAATGAGCACACCTCACATTATAATATTCATTCTCATTAATCGTTAGTAAATGGGAGATGATTGTCACCCTTAAGAGCACCTATTCTTCCAAAGTCACAGAAGCAATGAGTGGGTTCCAAGGATAGTCTTTGGCTTTTGATAGTATCACTAACCTCTTTCATTAACTGTCTGTTAGCATGATTGATTAATAAAGTAATAATATTATATTTAAAAATTAAAATATTAAATATTAAGATATTAAAAATTAAAAAAACAAATAATTACACAGAAACTGTTTCTTGAACTTTTTTTATGTCACAATTATGTTTTTTTTTATTTCAGGCAATTGGACCTGTTCACTCTCCCCCTCCCAACTCCTAATCTTTTCTCCAATTAGAAATCATATTACTTAATGTTATATTCTGATTGTTACTTAATTGTTCTTAGTTGATTAATAAATCTGTCTCTCTCTGTATTCAATGTCTAGCCCTAAGTTAAAGAAGTCTAATTCTGATTTGTTAGGTAATTGGCAGAAGTTGATTAATTAATGAATATGCTAAGAAACTCAAACCTTTGTTTTCTTAATTATTTATCCACTACATGCACACATATTTCAACAATACTTGAAGCCCTTGGCTAGCAATTAAAGGTGTTTTGAAATAAGTAAAATGCCTCTTGAGTTTCTTCCACATCCTTTTCCACTTTCCTCCTCATCTCATATTCTTATGATCTCATTTTCTCCCTTATCAAAACTAACTTTCAAATAGTTTATAATATGGAAAGTATTTGAGATAAGAATTCATTCTAAGATAAATGATTGTTAGAGAACCTAGAATACTTTGTATACATGTATATAACATATTTATGTATATGTGCTACATATTGCTGTGTATCTATTTAATAACATTAATAGATGTCTTTTCTTTTTACATCGATCATTCTCTGCTATAATTATCCTATACCCTGAATTTATTCTTTGAAAAGATATGTATAGGGTGGCTAGGTGGCACAGTGGATAGAGCACCTGGCCCTGGAATCAGGAGTCCTTGAGTTCGAATCCAACCTCAGACATTTAATGATTATCTAGCTGGGTGGCCTTGGGCAAGCCACTTAAACCCATTGCCTTGCAAAAGCTAATTATATATATATATATATACATATATATATATATATATATGTATATATATATACACACATATATATATGTATATGTATGTAGCCAGTGACTATTTCTGATGATATACATATTCTGTATCATAAATATAAAATTCTATACCCATAATTCAATGGATTTTATAACCACGTCTTTATCACCTATATCCATCATTCTATATCCATAATTTCTTTTTTTTTTTATGTTTTCACAAAGCAATGGGGTTGAATAGCTTGCCCAAGGCCACACAGCTAGGTAATTATTAAGAGTCTGAGGCCGGATTTGAACTCAGGTACTCCTGACTCCAGGGCTGGTGCTCTATCCACTGCACCACCTAGCCTGCCCCCATTATCTTTCTTAAGGATCAAAATTGACTATTTTAATTATTCAGAATTCTTTCCTTTAGTGTTCTTTTTATTTGTATCTTAGTACACATTATATATTCCCCTAGTTCCACTTGTTTCATTTTGTATCTGTTCATATACACTCATAATATTTTTGCAGTAATTTTGGTTTAATGAATATTTCTTTATTGAGTACAAGTTTAATGAATTATTGCTCTCAAAGTATATATTTCAAATAATAATGTTTTCAACTGCCACTTCTCTAGAATTCAACTGCCACTTCTCTAGAATTTAGTAAAGACAAATTTATTTTGTTTCTTTAACTCATCCTAGACTTCCATTCATTAAATAATACATTTTATAGACTGAAATATGATTGCTTCCTATTTTGCTGCCTATATAATGAACATAAAAATGCTAATCTTTTCTTATATCTATGGCAAGCAAGAGCCCATAAGAAAAGCTTAACTCACAAAGTATAATTACTAAAATCTATTATCTAGTAGATAAATTCAAGAGTTTAAAAAATTGGTTTGGTAGAGTAATTTTTTTTAATTCCTTTTATTTTGACTCCAGCTAAGAAACTTTCTGATAGTCCTTTTTCAGTGATCAGAAACTTTCACATTTCAACTCTTCTATAATTAGAGAAGTGGCTATGCCCTTCACAGGTGTATATTTTGGCTCATCTATGTATTTTCATATTCTGTGAATTACATCTTTTTATAAATCCTCTAAAGAGACTATACCCAATAGATTGCTTGAGGGATACTTCTGGGTATCTTGATATTGATCAGCATTCTGGAGTTAATACTTCTATATATCTCTTCTGCAGTAGGAAATGAAAAACTATTCAATTAAATATTGGAGATGGGAAAGGGGGGAGAGAAAGAGAAGGGGAAAGCTGGGGGGGGGGAGAGGGAGAGGAGAAGGGCAGAAAAAGACAGAGAAGGGGAGAGAAGGGGAGAGAAGAAGGGGAGAGAGGGGGAGAGAGGGGGAGAGAGGGGGAGAGAGGGGGAGAGAGGGGGAGAGAGGGGGAGAGAAGGGGGAGAGAGGGGGAGAGAAGGGGGAGAGAGGGGGAGAGAAGGGGGAGAGAGGGGAGAGAAGGGGGAGAGAGGGGGAGAGAAGGGGGAGAGAAGGGGGAGAGAGGGGGAGAGAGAGGGGGAGAGAAGGAGGCTGAGACCTGTAACCCATGGTAGTAATGTAGCTCAGTGTATAGAGGGCTGGGCATGGGTCAGGAAGTTCAAATCCACTTCTGATAATTACTAGGTGTTTGACCAGCAGCAAGCCACTTCACTTTGTTTAGTTCACTTTCCTTATCTATAAAATTAGGTCAGGAAAAATGGGTTAAGGAAGAGTCAGAATGACAAGGACAAAAGCTTCTAACCTTGCACAAACTAGGTGCTTAAAATGTTTATTGCACTGAAATGATGATTCATATTGCTAATGAAGAGTTATCCTTCAAGATTTCTGAATCAATAAATTGTTCAATAATTGTCTGTAGTTTAGGAGATAAATATCTTTATTTTATCCTCAGACCTCTGAAAACTGGTAATCCACATATAGCACTTACAAATAATAATTCATTAAACTTTTTTTTTTTGCTCATGGGAATACAATAAATATCTAGAATATTTAAATATCAACATTCCATTCTTCAAACATCTGAGATAAACAAAAATTAACTGGGTTCTTCATTCTCTTGTTTGTGATTTAGTCTTGAAGATGAAACTAATCTTTGTTACCCTAAGTCTGATAAGTGTTTTAGTAAAATTTAAAAACAATTCAAATTAACAACTTATTTTCTAATATATTCTGTCACTTATGTTTCCTGTCTAACCATAATTTTATTGTTTTTTTTTCTTTTATTTCTAATCAGTTTCAGACTCAATATGTCTTAGAGCACAATTACTGAAAGATACAATGGGTAGCTTCTATTCATCAGTGTTTTCATTTTGTTCAGGTGCCAAAAGTGGCCTAAGGCACAGCCACTGGATTCCTATGTGACTGAGTCATTGAATACAAATGAGTTTCCAAATTCTTCCCTAGGAAACTTAGCAGCATCTAAAATATGTATGTAACTTGACCCCAATTCAACCCAATTCATGATTTTGAGTTTGAATTTAGCTTTTAAATTCAGTTTTTTTTCTGTCACCAACCTATCTTTCTAATTGAGCTCCATGTTTCCTTCAAAAATAAGTTTCACCTAGATTAAGAATCAGTTCCTGGCTTTCACACTTAATGGTTCTGTGATTTGGAGGCAATTAATTTAATTTTTATAAACCTCAGTTTCTTAATCTATAAAATACGAGTGATAATTCCACTACCTATATCACAGGATACAAAAGCATCTTAAAGTTGTGTAAAAAATGGCATTACTAAAATAGGATCTTAATATAGCCATATTCACTATGCGTCTTCATGGATTGTAGAAAAATGGTCCATTTTTCATAGTAGGTCATTTCTAAGGTTAAGCACTTTAAGAAATTAATTCAAGCCATGTGTCATTCATTAGACTGACAATTCTCTGCTGGAGGATATTAAGTCTTACTGGTGAGAGAAAAGTATAGGCAAATTCAGCTAGGGGGATGCTCAAGGTAGTAACATCTTTGCTCTACCACTGGGCAGGAGACTCAGCAAGTGAGCTTTTAATTAGAGTTGGGGACCCAGAGTAGGAAGTAAAGATAAAAACTGACAGGCTCTGAAAACTTTCTGATACATATAAATATATATCCTGCTGATGTTCTAAATAATGGTTTTGTTTCATCTTAGTTTTACATTTGTTGAAATGCCTCTGAATGATTATAAACTGAAAGGTTCTCAGCGAGGGCTTAAACAATCAGGAAAAGTATATGTGTGCATTTTCAAACAAAATAGTCAAACTTCACTTTTTCTTTTAAACAAGACCTTTTAATTCTGTAAGAGTTCCCTTTCAAATACTTCTGACTTAAAGCAAGATGCGGAGTTTTCTAAAGAGTTATCTTAAAAGAAAAGAATCAAAAAAATTCCTGTAAAGAAAAAAATCCAAGAAAAAATTATTTTAATTATCTCTGTAAAACAATTTTTTAGTTTGTTAAGGAATGGAAAACACCCCATTTTAACATAATGAGCAGAATAGTTATAAAATAGAATAAAATTGTTTCATGAATTTTATCAACTAATAAAAAGTGATAGAATCATATGAGAAGAATTTGAAATAACGTCCTGAGTCTAGCTATTACCCTAATTTTTAGTAAAATTAAAATGATTTTCATTTGTTCAATGCTAATGTAAATGTCAAATGAATTGAAATACTTCCTATTGTTTTCATTGGCTTCTCTCTTCTATTTATCCTACACAGTTTAAAAAAATTTTTCCTAAAACCTCTGTCACTCTTTTGCTCAAGAAACTGTAATAATTACTATTGTTTTCAGATAAAGGACAAACTCCCCAAGAAAATTTTGACAATCTAGATATTCTGTTTTTCCAGGCTTATTTCCCATTATTTCTTTCTTTTGCAAAGTTCCATATTTTCTTATATTCAGTCTCTCCACCATCTACCTTTGTGTTTTATATAGACAGTTACTTTTCCCTTGAATGCTATTTTACTTTGCCTCTGAAAATTCAGTTTCTTTTTGGGCATAGCCCACATTTCCTAGAAGTTATTCCTAAGCCCCCTTGTTTCTACTCTCTCCCTTCTCCTGAAATAGTCATGTACATTGCTTTTTTTTGTTTTTTTTCTGTAATATCTGACACTTCATGATAACCTCATTTGAGTTTTCCTTGGTAATGATATTGGAGTGGTTTGCCATTTCCCTCTACTGCTCATTTTACAAATGAGGAAATTGCAGTCAGGATGGTTAAGTGACTAACTCATAATCACACATTTAATAAGTGTCTACCTGATTCCAGTCCCTATGTCATCTAGATACATGTTTACTATTGAATTTTGTGGCCATATAGCAAATGAAGAATTTTCTTTAAAATCTGATATGGTCTGACCTTGTGGCTCTTCTTCTCAGTAAGGAATTCCTGGTGCATGAAAAACCAAACCAAATCAAACCAAACAAACAAAAACCTCCCTCAAACTCACTGAGCAATGGAGTCAGTAACTCTCTTCTAAAACTTTAGAACTTTACAACATTAGAACATTTTCTAAGATATCCGATCTAAAACTGTATTATAAAGCAGCAGTCATCAAAACTGGTGCTAAGAAATAGAATAATAGTGGGTCAGATTAGGTACCAAAAACAGTATGAAGTCATTATAGTAACATAATGTTTGATAAATCCAGACACTATTTTCTGGGATAAGAACTCACTATTTGACAAAATCTTCTGGGAAAACTGTAAAATAGCAGGGCAAAACCTAGACAAAGACCAAGATCTCACATTCTATATCAAAATAAGGTCAAAATGAGTACAGAATTTAGACATACCATAGATCACTTATGAGAACAATAAATTATCAGATCCATGGAAAGGAGAGAAGTTTATGACTAAACAAGAAATAGAAAATATTACAAATTGCAAAATAGATGATTTTGACTATCTTTAAAAAGTTTTTGCACAAATAAAATCAATAAGGCCAAGATTAGAAGGAATGCAGAAAGCTGAGAAACAATTTTCACAGCTAATATTTCTGGTAAAGGAGTTATTTCTAAAATATATAGAGAACTGGATCAAATTTGTAAAATTAGATGTTATTCTCTAATTGATAAATGGTCAAAGGATATGAACAGACAGTTTTCAAAAGAAGAAATAAAAGCTTGTTACATGTGATTAGAATAATTAAAGAAAATTTCAATATATAAGGAAAATTTTCTAAGAGACTTATAAAACTTACAGAACTTCATCATGATTGTTTAGACCCCAAAACTTCTATGCCCAGACTATGCTGTCTCTTTCCTTCGATATCATAAATAGTATAAATCACACCCTATATAGTTTCAGAAATAAATAAATGCCTTGAAGACAAAATCAGTTTCTAGAAAGTAACAGGGAGAACTCTACTATGGATGTTCTAGGGCTTCAAAAGTCAAACTGACAAAGATAAGAAAGTAATTCATCATAAAATGAATATATTGAAGTATACATAAATGTACATTCATTCTTAAAGAACCAGAAGAACACTTATTAGAAAGATAAAGCATGACTCCCAATATATGTGAGGATGAAAAAAGAGATAATATCATTCTATTTTGGTAGCTATCTCTCCTTTCACCATGATTAAAAGGAATCATAAATAATAGCTTCTCACCACATTCTTCATCTTAAAAATCATTTTGAGATAGATTGTCTTCAATCCTGCACAAATTTAATGTTCATAATATTCTTAACTCTTGTTTTAACAGTGTCAGTGTTCAGGGTTTAAAATTATTCATTAAATGAGAGACTTATCATCTAGACTCTCATGTACAGTAGAGAGTGTAATATTGGCATGGTCTGAAGTATATCAGCATATTAATAAAATCAAGAAGGCAGTAGCAGTAAGTTCATTACTCTAGGCTTTAATTTTCTTCTCTACCAAAAATACTGTAATCTGCTATGAAATCAATTGTCAATCAGAGAACTCCCTTCCCTAGTCCCACTCATCCTGCTTTCTAAACTTCTACTAATGCAAAACAAAATGAAAGGATCCTAAATACCACAAACCATCACTTGATTCTTAATTTTAGAGGCAGAAATAGACAACTCCATGTGGATAAAAACATTTTTTATTTGATGTGTTTGTATAGGGACACTGTCAGGTTCTCTGATCTCAACAGGATCATGGATTTGGACTTAGAAGAAATAGTTCATAAATTGAACTACTTCACTGGAAAGGTTTTTCGTAATACTGTGTGTGTGTGTGTGTGTGTGTGTGTGTGTGTGTGTATGTGTGTGTTTGTGTGAATTTACTTTTTTAAAACTCTAGGCAATTAACCTCAAATATCTTTTCAGTGTCCAGAGAGATCAATTCCTTTTTTTTCCTCTCCAGGTATTTTACTTATTTTATTTTTTCCATATGTTCAAAAATATTTATACTGATTTTTTTTAGGTTTTTGCAAGGCAAATGGGGTTAAGTGGTTTGCCCAAGGCCACACAGCTAGGTAATTATTAAGTGTCTGAGACCAGATTTGGACCCAGGTACTCCTGACTCCAAGGCCAGTGCTTTATCCACTATGACACCTAGCTGCCCCCAAATGATGTTTTTTTTAGACATTACTAAAATATTCTTGTTTAAGATTAAACATAATACCCCCCCAAAATATAGACCCACATGAGCTATAAGGTAAAGGAAAGAGGAAATAATAATAATAATAATAATAATAATAATAATAATAATGGTAGCCAGGTGGCACAGTGGATGAAGCACTAGCCTTGGATCCAGGAGCACCCGAGCCCCCAAATCCGGCCCCAGACACCCAACAATCACCCAGCTGTGTGACCCTGGGCAAGCCACCCCAAATGCATTTCCCTTCAAAAACCACAAAAAAACCCCAAAATAAAATAATAATAATGATAAATAAAGATAATGATGATGATGATGGATAATGATAATAATAAAGGCGGCCAGGTGGTTCAGCAGACAGAGCACTGGCCCTGGAGCCAAGAGCACCTGGGTCCAAATGCGGCCTCAGATAACCAACAATCACCCAGCTGTGCGGCCCGGGGCAAGCCACTCAACCCCATTTTCCCTGCAACCCCACAAAATAATAATAAATAATAATAATAATAATAATAATAAATTTTGCTTCACTCTGTGTTCCAACACCTCCAGCTCTGTCGCAGGTGGGTCACATTCTTTATGATAAATCCATCACAAAAGCTATTTCCATATTTTTCTACCTTTGCCATTGCTGATCACAGCTCCCTCCATTCGTACTTCCCCATTACCATATGCTATATTTTCTCTCTCCTTTCACTCTGTCAGTCCTCTTAAATATGCTGTGGGGTAGCTGAGTGGCACAGAAGACAGATCCCTAAGCCCACATAACTCCCCTTAGGCCCAGCATCCAAACAACCCTGTGGTCCCTGACAGGCCATCCAATCCCAGCCCCTTGCAAGAAGTAAAAAAGAAAATGTGTTCTATCTGACCACTCTCCTCCCATGGTCTGCCCTCTCCTCCATCACCCACATCCCTCCCTTCCCCCATACCCCTTCTCTCCTTCTTACTCTAGATGTCTATACCCCATTGAGTATATATGCTGTCTCCTCCTCTCCTAGCCACATCTGATGAGAGTGAAGGTTCCCTCATTCCCCCTTGCCTTCCCTCCTTCCATATCATTGCAATAACTTGTTGTAATAAAAAAATCTTATTATATGAAATATCTTAGCCTATTCCACCTATCCTTTCTCTTACTTCCATTACATTTCCCTTTTTCACTATATCATATCTTCAAATTCATCTCTCTCCCCTGTGCTTCACCTATAAAAGCTCCTTCTACCTGCTCTATTAAATAAGAAGGTTCATATGAGTATTATCAGTATTATTTTTCTATGCAAAATACATGCAGTTCATCATTAAGTCCCTCATATTTTACCCTTCTCCTCCACTCTCTATGCTTCACCTGAGTTCTGTATTTGAAGATCAGACTTTCTGTTTAGCTCTGGCCATTTCAACAGGAACATTTGAAGTTCCCTGGTTTGTTGAAAGTCCATCTTTTTCCCTGGAAGAGGACATTCAGTTTTGCTAGGTAGTTGATTCTTGGTTGCATTCCAAGCTCTTTTGCCTTTTGGAGTATTATATTTCAAGCCCTATGAGCTTTTAATGGAGCTGCTGCTAAGTCCTGTGGGATCCTGACTGCAGCTCCATGATATTTGAATTGTGTCCTTCTGGCTGCTTGCATGATTTTCTCTTTGACTTGGGAGTTCTGGAATTTGGCTATGATATTCCTGGGTGTTGTTTTTTTGGGATCTCTTTCTTGGGGAGATCAGTGGATTCTCTCAATTTCTATTTTGCCCTCTGCTTCTAGGATATTTGGGCAATTTTCCTGTAGGAATTCTTTAAAAAATGATGTCAAGGCTCTTTTCCTGATCTTGATTTTCAGGTAGCACAATAACTTTTAAATGATCTTTCCTGAATCTGTTTTCCAGATCAGATGTTTTTTCAATGAAATGTTTCACATTTTCTTCTAAATTTTTCATTCTTTTGGTTTTGAAGTATTGTGTCTTGATTTCTCGCAATGTCAGCAGCTTCCCTCAGTTCCATTCTATATCTGAAGGATTTATTTTCCTCGGAGAGCTTTCTTATCTCCTTTTCCATCTGCTTTTTAAAGAATTCTTCTCCTCAATAAATTTTTGAACTGTTTTATCCATTTGACTTATGCTAGTTTTTAAATGTTATTTTCTTCAGCATTTTTTTGGATCTCCTTGACTAAGCTTCTGACTTCTTTTTCATGCTTTTCCTATACATCTCTCTCCAATTTTTCTTCTGTATCCTTCACTTGATTTTCAAAATCTTTTTTGAGCTCTGTCATAGCCTGAACCCAATTTCCGTTTTTCTTGGAGTCTTTAGATGTAGGAGTTTGGAATTACTCATCTTCAGATTGAGTATTTTGATCCTTCTTGGGATCATAATCAATGTATTTCTCAATGATGTTCCTATTTTTTCTCTATTTACTCATTTCCCCAGCCTGTGCCTCCTGGGGTGCTTCCTGAACTTTTGAATATTATTGGGACACCACCCATAAGGATCTCAGTGTGTGTGAAACTCTGACTTCCCTCATAGTCTATGAATGACCACAAGTTACACCCCTCTGCCACAGGGTTGAGATGGGGGGACCCTAGACTACAATCAGGATCTGAATGTGGTCAGAGCCCCAGAGTCCTGTTCCAGGTACAGAGGACAGACCTTAGAAGTCTCTCTCCTCTCCCCTACCTAGGCTAAGCGCTCAAGGCTCCTTTGCCTGGGGGCTCCTGCTTACCTGCTCAGCCTGCTTCTGGTTCCTGGATCTGGGTGGCTGGGGCCACACTTCCCGCTGAGGGCTCTAAGGGTTGGGCTTCATGTGCTCGCTCTTGCAGAGGGCCCCCACTGATCTTCCAAGTTGTGTCTGGTGCTCCCTGGGGTAGGTCTGGAAAACTGCTCCCGCTACTGTGAACCGGGGCTCCCAGTGCCCTGGGTCTGCCTCTGGAAGGCTGAAATTCCTTCACCCTGACAGCCACCCCTCTAAATTTTTAAGAGACAGAATAGCTCCACTCCACAGGGTTAGAGTCCTTATTTTATGAGTTTTGAAATATTAGAAAGAGAGAACACCTAAGAGAGGATCTTCTCTTGTCGCCATCTTGGCTTCCCCCCCCAATCAATTCCTAATCCAACTATTGTTACTTAAACATTTATTTTGAAATAAAGACATATAAATTGATACCTAATTAGTTTCCAAACATTAGAGTCTACTTCTACAGCCGATTTTCTCTCCTCAAATGACCACTATCACTTCTATGCTGGGCTACTGTAATAACCTCCTTATTGGGTTCCCAATACATCAATACATCTTCAACAACGATGCAAAAATAATCTTTCTAAAATGTGCCTGACCAATTCACTTATTCCCCAAGGATGCAGTCCCTCCAAGATAAAATATAAACTTCTGAGCTGAGCATTTAAAATCCTTTGTATTCTGTCTATTCTGCCTCTAACTTACCTCTCTAGACTAATTTCAAGTTATTTCCTTTCACAAATTTATTTCTCAGTCAAATTGTCTTACTTGATGTTCCCCTTTCTTGGTACTTTATTATTGATCTTTGTTTCTTTTCATAGGTTACTGAATATTCTGAGAATTTACTTCTTCCTCTGAATTCCTTGCCTTCTTTGTATGTACCTTTCCTAATCTTGCTAGTTGTTATTGTATTCTCTCTTCTTAAATTACTCCTTATCTGTTTACAAATTCTATTTCCCCATAAAACATAAGCTCTTTGAGGAAAGGTCTTTTGTTTTGTTTTGATTTAAATTGAATACCTAGTGCAGGTTTGAAGGTACTTAATAAATGATTTTGGGATTAGAAAATTACACTTAAAATCCATGAATTATCAACTTTTCATTAGACAAAATTGGGCATCTTTTAATTTATTGTATCTTTTCATATGAAGATGGAAATACCCCTGATAGTTATTGTTGCAGACGGGGTAAGCAAAAACAAGCTTTGAGCCCAAAAAATATGAAGGAGACTCCTTGGCAATATTAACTCTCTTTCACAGAATATTAGAACTGGAAATGGGGGCGGCTAGGTGGCGTAGTGGATAAAGCACTGGCCCTGGAGTCAGGAGTACCTGAGTTCAAATCTGGTCTCAGATACTTAATAATCTAGCTGTGTGGCCTTGGGCAAGCCACTTAATGCCGTTTGCCTTGCAAAAGCCTAAAAAAAAAAAGAACTGGAAATGATCTTATAGACCAAACAGTTAAATTTATTTACTGAAAGATAGGAAAACTGACACCCAGACAGGGAAAATGTCTAACCCAAAGTTAGATAACTAATTAATGGCATATCTCCGTCTCTAACACAGATTCCTCACTCAAGAACCCCTGTTTCCACTCCATCCAGCCATGTCCCAGACCATTTGTTACTCAGTTAACTTCTCATGGTCACATTGAGATCTATTTGTTCAGTTTTAATTTTTAAACTGAATAATATGGCCCATGTTTGGTCTTAATAATTATGTTCTTGATAATTATAATTTCTTAGATTATTCATTCGAATGAGTATGTGTTGGGGGCGGGGGGGAAGAGGCTTGGCGGTCGCTTAGAGGGGGGAAACATAATCACCTTATAAGGGAATGTTACAGAACTCGGCCCCTCATTGAGTAAGAGTTCATGGGAGGGAGGACAGAGGGGGATAAAAGGGTCTGCTGAGAGGTTGGGGGGAGCGGGAATGTGATCACAGAAGAATAAAGACTCATGACCCACCTCAGGCGCTCTGTCTGGTTCTTCCCCCATCAAAGAGTGGGGGCCGGAGGTACCCCCGAAGACTCACCACGCGTTGGGACTGGTGAGTAAGAGGACGGACTAGCATTAAGAAGCCGGCGTTGTAAATAAAAACCCGGCAAGTGGTGCCGAAACCCCGGGACCTGATTTTGCTAGGGGAACGTCTGAATCCGCTGGTCGGATTCTCCAGACAGCCTCGGTCGTTTCTGACCGGGAGGAAGGAGAGGGCGTTTACTCTCAGATATTGCCTGAGGGGACATATCCCTATTGTGTTGACTATGCTTTCTTTCTCTCCCCTTTCTCCTTCTACTCTAATCACGCTCCTTGCCGTGCTGGCCTGTCTGATTGTGCCCTGCTTCCTCCTTCTCTTTTGCCGAACGGGAACTTTCCAGTTCTGCCACCTGTTAGGATTGCAGCCTCGGCTAGTAGACAGCATGGGGGGCCGGAATAGTATTCCCCGCCTTTGAGCCGGAGGAAAAAGAGGCCGTTGCAGGGCAGCTTTATAAACTCTGCGCTAAGCATGGCCGTAAATTACCTATCAAGACGTGCCGTGCTTTTGTTGAGAATATCTGGAACATCTGCCCTTGGGTGCAACATAGTGGGATCCAACCAGATAAATGGAAGGTGGTAGGGCAGCAGATGGCCTCCTATAATGACACCTGCCCGGGAAAACTGACCCCCAAGGATTTTACAGTGTATAAGATAGTGGATGCAGCCCTGCATCCCCAGAAGGTGACTTTAGCACGAACAATCAGCACTCAGGTGGGTAGCTCGTTGGCGGGATCGGATTCAGAGGGCTCAGAGGAAGAGGGAAGGCCACTCCCTCCCCTGTATCCGTGGGAGGAACTTAGAAGAAACAATGGGGGGAACAAGGGGCCCCCAGGGAGAAGATTCAGGGCCGGAAGTTTCCGAGCGCGGGAAGGGAGGGGTGCAAACAGTCCTCAGGTGGTGGCAGGAAGAGGAGCGTGAGTAGGTGGGACCGGGAGGCTGCTGACGAGGAGGGAGAAGTCCGCGCTGATTGGACAGCTGCCGCGCCCCCAGGCTTGGCGGCCCAGCCAGGAAACAGAGGCAAAAAATCCCCCGTGTTCCTTGTCCGCCCTTCAGAGATCCCCTCAAGGGCTCCGCCCATCCGGCCTACTTGCCACCAGTGCCTCCATAGCAATAGAGAAAGGGGAGGAGGTGGACTGGGATGACTGGGGCCTCTACCCGGTATTTACGGACCCCCCTTACCGGAGCCCGAGACTACCGCCCTGTCCCTTTTAAGATGCTTAAGGAACTTAAGGAGGCCGTGACTAAATACAGCCCAAGCTCCCCTTATGTAAAAAGACTGATGCAAAACCTCTTTGCTACGCACCCTTGGACCCCTGCTGACTTTGACGAGATTGCAGCCGCGTGCCTAGATGCCTCCTTATATTTAGCTTTTAAGGCTCAGGCCCGCAGAGAGGCCTCTAAGCTGGCAAAATCCCGGGGTTATACTCCCCTGGATTTAGCCATTGACCTCCTGTGTGGAACTGGAGCCTATACTGACCCTGCTGTTCAGGCCCAGTATGGCCAGTTTGAGCTAGAGACTGTTAAAGAAACTCATGTTGCAGCTTGGGATAAGATTGGAGCCATGAAAGGGGGAGAGCCACACAGAAGTTGGTTGGGCTGAAGCAGAGAGCAGATCAGACACCCCTCTCATTTGTGAACGAGGTTAAAGAGACAGTGACTCGTATAATGGGAGACACCCCGGGATCTGATCTACTTATGAGGACAATTGATTAAAGAGGGTCTTCGCCCCAAAGGGATCGCAGCCATTAGCAGCCTTCCCCCCGACGCTTCATTAGAAGAAATTGTTGACAAATTGCTGGACATGCCCAGCGAGGATTCAATTCAAGCCTTAGTGACTGCCATGGAGAACCGGGGAGGATAGCCTCCTGACCGCCCTTCACGGTATGCAGGTGAGACCCACCTGTTTTGGGTGCGGAAAGCCAGGGCACCTCAAAGCACAGTGCAGGCAGCGACCCCCCTCCACTTCAGTTCCGACCTGTTATTCCTGTGGAAAGCCAGGTCACATAGCCAGGTTCTGCCGATCCAAAGGGAAGTCGGGAAAAGGGAAAGGGAGGGGCCCGGCCGCGGGGCCCCCCCCCCGTGCTCGAAGACAGCGGCCCCATTACTGTGACTATCCCCGTGAGGGTTGACTATAGAGAAGGGACACAGCAGAGAGAGATCGGGCCTTGGGAAACCTCGATGATTCCCATTGAGCTAAATATTTTCCCAGCGCTCATCACAGGGGCTGAGAGATGTGTGGACTTAGTCACCCATACCCAGGTCATTTTTGGTCCCGGAAGTCCCCACATCCGTAAGGGTCACAAACCCCCACCCCTTTCCCACCTTGGTAAAACAGGGCCAAGAGGTAGGAAAGGCGCTGCCCTTGCGGACCCCTCCAGCTCATGTGAACTGGGTCCACCCGGGTCAGCTCTGGGCGACCCACTGTTAACCGTCACGGTGGAAAATCAGAAGCTCGAAGGGATAATTGACACTGGAGCCGATTGCTCTGTCATAAATAGGGGACAGTGGAGGCGCGAGTGGCCACTCCTACAGAGCCCTCAAGCAGTGACGGGGGTGGGGGGCAATAGATCTGCCATGAAAGCAGCACACGCCTTACGGTGGTCAGCTTTGGAAGAATCTGGACTCTTCACCCCACTGTGCCTACCCGACCTCCCTTATGCATTATGGGGTAGAGATATCTTGAGCCAGCTTAACCTGACACTTGCCACCCCTGATAGCCTGCGGGGGAAATTAATTGGGGCCACTCTAGAGATGAGCTTTTCCCCCAGAATAACATGGATTAATAAGAAACCTATTCGGGTTGAGCAGTGGCCCCTGACAAAAGAAAAGCTCATCGCCCTCACAGACATAGTAATGACCCTCCTGCACGGAGAACAAAGTGGAACCGTCCCTTAGCCCGTATAACTCCCCCGTCTTTGTCATAAAAAAGAAAGGGGGGGAGTTGGAGAATGTTGATTGATCTTCGGGCAGTAAATGCCAACATGGTACCCATGGGGACCCTCCAACCTGGTCTCCCTATGCCCACTGCAGTCCCGCAAGGGTGGACTATTATAGTGATTGATGTTAAAGACTGCTTCTATAGCATTCCCCTCCACCCGGAGGACAAAGGAAAAATTTTCCATTTCCCATTCCACCGGGATCCCTTACAATCCCACTGGCCAAGCTTTGGTAGAAAGAGCAAATCGCACACTCAAAACTACGCTTTTTTAAACAGAAAGGGGGAGTTGGCAGGTCACTGACCCATTCAGACCTGTCTCAGGTACTATTTACCATGAATTTCCTACAAGTCAGGGATGACGGCACTACAGCCGCCCAGAGATTTTTCTCCCCAAAAGGACATGCTAAGAAAGAACCAACGCTCCTGCCCTCTCCCACCAAGGCCCTACCAGGCTCTAAAGTCATGTGGAGAGATGAAGAGGGAGGTTGGCATGGCCCCTGTAACGGTAAAGAACAGAAGACAGGGCCACCTGTCATTTCATCCCGAGGATAAGATAGAAGAGCCAGAAAGATGGCTCCCTGTTTACAAGATAAGAGACCTTGATTAATGCCCAACCCTACGGGGTGAGAGGAATTTCTTTCTTTTTCAGGCCTTCTGATCATCGTAGGGATCCTTGGAGGTGCTCCATCTGAAGGAAATCCGACATGGGGAATACTCCGAGTTATTCCCTCTCCCCTTCCGGTAGCACAGAACTCCCCGATCTACCCTCGCCTGCTAGTGACCAATACATCGATGGGGCTCCCTTCTGCCTCGGTGGGGCCCCTCATGTGTGGCCACAGGGGAAGACATCGAGGATCCCATACCATGGAGGGATTGCCAGATGGCGGGAGGATACCCCCTTGAGGGTGAACAAGGACGCTGATTCTGGGAATCACCCTACTTGTTGTCTGTTTCTGCCGCCTAGCTAGGCGACAGAGGGGCTATATGCTTCTTACTCAGAAAGCCTTCATGGCCATGGAGACAGGGGAGGATCCCCAAGTCTGGCTAGCCGCCATGCATGACGTGTGACACCTAGGGGTAAGACGAGGTAAACCCCAAGACGGGCAACTTCTCCTGACCCAGCCACCTAAGACGGGCAAGGTCCTGGGTTGAAGGAGATGACCTAAGACAGGGTTCCTCGCCCCCGGCGGATCCCCAAGTCTGGCTAGCCGCCATGCATGACATGTGACACCTAGGGGTAAGACGAGGTAAACCCCAAGACGGGCAACTTCTCCTGACCCAGCCACCTAAGACAGGCCCTGAGGGTGTCGGGCGCCTAGGACGGGCAAGGTCCTGGGTTGAAGGAGATGACCTAAGACAGGGTTCCTCGCCCCCGGCTATCAGAGGCCAGTAGAAATGACACCGCTTAAGGCTAACCTCAGCACCGCTTAAAGTCACACCAAGTGATAACCTTGTAAAACAGAAAGGGGGAGATGTTGGGGGCGGGGGGAAGAGGCTTGGCGGTCGCTTAGAGGGGGAAACATAATCACCTTATAAGGGAATGTTACAGAACTCGGCCCCTCATTGAGTAAGAGTTCATGGGAGGGAGGACAGAGGGGATAAAAGGGTCTGCTGAGAGGTTGGGGGGGAGCGGGAATGTGATCACAGAAGAATAAAGACTCATGACCCACCTCAGGCGCTCTGTCTGGTTCTTCCCCCATCAAAGAGTGGGGGCCGGAGGTACCCCGAAGACTCACCACGCGTTGGACTGGTGAGTAAGAGGACGGACTAGCATTAAGAAGCCGGCGTTGTAAATAAAAACCCGGCAAGTATGTGATATCATGATAAATTAATAAGCTTGGTTCAGAATCCTGACTCTTTTTTTATAATCATGCAACTTAGCTAATTTCATTAATAATTTTGGAAGGCAAGAAGGTTAGATGAAAAAAAACCAAGTTTGGTATTAGACATGCTGAATTTAATGTCTACTGAATATAAAGTTCAAGAGATCTGTGTAGTTGGAGATTTGAAAATTGAGATCATAAGAGGGGGAAGGATATATAAGGATGATAAATTTCTGCAGAGAGAAAGAAGAGAAGAGGGCCTAAGACAAAGCCCCATGCATACTTTTGTTTAGGGTGAACTGAATGAGTATGTTGCAAGAAGTAGTCAGAGAGGTAGGAGGAGGACCAAGAGAAAATGGTGTCCCAAAAATCTAGAGAAGAGATTATCATGGAGAAGAGAGTGATCAACAGTGTAAAGATTACAAAAAGGATCAAGAAGAATGAAAACTGGGAAAAGGTTTAGATTTGGAGTTAAAAAGTCATTAATAATTTTAGAAAGAATCATTTTGGTGGAATGATGAGGTAAAGAGGTTACCAATATAGTAAGAATAGAAAATGGAGGCCCTTATGGATGACTTTTGAAGGAATTTATCCACAAAGTAGAGATATAGGATGATAGTTATAGGAAATGGAAGGATAAAGAGAGGATTTGGGGGGGGGAGGGGGAGACATGGGAAGTTAAAAAAAGCCAGAAGATTTCAAATAATTGAATGGGAATGACAAATTAGGCAATTTGTTGGTGGAGATGAGGTGGAATGGAATTTCTTTTAAGTGGTTGTAGGCAGAGGGGTTAATCTTGATAATCTTGAATGCCTTAAATTTTTTTTTGGCTATAAAATGTCAGACTGTCTTGAGGAAGGGGAAAGGAATGTCATGAAATATTTAAGGAACCATGAGAAAATGTGAAGGAAGAACTAAGGATAATGGAATAGTGACTTGATAAAAAAAAATATAGAAAGTTTGCCCAACGTCAATGAATGCCTGTTTGAGACTGTATAATATAAAGTTAATTGGGTCCAATTAGAATGGTTGCATAATTTTCTCCATGTTACTTCACCAGCATAAGTATAGTATTAGAGGTGGTAGGTGCAAGGTAGACTATTGACAGGATGTAGTCAGTCACATTCAAGAAATGGATAGAGTGGAACTGAATTGATTTACTAGAGCATCAAGACAGGCAAAAGAGGAGACAAAAACTAGTGCAGAGATGATAGTCTTGGAAAAATTTGAAGTGTTAAGAGAGTGGGGAAGAGTAGAGCTTGGTAAGAGAAGTCAGAGGAAGAGGTTGAGTAAATGGATTATGGTCAGATAAGAGGATTTCAGAATTCTTGAACATAGAGGTGGCATATTTGTGAGTGATAGCAAGATCTATGATATGATGATCCTTGTGTGTGTGACTGAGGTGAGGTGGAGAATTGAGTATGGGAAGGGAACAGCTTGAGGAACTGAATGGTTAGATGTTTGAAGGAGAGTCAATACATACATGGAAGTTGCCTAAGATGAAAACAGAGTTTGATAAGAGAAATATCATGAGCAGGTAATAAATTTAATGAGGAATGAAGGTAAGTAACCTGGATATCTTGAGAAAATAACTATTTTTATTTTATGTAGATTAAATGAGCCTCCAAGGAGGAAAGATTACTGAGTAAATAGGGTTGAACTTGTATGTAGCAATGGGAAAAATTAATATTCCAACTCACTTCCCTCAACCAGTGAGTCAAAAGGAATGAGCAAAGGTATAGTCAATACTAGGATGGGTGGTTAAGGATACTGTGTGAATCATTCTGGAAGATGGAGAGTGTCAGAGAAGAAAAGATTTTTGCATAAAGGAAATTTATTTCTAATGGAATAGGAATTTCATAGAAGGGGTAGTAGGTGGTATTTTTTTTAGGTTTTTGCAAGGCAAATGGGGTTAAGTGTCTTGCCCAAGGCCACACAGCTAGGTAATTATTAAGTGTCTGAGACCGGATTTGAACCCAGGTACTCCTGACTCCAAGGCCGGTGCTTTATCCACTATGCCACCTAGCTGCCCCAGGTGGTATTTTTCATTGAGATTTTGGAGTGAAAAGATTGAGGGAGATAGAAATAAAAAATTGGGTAGTGGGGATGGAGAATGATATTTGTCCTTCATTTTCAAAGATGAACATGACATCAGGGAGGTGATGCCATGATAAGCACATGAATTGGATTTGTGTGAGGGGGGTGCTGTGCTAAATCACAAACCTTACTTTTTCCTCCAGAACCATCTGGGTCCAATATGAGTCAAGACAATTGGATTATGGCTTCAGATATGAGGTAATCCAGGTAAAGTGACTTGCCCAAGGTCACATAGCTAGAAAGTGTCAAGTGCCTGAGCTTGAATCCAACTCCTTTCCTCCTGACTCCATGACCAGTACTCCATCTACTGTGCCACTTAGTTGCCCTAGGAGGGGTAGAGAATGGGCTTTGGAGGAAGACCTTCTGTGTTTTGAAATGTGATTTTGCAGATAAGAATGCAGAACCTCAGAGAGGTTAAATGACTTGTACAACAATCCAGTTATTAAGTATGTTTAATGTTGGTCTTGAATTGGGTCTTCCTGACACTGAATCTAACATTCTAACATCATGGCATTTTGCATCAGTTTAATAAGTAATAGATGAATAAATATTAATTTTTATTTATTGCAATAATTTTTCTTGTCACAGACATGGCTTCTTCACTTATCTTCATGGTATTATTTTATTTTTTAGGCTATTAACTACCTTTGTACTGGCTTTGCCTCCCTCCTAACCTGTGCATCTTAGAATCTTCAGGTTCTTTTAAGGCTCAGTTCAAATTCAGCCTTCAACATGAAGCCTTTCATAAACCCTCCACAAATTAATAGTGCTGTCCCTCCAATTATTTTTTTTTCTATTTTGTACAGTCATATGAATTCGGTCATATGGAGACCATTTTCTGTGGGCAGAAGTAAAGTCTTTAGCAACTTAGAGTGAACTCCTGCAGAAAAAAATGAAATTACATTCAGAAAAAAACAATGACTTTTCTCTCATCTTCTCTCCTCTCTGAGGAGAAATAAAATTGACCAAACATAGGAAGTTTGAATAAGATTCATGTGTAGCAGATAGGCTGTCAGTTTTGCTTTTGGTTTATCATGTGAGTCAAGAAACAGTCAGATTAAAGTCTGTGAGAAAATTGAATTAATGTTTTTGCTTGGGGCTTTTCCTAGAGTTAGATGGGCTACAACTGCCTCTGATTTCTAAGCTATAAGTGGTTGCTGACTTTCCATTTAAAATATTAGATAACTCATGTTTGGTACCTCCTTCTTATTGTCCAAGAGAGCATTGGTTAAATACAAAGTTTTCCTATTGCTTAAAGTTTGTTCACATTTCTTTGCTTAATTATTATTAATAGGGATGGCTAGGTGGCACAGTGGATAGAGCGCCGGCCCTGGAGTCAGGAGTACCTGAGTTCAAATCCGACCTCAGACATTTAATAATTACCTAGCTGTGTGGCCTTGGGCAAGCCACTTAACTCTATTTGCCTTGCAAAAACCTAAAAAAAAAAACCCTAAATATTATTAATACCAGTTAAATAAAGTTAATATTGATACTGTTCTGATGAATGAGATCCACTGGTGTGAAGGGAAACCACAGAGAAGGGGGTCAATGATGACAAGAACTTTATATGTTAACAATGATAACAATGCATTTTAAAGCAAACAGGAAGTTGAGGATCTATGTCCAAATTTATGAGGATTCTATCAAAACTAAGAGCTACTGAGCTACATGAGAGATTATCCTAGCAACTGTCATCTTTAATAAACTTCTCTAAATCAGAGAAATAGCAAGTCATGTTTGTTTTTAGTGAGCTAGGAATCTAGTGAGTAGTTGGAACCTCCATCATTCTCCATATCTTCACAAAGAAAATCTAGACCTTATTTTGGACAATTGACTTAGGGGATTTAAGCCTCCCTAGGCTTTATTTTGGACTGATGTCTCAGGAGATATAAGGATCTCTAGAACTTCTTTGGGGAGATTACTCATTCTCAACGAGTTTCAGGTTCATTTGTACAACAAAATGTAGAATTCTAGTTCTAATATCTTGTTATCCACCAAGCACAGACCAAAATAATTATGTATATATTCAGTTTTAAGATATTAAACATAGTTAAATAGCATTTGGAACATTCGAACATTTCAATGAAAAGATTGAACACTGTCCTGTAAATTAATCATCCATGTGAGTAATATTTGAAAATTCTGACAGATTCTCTCTGAAGGAAAAAATTTGGAAATACTTTTACCATATTTTACAAAGTTTCTCCCCCCTCCCCACAATTTGATTTTTCTTGTTCATTTTTAAGAATTGGAATGCCATTTTGGTTCTTTTTCCTGATATCAGACATAAGTTCTTATTATATACATAAGTATATAATATCTACAAGTTTTTTTCAATCTAGCCATACTCATATGTAGTTCAGTTTCTCTTTTCAGTATAAAACATTCTAGTCCTAACACATTAATACTACCCTAGAATGCAAATTTTCAAAATATTGATGTGTTTAAATTAACTACCCAACCAACTGATACAGAATTAAATTGTAGGCTGAAACATGGTAGGGATCAGGGACAGATTCTTTTTATTTTTTTTATTAATCTTGCCAACTGACTAAAATAGGTACAGATCACTGATGGAAATAGTTTTAAAAAATTCGACATATGCCACTTACTTGTGTAAGTTAGCTGAAAGCCTTGGTCAGTGTCTGATCCATTTGTATTGAATTCCATCCACAAGTGGTTAGATGTGCTATTGAGGATCAATCCCATCAATTCATTTTTAGAAAAGGCTCCCAGAGGGCGTGAGGTACTGTCTTTTCCATCAAAAACCTAATTAAAAAAACATGACTGGTGACTCTCTTTTTCTTGACTTTTTCCATTTGTTTGATCAACTTATGACAAGAAATTCAAATTTTATTCAAAACAATTTCAGTCTTCAATAAATTACAGTGAGGAACTATTCAATAAATAGTGTATACTTTCTTAACAGAAAAAATAAAAAAAGGACCAGTCACAGAAAGATGTCAATAACATAATACTGCATCTATATCTATGTCTCTTTCTATATATATATTGATAGATATATGAATAGTCATTTTAACATAGCATTTTATATACATTATCTCCATTGCTGTATAGGCAAATCAAGAGAACTCTAGATAAGAACGCATTACCTTGGGAAAGTCATCTGTGGTGAATTTATTAAGGGGCACGATTAATAGGATCAGGTCATATTGTGATCTACATTTTTGGAGGGAATACCAATATCAGTAAGTTACACTGTAGAATTAAAGTCATCACAAAACTTTTTTTAATTGATGTTACAGATTTGCTAATAAATTGAAAATCAAAAAGATCTCTTGATAGCCTAAGATGCTCCAGAGGGCATTTGGCTTGTAGATTATGTAAATCTGACTAGAATGAAGGTGAAAAATTAATATTTTTTACCATGAATATATAATCTAAAATCCTATCAAAGATGTGTTCTTCAATGGAAAGGGCATTGGATGGGAAATCAAAAGATCAAAACTGATACCTAGTATGAAATTTACCATTTGCTTCTTCCATGACCTTGTATCAGTGTTTGGGCCTCTGTAATGAAGAGCTAGATAATCTCTAAGAGTTTTCCAGTTCTAATTCTATGTCACTGTGATTGATTTTTCTATGAGTATTTTTCATTTTATTCTTTTTTTCACCTCCAACAACCTTCCTCATTCAATCCTTTTTGTTTTCTTCCCAAGCCCTTCCCCCACGTAAATGAAAGAATTCAGTAACAGGTTTCTCCTCTCAAACCATCACTGAAGGACAAGAAAAAACAAAAAACATAAATAAACTCTGCTTCATTTTTTTCTGTCTGAATGTTTCACAGCAAAATGGAGTCGAATCCAGTTCCAGTTCATCACATTTCCCAGATTCTGAGGCTGACTTAGTCTCTAAATAAAAGAACTAGACCCTTGTGTACTAGATTAAAGAAAGTTGTACTTTTGCTGTATAATAAACTCTACTCAACTTTGTTTTGTTGAAGGTCTCCTGGAAAAGATGAAATATAGGTTAAAATAAACATTTGTTATTTTGCTTCTAAATGTTTTAGTTACAGAAAGGGAATATGCTTTTGTCTATGTACTTTGTGCTGGGTCTGTGCTAGTGAAATTAGTATTGATTTGGATTTTTTCCAAATCTAAATTTGTTGTCCTCCTGAGTAAAATGTTAAAGTCAATGATGTCCACAAATAGTGCTCTGTGGAACTTGTATATCTATTATAAGGTTTAAATTGCCCAGATACCCATTCTCAGACATACAAAACTTTTCTAACATCTTAGCTTTCATTTTTTCTAAAATGTTCTACACAACATTGATTCATGAGGGAACTACTTATAAAGCTAAAACAGGCATTTTTTTTTAATCGCTGACTGTATTCTTTGTGGCTGGTTCATAATACTGAAGAATCATTGTGATTATTGTTCAACTAGAAGGAGGGCTTGAAAAGAGACAGAACTGAAATAAAAACAGGGCCAAAAAAATGGCTCTGTGCAAAGACTATGTTTTCTTTTATCCTAAAAGCAAATTGACTTTATTATGTCAGATGATCCTTGGTCCAAGCATTTAGATATAATGCAAGTCATTATAATAGAAGAACTTAAAAATGAATAACTAAATCAACAACTCCTGGACTAGATGTATTGTGAGGAAGTAAAATTTGGACATCATTCTCAAACTGTTTCTTAAGACTTTTTTTTTTACTGTCATTGAATTCTGCTTTTTCAATCCTAACCATATTTAAATGAAGCTGATACTGCTGATGATGGTAAAGAGAAGGAAGAGAAAGATTATTATACTCTATTAGAAGAATGAGCTTGAAATTAGGAAGTTGTTCAGTTGTATTGGACTCTTCATGATCTTATTTATGATTTATTTGGTAAAGATCCTGGGGCAGCTTACCATTTTCTTCTCCAGCTTATTTTCCAGATGAAGAACTGAAGTCAACAGGGTTAAGTGACTTGCCCAGGGTCACACAGCTGGTAAGTGTCTGAGGTCAGGTGTTCATTACTATATGTCCAACACTCTATTCATTGTTTCACTCAGCTTTTCCAAAGTCATGAAGACTTTGGTTCAAATCCTGTCCTTGAGATTCTGATACATACCAGCTTTGTAAAGGGAGGCAAATCATTAAATCTCAATCAGGAATTTATAAAATTTTCTAAAACTGCCAGATAATTTATTCTTCTAAACATCAATGACATCATAGAGACAGTCTTCCTTACATTATCAAAAAAAAAAACTAAAAATGGGAAAAAAGTGTAGGAAGAAGAAAAATAGTTGATAGAAAGGAAGAAAATAAGACAAAGTGGTTAGAATCAAAAAGTCAAATCAAAAACATCTATTAGGTGCTTATCATGAACCTGGGATTCAAGCTACCTATGATGAGATGAATGTAGTTATGAGCTTGGGAAATTTTGAGACAACTGGTCTCAATTGGTCTTGGAGTAAAATAATTTAAAAGTACTTTGATGGAAGTATATGATAATTTGTAAGCAATATTTAAATTTAATAATACCAATTTTCACTGATTAACTGAGAAACTTATTATATCTGAAAATATGACATTCTGGACCTCCAATTCCATCCAACATAAAATCTAAAATTCTCAAATAAAAAATTAAACTCTGAAACTCAGATCTTGATAGTTTTAGTGCCTAACTTCCTTAGTTATCTGGATGAGGCTATGGTTCTCACTTCTCTGTTGGAACTAGCAAGCTTCATTATTGCCAGAAATTGTTTCTTTACATCTTGGCAAATTTCAGTATTTTTTGCCCACAGTTGGCAAGGGGACAGTGGTTATCTGGAGAAACTGGTTATCCATTGATTTACCTCTTTCATTGACAAGGAACCACAGCCAGGAACCCCTTTTGAGAGGTTGGTTACAATTAGAGACCACATGCTTTTTGTCAGCAAGACAGGCATAATCATGTCAAAGTCCCCAGGAATCTTTTTTCTAGCTCCAGGGTACCATTCTTGTTTTAGTTTGAACTTCCCTCCATACTTAGATTTCTTCATTTATTTTTTCCTTCTTCATTCCCTCTTTCTTCATTTAAAAAGAAATCAGCACTTCATTCTCCATAAACAGATATACTTCCTCTCTCCTTCCCCCAAGAATAAAACTCAGAAACACATTTGACAACACATGTTTTATGTTGGTTAATTTGATTTTATTCCATTTGTGTACACACACACTTTTGTACATGAGATTAACACTGAGTCACATGCCTTTAGGTACTTCTTGCTCTCACCAAGTGCTGGTAAACTGCCCATTATTATTAGAAACGTGTTTTCATATTTTGTTTTAGTTAGGTTCCAAAAGCCTAATGCTGCCTTGGGGAAATCTAGATCTAAGTTCTAAAATATAAAAGGTTTCTCCCTAGGTTCCAGGGCATTTTGAAAATGCCCTTAGACATTTTACCTATCTTATAAAGATGAAAATTCCTGGAGAAATGAATAGCTAGAAACATACATCCTTAATTCCCCAAGACCTTGAGAACTTGCAATTGGTTCTCAATCTACATAATCTTAATATGATAGAATAGTAAATGGGTGATCACAGACTGGTGCCAGAGCCTATGCTATGGATCAATACTTAAAGTCACCTGATGTGATTAGAAGCTCATACACATGTCCTAATGAGCCCAGGTATCATATCCAGATGACTGACTCTATACATGTACACCAGAACTTTCCTGAGGAGCTGGCTTTACCCTCAGGCACCAGTGAAGTATAACAATCTAGAGTTGAAAGGAACCACAGAGGTAAAGAAAAAAAACAAAACCCTTCATTTTAATGATGACAAACATAAGATCAAGGAAAATGGAATGATTTTCATCAAGTCACAGAAGTAGTATGCATTAGAGGCAAACTTGAATCCCCATCTTCTTATTCTAGTCAGTGCTTTTTTTTTTTTTTACTGGGTGGGGTAGTTCCCTAAATAATTTATCTTAGAGATAATTTATTTCAACACCCTCATTTTACAGTTGAAGTAACTCACTTCTAGAAACAGGAAGCAACTTACTCAAAAATCATTAGGTGGGGCAGTTAGGTAGCAAAGTGGATAGAGCACTGGCCCTGGAGTCAGGAGGACCTGAGTTCAAATCCCACCTCAGACACTTAATAATTACCTAGCTATGTAACCTTGGATAAGTCACTTAACACCATTGCCTTGCAAAAACCAAAAAAAAAAAATCATTCAGGTAAGTGAGGTGAGAGACTAGGGATTCCAACCCTGTTCTCTGACTCCAAATCCCAATAATTCTTACAATAATAAACTGCCTCCCTAGGCCCAAGATTTCAGGTCAGAATTGTATCTGGTAGATTGAATTGACATAGTGGATATAGAAATGACCTCCAGAGACAAGATAATGGTTGACTTGGACATGTTTTGGCTGTGTGATCCTGCGTAGGTCATATAAACTATCAGTGCCAAGGTAACTTTCTAAAATGAATCCTAGATTTGGAAGGGACCTTAGAGATAGCCTAGCTCAAATTTTTTTTCCAAGGCATCATTTTTTAAAATTATAGAATTATAATATATTAGTGTAATATCAAATTTAGCCTCTATTTAGGCTTACCGGTTGTTTCTTATTTTTGAGGTGGTCAATGCCACTTTTAGATAACTCTAATTTGTAGAAACTTTTCTTTTACATTTAGCCAAAATGTATCTTCCTTCAATATCTATTCACTTTTTGTTGTTATCCATTGTTTTGTGTCCAACTCTTTATAAAAAATGAGTAAAAAGAAAGGAGATATGATGTCTGCACAGCCTTTTCCCTCTGGTAGAACTGAAAGGTTTGAAGCAGATTGTATTATAGGGAAATTTCCCTCAGATTTGTATGGTACAATAAGAACAGAGATGAAATTAAAGAGTATGCATCATAAAGAATAGGAACTAGGAATATAGGTATAATAGCTTGAGAGTCACAATCAGAAAGATGATTACAAAGCAGAGTTATGAATATTCAAAAGTTAAAGTATATCTAGCCTGAGGCAGACTCAGACAATATTAGCCTTTAGCTGTGAATCCCTACATTACATCAAAGGACTTGATATTCAACTGTAAAATTGAGATGTTGTACTTTTTGTGAACAAAACCCTGGGTGAACAGTTTGAAGATCACTATGGGAACAACAGGGAAGACTTGAAATTTCTTGACTTCCTTTTGAAAGGTTGCATAGCCTATGAAAGATGGTTTGGAATGGAAGGTGCTTGGTATTATTTTATTATATACTTTAATAATTAACTTCTAATACTCTAATTAGAGTTTTATCTAATGTGTTTTCTGAATAAGTTACATTTGCAATAGACTTCATTGAACAATTAAACAAACTAAATAGAGATAGTTGGCTATATAGCCAAAAGAAAATGATTATTATAATCATCTAGATATTGTAGTTTATTGATAGTTCTCTAATAATTTTATCTGATTTTTAAAATTTTGAGGCAAGTGTATGTGCATTTGGAAATTTATTATAATCAACAGGTTAAATGTATGTGCATTTACCTATGAAAAAGTCTCTTCTTTTTGTTTTTCCCTACTAATAATTATCTTTCTTTTGTTCTTAGCACCTATAATCACTCACCTGGCTCTGGCATTTAGTTAATAGTTACTTTAAATTTTATTCTGAATTCTTATTGGCTTCCAAATTTGAGGTTATCAAGGAATTCAGAGAATAGATACTTATCAAAGAATTCAGACAAGAGACAGTATGAATCTTTCAGCTTCAGGAGAGTGGGAACAGTGATGGTTTAGGGTATGAAAATAACTTCTTAATTACAGTTCTTGGTATTGCCAGCATGAAATTTGGAAAGAATATTAGAATTATTATGATTGCTGTTGGAATAAATTTGTCTTCCAAAATTGTGAAATGGAACAAGAAGAGTTGCTAAGTATAGAAGGAAGAATTATATTTTAATCCATAAATAACTTTTGATTTTTAATAAGATCAAGAGTTCTACTGGAAAATTTCATTTTAAAACATATTGAAATGTAACATGGACATTATTGTTTGTCCAATCTTTTTTTTTTTGCATAGTCTACCCATTTCTAGAGTTTAAACTCTAAAATTTCACCAAATCATAGATACTTCTTCCCCCATTCTTTTAAAACATTGTTTTAAGTATCAATTATATCTAATGCACCAGCAAGATAATAAAGATATAGTAGATTTAATGTTCTTCTTAAAGATCTTAGCATATACTGTGAGTAAAAAAATACACAGAAATACAATCCAAATTAGAAATACAATGAATACATATGAGAACTGTAAAGCATTATCAGATTAAATGGGGGAGAATGAACTTCTAGCTATTCAGGACATAGCAGGTTTTCATAAACATTTGCCATTTGTTCTGAATCTTGGAGATTGACTGATTAGCAAAAGGAAGAAATTATGAAGTCAAGAGAGAAGAATATTTCAAGGAAAGGGAACAATCTGACCACAGAAATAGGAAAAGTATGGAATATGTTTGAAGGATGATTAACAGTTTGGATGAAGTCTAGAAAATATAAATTGGGTGATAGTATGAGATCAATCTGGAAAGCAAAGAAAGCATCACAGAAAGCTAGTTTAGGGTGAAGAAGGTTATAATGTTGAGTTAGTTCTGATGGAATTGGAGCTTTTGGAAAATGTTCATTTTAATATGTGAACATTGAGTGACTGTGCAAATAAATAGAACCATTTAGGGAAGGGGAAAGGAAATATGTAGTACCCTTTTAATAATCAAAGTTCTATTTATCCAGAATATAAACAGTGTGATTCAGGACACTCAGATTTTATATTGGATAATTTTTTTTAGGTTTTTGTAAGGCAAATGGGGTTAAGTGGCTTGCCCAAGGTCAGGTACTCCTGACTCCAGGGCCGGTGCTTTATCCACTATACCACCTAGCCGCCCTGGATAAAATTTTTGAAAGGAAACGCAATAACTCTGGGTACTATTAAATATTTAAAGAAAGAAGATAAAGAACTTTGAATTAAATTCCCATTTACCTTGAGCACATCTCCTTCATGGAGCTGAAAGCTTCGGGCTCTAAGATGAATTCCCTTTCCAGCCTCAGTTTCAATTTTATAGATGCACTCATGGTTGTTGTCATAGTTGGATGGAAAATTTGGAGACAGTAATGTACCTTCATTTCCAGTAACACTTGCTCCACATTCGGCTAAAGAAAATGGGACATTAAAAACGAATTCAAAGAAAGAATTAGCCATTTTGATACATAATAAAATAACTATTCAAAATTTATGGTTACCCTCTCCTCTATCACTGCTTTTCTCAATTAATAAACCCATTATTGTACTATGTATCATCAAAGCCCTGGTGAGTATAATACTAGTTTAAATATTCATTTAAACTTAGATAATCTCTTAGATTCTTATTATTTCCAAGCTTTTGCCTATCTTTATCCCTTTTCCCCCCCTACTTCCGAGGAGGCTCATGCTGTAACAAAAAAGATAGGAAACCCCAGACTTGAGTTTTAGACCTAACTCTGCACAGACCATGTGTTGACCTTGGCTAAGACCCTTGAACACTTTTTGTCTCATTTTCCTGTCCGACAAAATATGGGATTTAGACTAAATGATCTCTAAGGATCCTTACCTCTCTGACATTCTAAAATTCTCCTAAAGAGAAAAGATTTTTCACATTTTTTGTCATATTCTGGTCCTGACCTCAGATCAGTACTTACTCTCTGACTGTTAAATATTACAGCAGAGTATTTATTTACATTATATTGGGGGTACCTGGCAACGAGCACTTTGCTCTCTTCTCTCTCCTTGAGAGAGAAATGTTTGAATAGCTCTCAGGGTCTATCAAACTGGTTTTAGTTAAAGAGAAAATGAAAATAGCTCTACAATTTCATTTGTAACCTTGAAAAGGCACTCCTTTTAGATCTCAGCACCTACATCTATAAATAGAGAGAATTAGGTTAGATTACCTCAAATTTGTTCTATGTTTCTCCAATAATAGTTGTAGTATTTTTAAAATAGAAAACATAATATTGAAAGAAATGAGGAGTTATCTCACTCAACCCATACTTGATTGAGGATTTTTGTAGCACTGAATTTTAAACATAATAATTCCCCTATATGGAATGGAAAGAACACTGTATTTGGAGTTGGAGAATTTGATATTGGATCCCAATTCTGTTATACTTTACTAAAAAAGATAAATTAGCCTTTCTGAGTCTTAGTTTCTTCATCTGTAAAATGAAGATGTTGGCCAAGATGATCTCCCAGAGATCCCTTCTACCTCTAAACAATGTGATACTTCTTACTCCTTTCCATGTCCTCCACCCCTGCTACTATATGTTTTTTGATAAAATATAAAAATTGAAATTTTGCTCAAAATGCTATAAAAATTATTCATTATGATGGAATTGAGCATAGAGAAAAGATGTCCTAAGAAATAAGCTATCTTGTCATCATTTTGAAATTGGTAAATGTGAGACTTAGAGAGGCAACATTTTCCTCTCTATAAGCAAAATGCCTTATAGAAACATACACACACACACACACACACACACACACACACACAGACACACATAGACACACATTTATACTTGTATATATACAAATGTATGTCTGCATACACACATGTATATACACATTCTTAAACATGAAAAACTCATGTATATGTGTCTTTGTATGCATGTATATGAAGCACATTTGAATTGATTTAGGAAATTTCAGATGTAGAAACACTCTGCTAATTTCTATATTTTATAGTTTTAGAGAACTGCCTGAACCACTAAGAGGTTAATTGACTTGCCTAGGATGACAGTCAGTACATTTCTAAGTTAGGGCTTGGATGATGGTCTTCCTGACACTGGGGTAGACTCTCTTTCCACCTACTATATATACATTATAGACCCTTAATAAATAGTTACTGACTTGAACTTACTGACTGGGGAACAGGGCCACTGAGAAAAGCTAATATTTAATTTAATTTAAATTTCTTTTCAGCTAAATAGTAGAGGGTTGATTATTTTATGTTCTTGAAATTTTCAGATAATTTTCAACCAATAGGACTCAAAGAAAGAGACATTCTAAGGAAATAATTAAACCTTCTACTATATTTTCACTCTATGACTTGATTTTCTTTGTTACTTAATAGTTAGAAACAAAGATGGACTTGATTTGAACAGAGGTTCAGTCAGATTACCAGGCACATAAAAATGTGACAGAGAGAGACATTGCCAACATTGGCAATTCTAGGTTAAGTACTCAATGGTTCAGTTGTATATAAACAGAATAAAAATTCTTTCTGCAAAAAATATTTTTTATATTAAGGATGATAATTTGAATTCTTCAAAATTATTTTATATTGCATAAATTTTGATTTCTTACAGTGTTTTCCAAAAATGTGTTTTAGCACTCTAAGGTCAGAAAAATAAGAAGGGTATTTTGCAAAGGCAATAAGGATTTTGTTGTTTGATTAGGAAGTACATAATGTACTTGGGGGACCTGATTTCTTTTTTATCTTCTTAAGAAAGTGAGTTTATTCTTTAAAACTCTTAACAAATGAAAGCAAAATGTCTTTAAAAGGACACAATAGTTTATCCTCCAGAATGAATAGTAGAAATCTGTGAATTGGTTAGAAGTTTATAAAGTTAAAGGAAAAAGATATTTTTAAAGAAAATTCAGTTTTTCTTAGTTTAAACTGAACACATAGCAGCTCACTTTTCATCTACTATTAGTAATTCTAAAAACTGAACCAACCATAAAATATAATATGGTAAAGAAAAAAGAAACCTTAGATTCTATCTATCTTAACTGCCTCATTTTTTACAAGTTAGGAAACTGATACAGAGAGAACTAAGAAGGCCTCAGTTTCAAGTGCTGGCTCAACTACTTCCTATCTGTGTTACCTTATACACAAATAACTTCTATTTCCTATACTAAAATTTTTCTCATATAATAAAGTAAGTAGTTGTACTAGATCAGAGTAAGCAAACTAAAGCCTGCAGGGCAAATACAGCCTACCATCTGTTTCCTGAAAGCTAAGAATTTTTTTACATTTTTGTTTTCTGATTCCTGAATTAGATGATCCCAAAATCTTTTCAGTTTTGAGTTCTAAATGTCCTGATTGGATTGCTGGAACCAGTCTCTGATACTTAGGAGATACATGATTTCTAAATTTTCAATATTTTTACCCCTCAAACATCAACAAATGCTATAAATTAGAGCTTGATTTATTTTTGTTGTTGATTGTCTAGATTTCAGAAATTGGTGATTAAAATGTTATTAATACAGATTAAAATTAAAAGTGTGTTAAGGGCACTCCCCAGCTCCATCCCTCAACCCAGTCAGTTGTTAAATATTTCTGAGGAAATTCATATATATGGAGAGAGAGAGAGAGAGAGAGAGAGAGGGATTAAGTAGCAAAGTCAGAAATTTTCCCACCTTTCTACACATTTGTGGTAAAGTGGAAAGAACTATTTTATCGAACTTTCTACTACCTTATTTTTGCTGTTTATTGAGCAAATTAAAATAAAACTTTCAGTGTTTATTATAAGGGCTTCTTTAAAAGTTATGATGCCAGAGTAATTTGGTGGAGAAGTAGATAAAGCACCAGCCCTGGAGTCAGGAGAACCTTAGTTCAAATATTCAGACTCTTGATACTTACTAGCTGTGTGATCTTGGGCAAGTCACTTAATCTTGCCTTGCAAAAAAAAAGGCTCTGTGTGTGTGTGTGTGTGTGTGTGTGTGTGTGTGTGTGTGTGTGTGTATACACACACACACATATCTGACATAATTTAAATTATGTTTGATTTTCCTCCGGTCTGTAGAGTAGCTCAAGTCAAAAATGCTAAATAATATATCAATCATCTTTGAAGACAGAAAAAAGGAAAGGAAAGAAAAATGTTCTCTAAACACTGAAATATGATGTCTTGCTTTCACAAGCATCACCTTCATCCTCCCTAATATTTGTTGGCTAGGTGGAGACAAAACCTAGTTTATAGTTGGATTCCAAGGACCTGGGGCAAAGAAGTGATGAATAGATTCCCCTGTTCAGTTCAAAACAATTTTCATCTCAGGTTTGGGGTTAGAGCATTTTTACTCATGTTTAAGGTCTTAAATCTCAGCTGGTACCACTCCACTGTTAGGCATGGAAACTTCTTTTGGGTGGAAGAGTATTCACTCCGTAGGAAGGAGGAAGCTATCTTCTCTTCTAAAGGATGAGATATTTGGATGCTGGGAATAACTTTTATGGGTAAAGGGTTATGGTTTTGAAAGAATGAAGTCAGATGTTAAATAGGATGCTTGTGTTTGCTTTCATGTTCTGCTTTTCTTTTCATATTAACATTACCTCTCCCATCTCACTCCATTTTCACTATTGTCTTTTTATTTTTGTCTAAATTTTTTTTATTTTATTATCTAAATTAATTTAAAAAATCCTGATCTTCAATATGTTAATATTTATTTATACACATAAATATAAACACATGTATAAACATGTACATACATATGTATATATCTAATCAGCTATGTAGTACAATTCATAGGGTGCTGATCTGAAACAAGACCTGAGTTCAAATTCTGCCTTAGCACTAGGTTTGTGAGTCTCTTAATTTCTAAACCTTAGCTTCCTTGTGTATAAAATGGAGATTTTTTTTTAAACCTACCTGACAGGTTTGTTGTGAAAATCAGATTAGATAACACATGTAAAGTATGTTGCAAACCTTATAATGTTATGTACATTCTAGATATTGTTGTAATTTTTATAATAATTACTGTTAAAATGTATATGTTATTTATGTCCATGTTCTCTCCTCTGATGGAACATAAGCTCTTTGAGGGTAGGCACAATTCCTAGCACATAACAGATGTTTAATAAATGCATGTTGATTAATTTCTTATTCTTTTATTGATTAGATTCTCTAGCACCAAAGGAATAGTTCCATTTAGTTCCACTCCCTCATTTGAATTGAAATTGGGGCACAGAGTATTCAAGAGCTGGTTCAAGGTCCAAAGATGATAAACATCAGAGCATTATTTTAAATCCTATTTATTGCTAATTCTTATGGATTTTTGTTTGTTTTAGCTATCACTGTTCACAGAGTTTCTATCATCCTCTTCCTGGTTAAGGAAACTCACATTTTTACAGCACCTTAAAGTTTATAGTGTACCTTCTTCACAATGATCTTCTGAGAAAAGTACAAGTATTAAAAACCCCATTTTATATATGAGGAAACAACCATAGAGAGGTCAATGTCTTGCTTCAATAATAAGAGTCAGACTTGTATTAGCACCTTGGATTACAGCCATGTTCCATGATACCTGCCTTTCCTTTCTCTACAAGCACAATCCCTTATTGACTTGCCTTCTTAAATATACCACCATCTCAATACTCCATTTCTTCTCCTTTTCTGTTTTTTTTTCAAATTGCATTTTTTTTTTTTTGCCATAAGACAGCTCCTGATATTTATACTTCCAGGAAGTCTTCCATTGATATAAACTATTCGTCAGTGTCAGCAAAGATTGCTCTGTCTATCTTTTTATCTATCTGGACATATCATAGGAAACTTTAAATCACTGAGCTGAGTTTTTATATACAAACTGCTTATTAGTATAACATAGATTATAAAACCCTAGGGAAAGAAATGTGTCGTCTTTTCCTGCCCTGTGTGATACCAAGTACATTATATGAATAATTAATAATAATAATAGTGTTCTTGTAACAGTTGGACTGTTTTTTTTTTAACAAAGCATCCTTACAATGTCTTTGCTTTACAATAAGTTCTCTTACTGAAACTAGAGAATACATTTGTTTATATTAGGAACTTGTAGGTCAGCAGGATATGTATTTATAACAGCTCATGGGCAAATAAATAGAAATATTTTATATATTTATAAAAGTCTATATGACTTCCTACTTTGCCTTGAGCTTTATTTATGATCCTATGTTCATTAAATTCTAGAACTTTTACATATTCAAAGTTATTATTACTTTTCAGTCAGCTCATGATTACCAAAGTAATATTTTAAAGTAGTATAGATGCAGATGAAATAGATATCCACCAACCATATGGAAATTTATCCTTAATAAAAGCAAACAACTCAGAAGCTGATGTTTTAAATGAGTACTAAATCACTATGGGGGAACAATGTAGCCACAGTGGAAGAAGTTAGGATTCTTCAAACAGATTAACAGAGCAAAGAAACTGCATTTCTGTTTTAAGTACTCCAAATTAAGTATGAGTTCTATGATAGTCTGTATCATATTGGCACTTTTAGGTTCCATATTAAAGGAAGGACAATGAAGTTTCCCAGAAGATGCTAACTAGGAGGGAAATGGAATAGAAGACCAAATCAGCTGGAGTTATTTACTCTATAAAAATAAACTAACATAATAGTCATTTTCAAGTATTTAAAAGGACTATGACATTAACAAGGCATTAGATTAAAGAGGGCAGATCAAGGAACATTGGATAGAAGTTGTGAAGAGGCTTATTTAGGCCTGATGAAACTATAATGGAGATGGGGCTGACCTATGGTTAGGCAAGTCCTTAGAGCATAGATTGATGTTCCCAACTTAGTTTCAGTCAAAGAACAAATGGAAGCTTGGGGAAAGATGGTTTCTAGTCATGCACAGTTAGGGGGCTTGTACTGTATGGTAACAACATCTTTTAATCGACTACAGAATCAGAAGTACTAATATCTCAGAGATTGCTAAATTAAGTTTTAGTGAATATTAGGAGTCAAGAGTATTTAAAGTAAGTTTTGACAGTGAAGTAGAGGGAAATTGGAAGTCCTGTCTCCCAAGCAAAGACAGCTAGGTGGCAAAGTGTAGTTCTGCACCTGCAATCAGGAAGACTGAGTTCAGACCTAATCAGTCATTTACGAACTGTGTGATCCTAGACAAGTTATTTAATATTTGTTTGCCTTAGTTTCCTCCACTGTAAAATTTGGATAATAATAGGACCTACATCAAAGGGCTGTTGTGAGGATGAAATGAATTAATATCTATAAAGCAAGTAGCACAGAGCCTGGCACATTGTAGGTGATTAAGTAGCAGCTGTGAATATATGGCTATCTATAATTTTATATTTATTTTTTCATGTTCTTAAGCTAATAAGTCTTCTGAAAAGGCAATGTTCAGAATTCTAAGATGCAGAGATATCGTGAGAGGCATTTGGAGCTAAATTGTAGGATCAACAGTAGACATTAAAATGATTGTTGTTAATGGCAAATGAAGTTATCATACATGGATCTGGAATGACAATCACCTGAGGAAGAGAGCAACTTCAAGGAACATAGTGAAGAGAAGTTCCAACTAGGAACTCAAGAAAACAGCTATTGTTAGAGCTCCAAAATAGCTAGACATATGGGAATTTAATGAAGACTTTCTGAAGGTAGAAAAGGACTTCCAAGCATGGGAACAATTACTTGTCACCGGTGTACTCTATTATGATTGTCTCATGATCATTTTTTTTAAAGTTTGTACCCTTCCTCCCTACAGATACTTGTATATTTGTGAGAGAGAGTGCTCCAGGTTTTGGAGGAAAAAGTTTACACTATTCCCTCTTACTTCTTAGTAAATATCATTTCAAAAAGCTAATTAGGTCTTGCTGATTTAATTTTTCATGGTAAGCCTATCAGTAGGGACTCTAATCAGTAGTTCTATAAATTATAAATCAGAAAAAAAAAGTAGTCAGCTGCCTTCTGGAATAGCTTACACTCCCCCAAATTGTGAGGACAAGTGCCTAGTTGAGCAAGTGGACACAGATAGAGTAGTGTATAAAGATAAATTTCCTGATAGAATTTCTAAAAATAGGATGAGATAACTTGAAAAAAGAATATGATTCCCTTCACTAAAGATCTTAAAGTGAATAAAAGATGACTGTAGAATTCTGTTGTAGATACAATATACCAATAAACTCAGATATAAGCTGTACTAAATGACTTCTGAATCTATTTAAATCCTGAAATTCTAAGATTTGTGAAATAATCATTCAAGATTCATTCATTCAGTCATTCAATACCTACTGTAAACCAGGGACTAAGGGTCCAAAGAGTATAAAGTCCTCAGAAATGTACAAGTATTTTTAAGTGTTCAAGATCCAATAAGTTAAACTTCAGGAAATTCTTCTAAATAAAAATTATCATTGTACTTATCAGAAAATAAATAGTTGCTTTTGGTATTGGAAGAAATACCCTCTAAAATAAAAGTGAAAAAAATCTTAGAGTTTGAAGGAACTTAAGAGATTTCTGATAGCAATTTAACCTCATATTAATGATGAAAAACTGGTACTCAAGAAGTGATTTACTTGTTACTTAAAGTAACAGTTGTCCAGAATCCTACATCTAGAATTATTTTTTTTTATTTTATACCCCCCCAAACATATAGGTAGTGTAAATGGAAATAACTTAATTCAAGTTAATATGTTGAGAAAAGTGTGATCTTAGACTAGTTCCTCAATCTCTCCTTTGTAAAATATAAACTTGGACTGGACCTCTAAGATCCCTTCTAATTCTAACATAATCATCTGAAATACACTATTAATTATTTTGAAATATTTCAAGTTTTGTGGTATTAAAATGCTATCAAAAATTTCTCTATGATGTACTTTTAACAAATATAAGATTCAAAAATAAATTAAACATTCTTTACTAAAGAATAACCTTTACTTTTAATTAGATATCAAAATCAAATTACCTCCTAAAGTTCAGTAATGGAGCCAAATTAATTAAAATGAAACAGGAATAAAACAACCGAAACTGTTAGATTATCCATGTATCTGAAAGCATATTTCTGTAAAACCAACTCTATGATCTCAAAATTTAAAAGTATAATATTTATAAAGATCATTGTGAAGAATGCATTATTTAAATCATAAAATATTTTTAGTTTACTTTAAAGCAATAGATGCATTATAAAAGATGTTCTTATTATAAGTATTCACAAGTTCATTCATGTCTGTACATCTTTCACCAACTCCAATGGCAAAATCCCATGTCTTAGGAGATAGTCTTCATTAATTTTTATGGGCAAAAACACTAATAATATAGAAATGGCCTTCTTTATACTCATGTGTTCCAATCATTGGAAAAATACAAAGTTCATTGCCATAACCAACAAACCCTAGTTTGTTAGGACTTCCGATAGTTTGCAGTGCTTTGGCAGAAACTTTGACAAAAACCAGGATACCTTCCATGCCCAGCTGAGGGCGGAGGGAGGCATCTGATGAGGATAGAGGCAGAAGAAAAATAGAAAAACTATCCCAAATTGCTTATAAAACAAGAGTGAATTCAGATTCAATTGCCAAGGGATGATTTGTAACTATGCCACACATTAGAGGGAACTTAATGTAATGGGATAAGTAAAAGTCTGCAGCTGTAACTTTGAATATTTTATAAAATTAGTCACAGAGTCTGCTAAACCTTTATTAAATCTGAAATACAAAAAGGAACCATAGCATTATAGTAAGGTTTCACTAATTTTAATATATTTAAATTTATCTTCCTTAAAAATCAACTGGGGGAAAAACCTGAAAAAAAAAACAATGATAAAAATTTTGCTAGTTCAAAAAGATTTGCTAATTCAGGAAAAGTACCATTATTTCTCTTTGGAAAGAATTGTGGTAAAAAAAAAATGTAACAAATTAGAAAATCTTGCTTCTAGTGAAATGTCTCTAGGATGCTTTTGAATAGTATAAATAGAGAAGAGATTAGATCTTGGATTTAAGTACAAGGTCATTAGATTTAAAGTTAGTGAGAACCTAAGAGATTAGCTAATCTGATTTCCTCATTTTGTATATAAGCATGAGAAGAAACCAGCTGAAGCTCACAGAAGCAGTAAGCAGCAGACTGGAATTTGAACCCAGAACTCTGCTGACTCTAAATATGGTATTCTTTCTTCTACACTATAATGCACAAAAAAGAAATTCTCTAAATTAGGAATCAAGGAATATGGTTATTCATTTAATGACATTATAGTTTTGAAATAATTAAAATTGAGGATCACCCCAATATAAATGAAGAGGTATATGGTTTGCATGCGTAGACTGTAACACATATCAACCAAGAATTAAGTGACAGAAGTAGAAAAAATTATGTCTTCACAGAAATGTGTAACTGGACAAGTAGGCCAGTCATATGTAATGACTGGAAAAGTGGTCAGCCTGTATGCTCAACCAGTATCCACATGATGTGAAGAGAATATAGTCTTCCATCAGAAGATTTGTAGGAAAAGATGGAAAAGAGATGCCCAGGATAAGAACATGAACTGGGTCATTGGAAGGAGTACTCAAATTGATGAGATCACATAATCATTTCAGTATTGAAATGTGATGATTATGATTTTAAAAAGCATGAATCTCTACTCATTTTCCTTTAAATATTTCTTTAAGTCATTGTTAATTTTTCTTTAAGTCCTAATTCCATAAAAATTAAGACACAACCCATCCCTCCAAGCACATGTTTTCAGACTGTCAGAGTCAGAGAACCATTCTGCAACCATGTATTTTAGGTTGACTGTAATCTTGAGACATTGAAATTATAGAATTTAGGACTAACGTGGACTTTAGAGATAATATATAGCTCAGCTCCTTCATCTTACATAGAGGAATGCTGAGATCCTGGGTGAGGAAGGGACTTGTTTAAGGTCCAATAGGTAATAAACAGCTAGATAGGGATTCAAACCAAACTTCTAACTTCAAATCTATTGTTCTTTCCATTACATTGTAACAAATCTCTCAGTCATCCTATATCTCTTAAAGTGCTCCTGTTTTGCAAATTGTCAACTCACACAACCCAACTCTTAGTAGCTCTGTTCACACAAAGAAAAAATCTTTTACATAGGAATCTGATAATGGCTAAATTCTCCTAAAGTAATCTGAAATCACCAAGTATATTATTTTGAACTCTCATAATTTTTTGCTATTTGGGCAAGTATATCTAAGTTATGCCAAAGAACAAAACTAAAAAGACACCAACATCTTCTCTCTCAACCCCAGCATCATCACTTTGAAAACTCTTTCACAATTCCTAAGGAATCTTTTTTGTTTTCCCAAGTTATTTTATAAGTCACTTTACTTTCTTGCTTTTCTTTTTTATCTTTATAAATCAAGAGATATCAATTATAGCCCTATACTGCCTGCTAAGAATTTTATTATCCTGATGTATGCCATGCCCTGCCCTGCCCTGCCGCCCCACTGGATGAATGAAATGAAATCATGTGACCACCTACCCACACACCTTGGCAGAGGTGCACTCCACACACGACGGCCCCCACCCAGGCAGGTAAGCTTAGTTGCACCTTCCAAACGATATCCTGGGAAGCAGGAAAAGGTCAGAGAATCCCCAACTCCAAAATGAAAACCAATTCTTCGACTGAAAGCAGGAACACCTGGATCATCACATGGTTCCAAATCATATTCTGTTTCAAGAAGAAAAATAGAAAATGTATGGGAAAAGGAAGCAGAAACTCACAGAAATTAGAATTAAATATCTAACTACTAAAGAGAAAATTTCATAACTCAGTACATAAACTATTTGAACCCAAACTATAATACCTATACTTATTTATATTTATTGTTTCATAGGAGGTTTGACTGAAATATTGGGATTCATTTTTTAAAAAACAAACAAAAATAGTTGCATTCTGAGAGGCAGCCAGGGATGATAAGGATTCAATTCTGGTTTCTGATGAATATTGGTTGTGTGACCTGGAGCAAATTCTTGTTGCTCTAGGCAATTATCTTAAGACTCCAAAAACTTCAGGGCAGTTCCTGATCTTCAATGGTAAAGGGAATTTCCTCATAGGAAAACTCTCTTACTGCAAAGAAATCAGAAGTCCAGTCTAAGCCCTTCTTCCCTAAACCTAACCAAGAATGACTATATCAGTGGAGTTTTTGATAGGAGTGTTACATTATTCAAATAATGCTCAAAACAGTATGCACTTCTCTGTGAACTCCTCTCAAAATTATAAAAGACTGACATAGTGAAAACATTCACTGAACTTGACATTGCAGGACCTGGCTTACTTCACATTATCTCTTTTCTAAGTTTCTCCTTATTAAAAATAAAGGATTTGGACAATCAATTAATAAACATTTATTAAGTACCCTTTTTGTTCCAGGCACTCTTCTAAGGGCTGGGGGTAGGATACAAAAAAGGGATAAAAGACATGATAATAAAGAAAAATAAAAAAAAAACAATTTCAGTATTGTAAGGAGGACATAGATAAATCAAGTCTCAAAGCATCATGAAAATACATCTCATTTTCCCCAATCATTTAAAGTTAAATGGAATTTCTTTTTGCTATTTTTCATGTATAAAACATTTTATCATGATGTGATGATGAGCAGACATCCTGTAAAAAAAATTCCCTTCTGGGAGAAACACATACACTATTTATAATGTAAAATGAAGTATTTCAAGGTAGGAGCTACTTGTCATATCTGGAGAATTACTCAACATCTTGGTACAGGTGTCTTAATACAGACTTGGAGGTTCCACATGACAAAATCTCAATTAAGAGGAAAGACCTCTTGCTATATAATTGGAGGACTTGTATTTGTTTTTTTAGAATTTAGAATTTTTTAGAATTTTAGAATTTAGAATCCCCATTTTAAAGTAGTAGAGAAGATACAGGATTCTTTTATATGAAGTAGTACATGTTGACCATGATAATTAAACTATTGTTTGATTGCTTTATGTGTCTATGGACAATTAATCTCTTAAAACCTCAGTTTCCCCCTAATATCTACTTCACAGGCTTATGGTGAATAAATTACTTCAGAAATTTTGAAGTTCCATGGAAAGGCAAATTGTTTTATTACCATGGATGGATAAAAGCTTAATAAAGAGCTCAGTGACATCCCACAATTTCAGGAAACATTTCCTCCAACTTCAGCAATGATCTTTTAGATAATGCCTATCTTCACTCTGATTCAAAATTAAGTACAGTGACATAATTAATAGATTGTTAGAATAAAGAAAACCTGTTCAAATGTTGACTCAGATACTAATTAGCTGTATTAACTTGGGCAAGTTATTTTAACTTCTCTATCTCAGTTTCTCTATCTGTTAAATAGCATTTTATTATCACCTACCTCTCAGGAGTCGTGTGGGCATGGAATGGGTTAACATTTGCAAATCTTAAAGCCCACTTAAATGTTACCCACTAATTATTGATAGTATAGTAGAAACCCATTATAATGTGATTCTTCCGTATACAGGAGGATTCTTTTTCTTCCAACTATTTTGCTGAATGGAACAGTGACTATGCCCAGTGGACTTAAACCTTTTATCTAAATAATTTATATCCTCCAATCAAACCTGACCTGTGGATGCCTCAAAAAGGAACCCATTGTATTTGGAGAGGAATTCTTTATTTTGTATCTTGACCTTCTATTAGCTATGGACCCTTCCTTTTTCTCTCACTCATTCTTATTCCACTCCCAAATTATTATTGACATTACCATTTGAAAGGTATGTCAATCTATTTTACTGTAACTTTGCAAAACAGGTCACATAGTGAACTGTGTTGAGCCTGGAGTCAGGAAGATCTGAGTTCAAATCCAGAAGCAGGCACTTAAACTTTTTGAACATGGGCAAGTCATATAATGTCTATAGTTCTTTCTATTGTAAAATGGGGATAATTATAGCTTCCTAGAGATATGATAATCAACTGAGATAATATTTGTAAATCACCTGACATGTAGTAGAAACCATATAAATACTATGATTATTATTTACTACCTCTTCCTCACCACTATTCTTCTTTATATGTTGTCTCCTCCATCAGAATGTCAGCTCATTTGAAAATCTGGACTACTTTTGTTTATTTATCCATTTTCATCCATTTGTAAATGCATATTTCCAAGCAACAAAGTTTCCCTCCATCCTCCCTTCCCACCCCGCTCCCCTCAGTTGGGACCAGTCAGGTTAGTATTTTACATACATAATTTATTAAACATATTTACAAATTAGTAATTTTTGCCATGAGAAATTAGGATAAGGGAGAAATATGTAAGAGATAATTTTTATAAAGCATTCATCAGATTTAGTAGGGGTGTTTTTTCCCCCTGTGTTTTGTTTTATTTTTCCTTCCTTTAGTTGGGGATAATATAGTCCATATAATGTGTCAAATATGGTTGCCCTAGCTCTCTGGACTGCCGAGAGGGGTTGCTTCCATCAAGGTTGTTCATCTCATAATTTGATGTGTAAATTGTTCTCTTGGCTCAACTCCCTTCACTCGGCATCAGATCCTGTAAGTCATTCCATGCTTCTCTAGAGCCTGATAATTTTATTATTTCTTATAGAACAATAATATTGCATAGCAATCATGTACTATAACTTGTTTAGCTATTCCCCAACTGATCGGCATCCCCTCAATTTCCAATTCTTTGTCACTGCAAAAAAAGAGCTGCTATGAAGATTTTAGAACATGTAGGACTTTTCCCATTTTTTACAATTTCTTCTGGATATAGCATTAGAATTGGAATTTCTGGGTCAAAGGGTAGGAACAGTTTTATTGCTCTTTGGGCATAGTTCCATAGTGCTCTCCAGAAAGGTTAAATCTGTTCACAACTTCACCAGCAATGAATAAATGTCCCAATCTTCCCACAACCTCACCAACATTGATCATCTTCCCTTTGATCATCTGGGTTAATCTAATAGATGTGAGAGGATACCTCATTGTTTTAATTTGCATTTCTCTAATCAATAGTGATTTGGAGCATTTTTATATGTTTATATATAATTTTAATTTCTTCATTTGAAAATTGTGTGTTCATATCCTTTGACCATTTATCAAGTGGGGAATGACTTTTGACTTTATAAATTTAATACAATTCTCTTTATATTTTAGAAATGAGACCTTTATCAGAAATCCTGATTGTGAAAATTGTTTCCCAGCTTTCACTTTTCTTCTAATTTTGATTTTATTAGAGCAAAACCTTTTTAATTTAATATAGTCAAAATCATTTTGTAGTTTATAATCTGCTCTATTTCTTGTTTGGTCATAAATTTATCCCTTTTCCATAGATCAGATAAATGGAATATATTTTGAACTTTTAATTTATCTATGATACTGCTCTTTATATGTAAACCTTCTACCCATTTTGACCTTATTTTGGCATAGGGTGTGAGATGGATCTATACTATTTTTCAGTTTTCCCAACAATTTTTTTCAAATAGTAGTTCTTATCCCAGAGGCTGATGTCTTTGGATATGTCAAATAGTAGATTGCTGTAGTCATTTACTGTGCTTTCTTTAGAATCTATCCTAATCCACTGATCCATTACTTTATTGTTTAACCAGTAACTGACAGTTTGGATGACTGCTGATTTATAGTATATTTTTAGATCTGGAAGAGCTAAGCCATCTTCCTTTTCATTTTTTTTTCATCAGTTCCCTTGCTATTTTTTCCCTTTTATTGCTCCAGATGAATTTTGGTACTCTTTTTCCTACCTCGGTAAAGTAGTTATTTGGTAATATGATTGGTATGGCACTGAATAGGTAATATAATTTGGGTAGAATTGTCATTTTCATTATATTAGATCAACCTAACCATGTGCATTTGATATTTTTCCATTTATTTAGATTTAACTTTATTTGGGTGAGGAGAGCTTTATAATTATGTTCATATAGTTTCTAGGTTTGTCTTGGGAGGTAGATTTCCAGGTATTTAATGTTGTCTACAGTTATTTTAAATGGAATCTCTCTTTCTATCTCTTTTTTTGGGGGGGCTTTGTTGTTCATATATAGAAATGATGATTTATGTGGGTTTATTTTATATCCTGCTATTTTGCTGAAATTGTTAATTGTTTCAAGGAGTGTTTCAGATAATTTTCTTGGGTTCGCTAGGTATATCATCATATCATCTGCAAAGATTCCATCAATTTCTTTTTCTTCTCTTATTGCTACTGCTAGCATTTCTAATACTATATTGAATAGTAATGGTGATAATGGGCATCTTTGTTTTACCCCTGAATTTATTGGAAATACTCTGAGTTTATTCACCATTAAATATAATATTTATTGATGGTTTTAGATAGTACTATTGATAATTTTGAGGAAAACTCCATTTATTTCTAAAACTTCCAGTGTTTTAATAGGAATGGAGTTGTATTTTATTAAAGGCTTTTTCAGCATCTATAAAGCTAATCATATGGTTTCTGTTGGTTTTGCTATTGATAAGTTTATTTATATTAAATGTTTTCCTAATATTGAACTTTCTAGTTCCTAATATTGAACCATGCCTAGTATATATCCAACCTGATCATGGTGTATTATACTTGTAATAACTTGCTGTAGCCTCATTGCTAAAATTTTATTTAAGATTTTTGCATCAATATTCAATAAGGAGATTGGTCTATAATTTTCTTTGTCTGTTTTGGTTCTTCCTGGTTTAGGTATCAGCACCATGCTGGTGTGATAAAAGGAGTTTGGTAGAACTACTCCTGTTTTTTAAAATAGTTTACGTAGAATAGGAATGAATTTTCCTTAAATGTTTGGTAGAATTCACTTGTAAATGCTGAAGACTTTTTCTTAGGGAGTTTATTTATGGTTTCTTCAATTTCTTTTTCTGAAATGGGGATAAGTAATTTATTTCTTCTTCTGTTAATCTGGGCAGTTTGTATTTTTGTAAATATTCATCCATTTCACTCAAGTTGTTCAATTTATTGGCATGTAGTTCTGCTAAGTTGCTCTGAATTAGCCCTTTAATTTCCTTCTCTTTGGTGCCCAGTTCACCCTTTTATTGTTTGATACTGGTAATTTGGTTATCTTCTTTCTTTTTTTTATCAGATTAACTAAAAGTTTGTCTATTTTATTGGCTTTTTTCATAAAACCAACTCTTAGTTTTATTTATAAGAGCAATGGTTTTCTTGTTTTCCATTTTATTAAACTCTCCCTTAGTTTTCAGAATTTCTAATTTGGTATTTAATTGGTGATATCTAATTTGGTCTTTTGCTAGCTTTTATTTTTAGGTTTTTGCAAGGCAAATGGGGTTAAGTGGCTTGTCCAAGGCCACACAGCTAGGTACTTATTAAGTGTCTGAGACTGGATTTGAACCCAGGTACTCCTGACTCCAGGGCTGGTGCTTTACCTACTGTGCCACCTAGCCACCACTTTTCTAGCTTTTTTAGTTGTATACCTAATTCATTGATCTCCTCTTTCTCTATTTTATTCATATATGCATTTATGTAAAGTTTCCCCTCAAAATTGCCTTGGCTTCAGCCCATAAATTTTGGTATGATGTCTCATTAGTATCATTTTTTTGGATATAATTATTGATTTTTTCTATTATTTGCTATTTGATTCACCCATTATTTAAGATTAAGTTGTTTTGTTTCCAATTAGTTTTTGATTTATCTTTCCATGACCCTTTATTACATGTAATTTTTATTGCATCATGATCTGCGAAGTGTGTATTTATTATCTCTGCTTTTCTACATTTGATTTTAAGTTTTGTGCCCTAGTACATGGTCAGTTTTGATGTAGGGGCTATGTACTACTAAGAAAAAGACATATTATTTTCTATACCCATTAAGTTTTCTCCAGAGGTCTATCATATCTAAGTTTTCTAAGATTTCATTCACCTTCTTAACTTCCTTCTTGTTTATTTTGTTGTTAGATTTATCTAGTTCTGAGAGAGGGAGATTGAGGTCTCCCATTATTAACATTTAGCTTTCTATTTACCCTTATAATTCACTCAGCTTTTCTTCTAGGAATCTGGTTGCTATACCACTAGGTGCATACATGTTTGGTAATGATATAGCTTCATTTCCAGTGGTGTCTTTTTAGAATATGTAGTTTCCTTCCTTATTCCATTTAATGAGATTGATTTTTGATTTTACTCTGTCTGAGATTAGGATCACTATCCCAGATTTTTTTTACTTCTGATGAGGCATAATATATTTTGCTCCAACCTTTTACCTTTACCCTGTGTGTACCTCTCTGCTTCAAATGTGTTTCTTGTAGACAACATATTGTAGGATTCTGGTTTTTAATCCATTCTGCTATCTATTTTCATTTTATGGGAATATTCCATTCACATTTATAGTTAAGATTATTAATTCTGTATTTACCTCCATCCTATCTTTCTCCATTTATATTTATCTCTTTCCTTTTCTCTTATTCCTCACCAAAATTTTACTAACTTTCCCCATTTTTCTTGTAAAAATTTAACTTTGTTTGTTTTCATGTATACCTTCCCTTTCCTTTTATCAGTCCCTTCTTCCCATATTCCCAGGCCTCCCCTTCCTTGTAGATTGTTAGATTTTTAAACCCAAGTGGGAATGTATTTTATTTCCTCACTGGATTAAATCTATTGATTAGAATTTGCTCAGTTTCACATTCTCCCTTCATTCCCTTTAAAATTATAACTCTTTGTGCCTCTTCCCTCTGTGTGCTAATATTATTAATCAGGTATCATCAATAAAAGTTTGGTTATTTGATTGCTTGATAAGCTTCTATTGTTATTGAGATAATCACAGATTGTTTACTTGATTGCTTGATAAGCAGCATTCACTCAAATTGCATCAAATTATAATTATAATCATTTTTTTTACTTTACTCCCCTTTCAAAAATCTTTCAAGTACACACAATCCTGACAAACCAAAGATTCATCCAGAGCCATATCATTTGTTGAACTATTTGTGTCCGACTCCTCAGGCTTAAATTACCTTCCCCCACCCCAGTACTTAACACCTTGTTAAGTGGTCCAGGCCTATTGTCTCTCTCACTTTACACCCCTTCCCCACTCAAGGTATTTATGACCTTGGTTAGTGAATTTTGGTTTATCCCGCCCCCCTCCCCCCTCCCCCGAGGTACTCAACACCTTGTTAGGTGAAGTACCTACTAATTCAAACCCTAATCTAATGAACTGAAAGAATCATGAAGATCTCTAAATACTGGGAGGCTCTGGAGTTCTCACTGAGAATTTAACAAATGATTATAAGTAACAGAAACACTGTCTCAGGTCCTTGCAGTTTATGATGATGCCCTCATTAGACAAGGTGCTCAGCACCTTGTGATTAAAGTGAGTCAAGGTATAATGAGATACTTCAGTGTAAACTAGCACTCCTGCTTCTTTTTTTTTTTTTTTAGGGTTTAAACCGAAATCCTTTATGTTCATTCTCTTCAATTATATTCTACCCTTTAATTATCCTTAGAGAAGTAAAGTTTTAATGAGTTAGAATTGTTATATCTTCCCTTTAGGGACCAACATTTGTTTAAAACAGTTTTGTTTTTCCAGTCCCCTTTTTCATTTACCTTTTTTACATAACTCTTCAGTAGTGTATTTGGCAATTGAATTCCCTGTTCAGTTCTGGTTTTTGTGTCAGGAAATTCTGGAAGTCCTGTATTTCATTGAACATCCATCTTTTTCCCCTGACAGTATATGCTGAATTTTTCAGGGTAGTACATTCTGGGTTGTAATCCCAGATCCTTAGCTCTCCAAAATATTATTCCAGTTCTTCTGATCCTTAAATGTTGAGACTGATAGGTCCTGTGTTAATCTGATAGTGTTCTCTTTGTATCTGAATTGTTTTCTTTTTGCTGTTTGCAATATTCTCTTTTATTGAAGGTTCTGGAATTTGGCTATTATAGCCCTTGGAGTTTTTATCCTAGGGTCTCTTTCTGGAGGTGTTCTGTAGATTCTTTCAGTTGTTACATTGTTATCTTGTTTTAGTAGATTGGGGCAGTTTTCCCTTATAATTTCTTGCATGATGTTTTCTAGGTTCCTTTATTGGTCCAGGCTTTGTAAGTAGTTCAGTGATTCGTAGATTATCTCTCCTGGATATGTTTTCCAAATTATTAATTTTCCCTAGAAGGTACTTTACATTTTCTTCAATTTTTTCAGCCTTTTTATTTTGTTTGATGGAATCTTGTAGTCTTGTAGATTTATTGGATTTCTAGCTGTTCAATTTTAATTTTTAGGATTTTATTTTCTTCAATTACCTTTTTGTTTCTTTTTTTAAAGATATTGAATTCTCTGGTCAATTTTTCACAATTGTCCTGCATGACTTTCATTTCTTTTTTCCATTTTTCTTCTTCCTCTCTTCTTTGGTTTTAAATTCTTTTTTAAGCTCTTTGATAAGTTTTTGTATTTGAGTTCAATTTATAGATTGTTTTGATACTTCTCCTGTGAGTAATTTTTCACTGTTTTTTCCTTCAGATATGGCATTGCTGTCATCTTTATCTGTTAAATATTTTTCTCCAGTGAGCGCTCTTTTAGATTTTTTTGCTCATCTTTGTTGTGGTAGTTCTGATATTGGGATATATGGAGTATAGATCCAAGTTTTTATTTTGCTGGGGCTGGGATCTGATCCCTGGCTTGTTAGCCAAGATGTTGCCTATGCAGTCCAGGCCTTGCCTTTGCAGAGGTTTGTTTCCTCCTTTACCTCCAGGTTCTGACTTAACAGAGGATTGTTCCCAACCCAGTCCTTTCTTTTTGCCTGGTGTTCTCAGGGTTCAAACTTTATTTGGGGGTGGGATCTTCCCTGCTGGTTTGCTATCCAACTTTTGGGGCCTCTGTTATTATTAAGCTGAGAGGACCTTGATTGCACCGTGGCTAAAAACCTGCTGCTAGCTTTCCCTGCTCTCCCACCTCCTGGACTTTTCTTCCCCTTTTCCCCAAAGAGATTGCCCTTCATAGAAGATCTTCCATTTTGTCTGCAGTTGAAACTTCTTTGAATCTTCTTTTTTTCTTGGTGGGATCTATAGTATGAGTGTCACAGTAGAGAATTCATTTACTTTTGATAGGGCAAGACTCTGGGACCACGTTAGCTTCCCGCCACCATCTTGGCTCCATCTGGGAAGATACCACTTTTGTTTCTGTATTTGAATCTCCTGAGCTTATGTGTTTGGTGTATCATGAACAATTTTTTTTATTCATTCAGAATTATAAGAATTTAGATAAACTCTAATCCAATTTGTGTACCCTCAAAAACAACTGTATATAGAAAATAAACTTGATATAACATCTATCAGGAAAAAGTGTATATTAGCATTATATATCATCAGAGGTATTAAAAAAAATTCTACTGAATATATTCCCCACGCACACATATATAACATTGTGAAGGGGTGTCCCAAAAATCTTAGTGCAGTTTAAAACTCTAAAAACTTAAAACTGCACTAAGACTTCAGTGAGTGTATGTGTGTGCATATGTATCAATATGTATAATATCAATGTGCTTTCCTTTTACCCTTACCACTTTATCTTTTTCTGTTTAATGCATGTTTTATATTGCAATATAGATTTAAACCTTTCAGGGATGGCAAGGTCTTTTTAAAAAAAAAGTCTTTTACTGACACACTCAGCAAACAGTAGCATTCTAGAAATGCTGATTATCTTTGGTGAAAATTGATAAGACTGAATCAAGTATAAAGTATTATACTATAAAAGGCAAAGAGCAATTGTCACAGAATTGCATAAAGATCAATAAAGCCTCATTAATTTAAACTCTGCTAAATCAAAAACCTTGGCAGGCCTGGGATAAAATTCATAGACTAATAGAATTAGAGGAAGAAGGACTTTTAAGTTTGTCTATCTTCAAATATGTGATCCTATCATGTTATAATAATATGGTCTTGTCTACTCATATTTTAAAAAAAATTTAGTTTTCAACACATTTTTTTTTACAGATGAAGAAACTAAAAACTAAAAGAAACTATACAACCAAGGTCACAAGGGTAATGTCACATCTGGGATTCAAATATGCTGTTGATTCCATTCAACTAAGCAATGCTTTCTCCCATCCCCTTTGCAAAACTGCATGCTAAAAATAGACCCATTGAAGTGATAATAACCAAGAATGTGGGATGATAAATTATTCAAATTAGAAGGCATCCATGTATTTGAAAACAATTGATTAGTTCGGCACAGTTTGTAGTTACTTGACTGTGATTTCAAAAGGTCATAGATATAGAGTTAGAAGACTCATCCAATACTTTCATTTCATAGAAAGATAAGGCTTAGGGAGGTTGTGACTTATCCAGGCTCAAACAAGTAGTAAAAATGAGAGCTAGAATTTTGAACCTAGGTCCTTAAGCTACAGTATTTGAGTTTAGATTTGAATGCCAGTATTTCTGACTAAAACTTTAAAGATTTAGCACTATACTCTTTTTTTGTTTGTTTTTCAGATCATTATATCAGGCATTAAGAGATTAAATAACTTAATCCGTCCATGTTGAAGATTAGTAAATCAAGCCTCAGATGACTTGATAAGTGTTCAATAAGCTGTAAGTGCAAGACAAAAACTAGAATTCTATTTTTCTGGTAGCTATATTCTGTAAATCTGGTACCATTTCTACTATAACATGTATATATATAAGCTATGATGAAATATTCCGTCATTAAAGAAATTGCAAATATTTGCCATCTTGTGAATGTCGCATTCAATTGAACTCAAATTCTAAAATTATACTAAGTATATAGTTAATAGAATACAATTCATTTGATTATAGAATATGAAAGAAGTCACCTTAGAAATCATTTTATTACAGAATTTCAGAACTTAAAGGTCCAACAGAGTCTACTTAATCAAACTTGTGCCTCAGTGGGAATCATCTCTACATATTCTGTTGCTGGTGGTTATCTAACTGATTTGTGCCTGAATACTATTATCATTTTGCATAATTTCAGTTCTGAAGGTGTATTTTTTTCTGCCTATGCCTAAATTAGATCTAACTATCTGCTTTCTGTGGCTAAGTAGAAGAAATCTAAGCACTCTTCCTTATGTCAATCCTTCATAATTCAAAAGAGGATTACATGAACAGTTTCCTAATTTCTCAAATATCTAAATAAATAAGGGCCTCTAGGTCATAAGCATCTGGTGGTAAACTACTAAAAGTTTAAGAATTACCTCTCAGAGACATATTCAAAACTCATGGGCACAGGCTACCCAAATCAACCCAACAAAAACAATGACACAGGTGGAACATGCTGTTTCAACTTTGTCTAAGATCAATCACTTCCATTTTCTTTGCTCTAAAAGTAAATAACGTCCTGGGTCATAGTGAGCCCAAATGATTATTTTCAATAAAAATAACTCATTTTGACAAAGTGCTTTCTGTTTGTTTGAGATTATGAAAAGTGAGCAAGTGGTTTGGGAAAAAAGAACTCTAATGGAGTATAATATCATTCATTATACTGTCATTATGCTTTGATTTACTGTTTGTGGTTTACTACTTGCATTCAGAAACACTGAACATTGGAACATTGGAAACACTGTGGTCATTATTGCAAAAAAAAAGGCTTTTCTTCTAATTCTATTCCCATTTAATATTTTATTTTCTATGCTTTCTCATAGTTTATTTTTAGTATCTGTGCAACTACAAATTTTTCCATAGCATTTGAAGGATTTTTTTTTCACTCAAACATAGGGGATTTTTTTTTTATAACATTAGGTTAATTTAAAAACGCCACAATAATCCATCAGTAAATAACTAGATCATTCACTGCCAAACATTGGCCTAACTAGAGAAAAATAGAATTTAAAATATATTAACTCTACATTGTGTGGCTGTGGTCAAGTCACTTAATTTCTATAAACATCATCTATAAAATGTAGTTGATAACAGCACTTATCTCACAGGATTTTCATGAAGATCAAATGAGATAACATTTGTAATAGAATTGGGAAACCTTGAAGTGCTAGCTATTTATTTCTCTTTTTTATTTATCATTATTGTTACACCTGAGAGAACAGATATATTTTTTTTTCCTCCAAGATCTTTTTTTTAAATGCCCTATAAAATAAGAAATGAGATATAAGATGTGATCCTTGCTCTCTGTTAGGTTTATCATCTAGTTAAGGACAAAAACAAAAGACAACTGAAGAACACATTTTCAAAGCAATATATCAATAAATGCAAAATAATTTATCACAAGGTATGTAGACCATAAGAGCTAGAAGAAAACTTCAAGGTTTTCAGACTAACCAGTTCATTTAATAAATGAGGAAATTAACTAAACAGTATAGTTTTGAGTTCCAAGTTCCATGAAGTCATGATTGTAACTTTATTCAATCATCTTTTTGGACTTCTTCCCCCAAAAAACAAGCTTCCTTTACTTGGCATATATTTTATATTTACTATAATATATAAATATATTGCTATTTACTCCATATAGTATGAGTTCCCAGAAGACAAGGGATGTTTTATGCTAGTCTTTATATCCCTACCACCTCAAATAGTGAGTGACACAGTTTAAGTATTTTATAAGTTCTCATTAGTCTTTACATCTCTACCACCCCGAATAGTGAGTGATACAGTTTTAGTATTTTATAAATTCTCATTAATAGATATGTTAAAATATAAGAAAGATCACTATCCAGGTCTCCACTGAATTCTTCAGTGAGAAAGCTCACAATCTCAAATCTATTCCTTGTAAGGCTGTTCTAATGATTAAGAATTATTTTATATAACTGTCTTATGTAATTGTTTTATTTAAGTAATCAACTCAGTTACTAGCATCTTACTGTTAAAATTTCTTGGATTTTTCTTTGTTTTTACTTATATATGTCATAATTTAGCTCTCTCTCTCTCTTACCTTTCCAGTTTTCTTTTTACCTTAATCCCTGAAACATATTCTTTCTTCCAGTGACACTGGTCTTCTATCTTCTAATAAGACAGCCTCTCCTCTCCACACATTTTCTCTGATTGTCTCCCATGCCTGGACCTACCCCAATTACTGATCAATATGACATACTTTAAGTACCTACCAAAATCATTTTATAGGAAGCCTTCTCTAACCCCTCTTAATTCCAGTGCTTTCCTTTATTAAATTATTTCCTATTTAACCTGCATTTAGTTTTCTTTGTTTGAATATTCATATGAATGAACAAGGAAAGAAATATATTTGTACATACCCACACCACACCTATGGGCATGTGATGAGGGGCCAGCAGATGAGGCTCAGTTCTGCCTCATTTGCCATTCCTCACTGAAAGTCCCTGATATATATATATATATATATATATATATATATATATATATATATATATATATATATACATACAAATTTATGTGCCTATAAACATATATGTGTATTTATGAATTTACATATTGTCTTTTTCATTAGATTGTAAGCTTCTTGAGGGAAGGGACTGTCTCTTTTTATATCCCAGGACTTGGCACAAATAGCTGATATATAACAGGAGCTTAATAAATTTTTTTTGATTGCTTGCTTGACTGTATCTCTCAGTACTTAGACTATGATGTCTCATGCATAGTAGCAACTAAGAATAAATTTAGTCCTCTAAATCTAATGTTCTTTCTATGTCTAGTAGTAGCACTATCTTATAGCTATGATAATTACAATTTGATCTTTGTCTCTTCAACTTCAATTTTCCCCAGAGATGACAACCATAAGACCTCAGGGCCAAAGGGTGATATAGAAAATAGATCACTTACCTGAAAATGTGATATTGAAGCCTTCATAAGAAATTGAGAAATCTGATATAAACCGAAGCTGTGCAGTGAAGTTTCCAAATAAACCAGCTTTAATTGTATGAGGTAGCACAGAACCAGTAAGCCTGGCAACAGGCTCTGTAAAACTTCCATCTTCTGTAATCAGCAGGTAATCATGAGAGCTTTCCAGGTGAAAAGTGTGAAAAATCATTTGAACACCTTTATGGATCAAAAGGGAGAAATAGATGGAGAGAAGTCAAGGAAGAAATACAGAACATTTATTTCTCTACATTATAGCATGGTGCTTTTCATGTGGGCAAACAGACAGTAGCATATACATATACACAGAATTCTCTACATATATGTTGTTTGTTCACAGTAGATTTGAAAGCTCCTTGAGGGAAGGAAATGTTTCATTTTTGTTTTTGTTTCTCTAGAACCTAGTACAGTGTTTAGCACATAGTAGGTAAATAATAAATGTTTATTCAACTGAGCTCCTGCTCGCTAATATCTAGGCTACAGCAAGAACATCATAGTAATTTACCTTACCAATAAAGGGTATAAATTCTAGCTATGAAAATTATGATTACAATTGTTTTTGTTGTTTTTCAGTCATTTCAGTTATATCTGACTCTTTGTGACCCTACTTGTGGTTTTCTTAGCAAAGATAACTGGAGTGGTTTGCTATTCCCTTTTCCTACTCATACAGATAAGGAAAGTGGGAAAAAGGGATTAAATAACTTCCCTAACTAGTAAGGCCAGATTTGAACTTGTGAAAAAGAGTCTTCCTGACTGCTGTCCTGGCACTTTATCCACTGGGTTCCACATAGATGCTCAATGATTTTTTTTTAAATTCTATTTATTTATTCTTAAACATTTTCTTAACATTCTTTGTTTAATCAAAATACCACTATCACTAGTATAAATGCCCTTTTTCTTTCTACCTCCAATGAAACCAGTCTTTTGTAAAAAATATGTAGGCTAATGGAAAAAATGGCCATTTTTATAAAATTGTAAGTTCCATTTCACATCTATAGTTCACCACTTCACTGTTAAAAAGAGGAAAACATTTGACTATATGAAAAAATTCTAGCTGGTAGATTGAATAAACATTAATTTGGAAGTTTTCACAAGAATATAGAAATGTACTTGAGAACCCTTTAAAACATATTAATAAACAACAGACAATTTTCACTCTCTTTGAAGTCCTCAGAACCAAAGCTGTCAGGATGTAGCATGGGAAATCAAATTGGCTTCTCATTAGTTGATTCATTAGCATAATACAGGAAATTTGAAAGAAAAATTTGGCATATTGTGTTACTATCTTGAGTTTATTCCTATTCCCAATATAGCCAAACCAATCAAACATTTATTAGACACTTACTAAAACGAAAGCATTTCTCAAGGTGCTGACAAATAAGACAAAATACAAAGATAAAATAAGAAAAAAATTCCTGCCTCTTCTCTCCTCTGTTCCTTTCCCTTTCTCAATCTCTTCCATAATAATCATGATCAATATCTATGCTAGTGATGTGCATGGCACTGTTTCTGCTCATAGAGTAAGCAAATTGTTCATAGTCCCCTCTGTATTACAGAGGAAAAAATAACACTTCCATCAATCTTTGTCAAATACCCTCCCTTTCCACTTGGTCTGAATAGGTTCAATAACTATGTTGGCATTATTTTCTTACTCTAAAAGAATCATGTTCTAATGAATAATTCCTTTGGTTGCTAGTAATTTAAGAAATTCAGAAGTGAAATATTACTTTAGCATGTAAAAGTAAACTTGAAGGTTCAGGGATCAGGGAAAAGGCAATACCATTATATTTACTGTAGTAACTGATTATGAGAAAAATTTCCACATTTCAAAATTCAAGCTTTTCTAAGGGAGTCAAGAATTGTGGAAAGATGTTTAAAAAAGGAAATATCAGTGACTCCTCAGAAAAGTTTGTTCTTCAGGAAGTTAAAAATTTAAGTCACCAGGCCTTAGATCAACAAACTAATGTCGAGTATTTCAATATTTAAATTCCCAGGAGGAATAGAGGACAGATAAAAATCAAAAGAGGACTTAGGTGTCCTTTCTGATTTTCACTCAAGAAAAATCTAAGGATATCCTTTCAGAAAGTTATCTTTGGGGCCCCAGAGTTTAAATTCATATAACTGAATGTATATGAAAAGCCTGATTTCAGTATATGAAAGATATGTTTTTCTCTATTATATTTTATATATAAAATTATATTTTAATACCTCATGTCTGTATACTCTGTAATGACAGTTTTTTTACTTATTAAAACTGAAGAAATTAGAGTATTGCAAATAACAATTTGGGGTTTTTTAATCTTTATTTATCTCAACATTTCTGTCTAGTTTTCATTCTTCTTGAGGGCATATTCACCCTTAAATATGTACTCCCTATAGTATGATATAACTGACAGTTGTTAACATTTTTAAGCAAAATCAAGACAATTTTAAGGCTTTTCTTTTATAAACTTCTCTCAGAAGGGACAATAGATCTAGGACTGCCTTGTGGTAGCAAGATTTTTAGTTGATAACTTTCAATTTAATTCAATTCATCTCAAATATTTATGAAGGACTTAAACTCTGAAAGGCAATGTACTAGATCTACCTAGATAATATTTAACTCTGCTGAATGTAGATTTTGAATTATTCTTTAATTAATCATTGTACTGATTTCGTTTCTGCCCTAATTCTATTTTCCTTTCCATTTTAGTGAGGTGTATTTCTTTTCTTCAATGTCTCATTAATTTGCATGAATCTCAGCTGTCTGACAACTTTAGAATGGAATAATGTATCCATTTTTCAGGCACTGATTATTTAAAGAATAGGTCTCGGTCTCTCTCTCTCTCTCTCTCTCTCTCTCTATTTATCTATCTTTACCTTGGAAAATAGAGCTTAAACACCAAATACATTATTATTTTGCCTTCAGCATGTTTTTGTCTTGTACGTGGTTTTTTGTTGATGTATTTGTAAAGCATTATTGCATTCTTACCCTTTCCATGAGACACTTCAATAGTCCAAGTGCAATTCAGAGAGTTTGGATAGAAATCAGGAAACCCTGGTGAAAGTACAGTTCCACTCTTCCCATGAATGTAGCCTCCACATAGAGCTAAGTGTAAGAAAGCAAAAGTGTCAGTCAATTAGAGCTTTATAGCTAGTTACAGTATATAATAAGAATGCTTACTAGCTTGCCAAAATGTTAAAAAAATTGTAATCTAATGTTACAATAGGGCCAAAAGAGAATAAGTCAACAGACCAATTCATTCAGGAATACCCTAAATTATTATATGACACAGGACATAAAGAGAGAAAAAGCTGTAAATCTGAAACCAAATTAAAATTCATACATGTTTATGCAAATTACACTGGTTAGACTGTAGCTTCTAGAGAAGTTAGTTGCTGTGGTAACCCCCTTCACAAGATAGGAATGACCTATAAGAAAATATGTGATGTGGAATAAGGGCTGATTAAAAAAAAGCTAATTTTAGAGGACAAAGAAGAGGGACACAACTGTAAAAGACTTAAATTTCATTACATCTAGAAGTATTTATTGAGTACTGAAATTTTAAGGTGCTAAAAAATGCATGCGAAGCAAATAAAGTGTAATTTAATTTTTTAATACTTGAAATTTTCCAGTCTTCAAAATTACACAAAAATAGGACACATCCAAGTTTATATATATATATATATATATATATATATATATATATATAATATATATATTTCTCTTCTAAATCAAATCATTTAAATTCACAATGAAGAAATATTAAGTCATTTGAGAAAACACAAGTGTAATTTAACAGAATTGTTGTTCCACTATTTTTCAGTGCTGTCTGACTCTTTTTGATCGCATTTGAGTTTTTCTTGGCAGAGACATTGTAGTGGTTTTGCATTTCCTTCTCCGGCTCATTTTACAAAAGATAAAATGAAGGTAAATATAGTTTAGTAATTTTCTCAGGATCACAGAATAAGTAGATGTCTGACACCAAATGTGAATCCCTCCAGAGGGATAAATCTTTCTGACTCCAGCCCCAAAGCTCTCTCCACTTTGCCACTATGTATCCTGTAGTAATGGAGTGTACAAGTATAATGAAGAGAAAAATGTAACCTTCTAGAAGACATGGACTGTTTCACCTTTGTTATTGTACAACCAGAAACTGTTTTTGTACCTCTAACATAGAAAGTCACTTAATAAATGTTTCTTGATTATGGCAATTCTCTCTTCTGGTTCTTCTTATCTTACCTCAATTGCTTTTGCTGGATTGTTATCCAGATTGTGTCTTAAATTGCTGGGTATTCCCAAAGATTTGTTGTAAGTCCTCTTTTCTTCTTCTTGACTATTGTTTCATCTGGTATTGTTAGCTCCAATGGTTTTGATTATCATTTCTATCTAGATAATTTTTAAATTATTTTAGTCCTTAACTCTCTTCAAAGATCTCCAGTCTTGCTTTTCCAATTATCTATTTATTAGACAACTGGAACTAGAGATTCTATAATCTAAACTCAACAAATCCAAACTGAATTCATTGTCTTTCTCCTCCAGACATCTCCTTCCCTTCATAAATTTCCTACTAATGTTGAGGGTATCATCATACTTCAGTTATTCAGGCACACAATCAAGCTATCTCCCCAATTCCCCAATCTCTTTCATCATTTCATCAAACTCACCTCAAGATTATTGCAATAACCTACTGGTTAATATTTGTGTCTCAACCCTTACTCCAATCCAATATGTCAGTCATTTTGGTTATCAAAGTGATCTTCTTAAAGTTCAGAAATCATATCACCCCTAAGCCCAATGAAGCTTAGTTATTTCCCATTAGGATAAAATATAGTCATCTATTTGACTTAAATCCTTCATAATTTGTCTCCTTCCTGTCAACGCATTGTAACACCTAACACACCCTCACACTTTATAATCTACTATCACTGGTCTTCTTGCTGTTCCTTAGAAAACACAGCTCCAACCTCTTATACATTTTCACTGACTGTTTCCTATATGGTTGGAATACTAGCTTCCTTTCCTCATCCATACTTCCCTTCTTCCCTAACTTTCTTCAAACCTTAACTAAAACCCTCCATTCTGCAAGAAGCCTTTCCAGCCTCCCTCAGTGCTAACAAGCTCTCTTTTTTTGATTATCTCCAATTTATTCTTTATATCTTCTTTTGTACATAGTTATTTGAATGTTATCTTCCTCATTGGTTCATGAAGTTCTTGAGAACAAAAGGTGGCTTTGCCTTTTTTTTAAAATCTGTATTAGCAGAGTTAAGCTGACAGACAGATGTTGCTTAATAAATGCATGTTAATTTGACTTGAATTCATTGAGTAAAAAGAGCATTGAACTGGGTCTCCATGATCTGGGTTCTAGTATTGGCTATGCTAATAGATAATAGTGTGTCTTTGGGCAAAGCATTTAACTACTATGGGTTCCAATTTCTTTAACAATAAGATGAATAATATGTACTGACTTATCATTAAGTTCTCCCCTTTTCTAATTTTGGGAAGAGGCAAGAAAAAAAGTCCTAATATTCTATGATTTAATGAGGCTATACATTTAGATTTCCATTTTGAGTGCGGAGAAATAAACCGCCACTGAAAGAGATGCCATCTGGAAGATTTTCACATGATTTTCAACAGTGTGCATCGCATTTAGTAATCAGCACATCCAGGTCCATCACAAGTATTATTTAAATAAAATTTAGTCAATTCATGCATGAAATTATATAGTTATCCCCAATAAAGCTTATTAGGCTAGTCTAGATTAACAAAAACATGATTATAAACAAGTCTTTGGAATACCAAGAAAAAAGTACAAAAATCACATGAAATTTATCAAAACATAAAATATTCTATATAATCCTAACCATTCATCAGTATCATTTATTGAGATTTTTTTCTACTTTCAAGTATGTATTTCTATGTATTTTCTTCTAGGATGAACAAAATATAAAATTCAAAATTCATAGTTATCATACTCTGATAATTTCTTTGTCTGTCCAGAATGAAATTCATGTAAATAGATTATTTTTGGAATAAGTTTTGCATCTTTTTTACCAGATAATTCATATAAACAAAAGGAAGCTTCTCTAGAAGTACAATTTCATGGAGAGGAATGTCAACTAGCAAATCACGAAAGTTATTCCCTACTCAAACTCTCACACCACAGATTTATCTTTAGTGAAGTATGAGTTTGGATATGCCTAAGATTGATTTTTAGAACATTTTAATAGTCTCATTTTTAAATGTGCATATTTTGTAGAGAAGAGCCAGGCCATGAGCCATCTCTAGGCAAATTTCCAAGTTATATTAACCTGTGAAGACAAAATAATAGGGAAGTAGAGATACCAGTCTAAACTGATATTTTTGAAGGTGATGATTTAACTAAAGCAACTCGAATTTCAATTGACTTGAATCATCACCTATTTATTAGTAAAATATTTGTTTACTCCTTATTCTCTAAATATCTATACAATAACACCCTCTAAAGCCCCAGAGATTATGTCCAAGATTCTTCCTGTCTTAATTGGAGAATTCCTCCTTTGGAACACTCTTTTAGGAAAAGCCTTAGCCTTCCTTCACTTCCTCTCTTTTTTTCTTTCCACCACCTTCACAGCCTCACCTGCAATCACCTAGAGACAGCTTGGTTATCCTTCCCTACCTTTGTCCATCCACTTACTTCTGGAACCATGAAAAATGATCAAATAGGCTCTATCATTGCTCCTGGTTGAGGTGTATTAATCTATTAATAGCACCATTCATGCTCTCCAAAGCTTTTTAACCCAAGGTGCCCCTTCCTGGTCACCTGTGTGTGTTGTTTCTTGTATTAGAATTTGAACCTCCCAAGGACAGAAAGTATTTTCATTTCGCTATTTATATCTTCTCCAGCATGTAATACAGAGGTTGACAAATAGTAAAAATTCTTAATGATTGCTTTTCTTTACGTCTCTCCCTACATCCTCTCTCTTTTTTCCTTCCTTTCTTTTCTACTTCTCTCTTTCCTTCTGTCCTTCCTTCCTTTCTTCTCTCCTTCCTTCCCTTCTTTCTTGCCAACATTTATGGAGCATGCCACATTGGAATATGACTGGGGCCTTTTCTAAATAACATACTATAATAATATGCAATATATTGTCCATTGTAATTATCCATTCTAATCTAAAAGATTAACTTCATTTCACCTTACAGGCAAAACTGCTAGTAAGTGTATTTTATTTCCAAACATGTAGACTCAGACAAGAAAACACATTCACTAGGTTAGGTCCCCATCTTAATTCTGTCACAAAAACACAAAATTTCCCTGGTAGTTAAATGAAATAATTGGTGAAAAAAGAGAATAATTTTGAATGTATTTGTTTTCTTAAATCAATTGGGAAATAGGCAGGAGGGAATATAGTTTGTTAGGCAGGAATAAAAAGTCTAGTAATTTCACTTTCAGTCAATATTCTCTGTCTCTCTGTCTCTCTGTCTCCATATATATATATATATATATATATATGTATATATATATATATATATATGCATATATATATATACACACACACACACACACATATATATATATACATATATATATATATATGAACTGTTTTTTTATTAGGACATTTTCTAGGGACATTTCAGTTATAAGGGTCACATGTATATTTGTTTGCAATTTGAATTTAATTTGTTTCTTCTTACATAGAATGGTCTATTCTAGGAAATTTTTCAAGTAACAGTTACATTTTGTGATTGTTATCCTTAAGGCTATAATTTCTCTTTTCTATTCCCAACATTTGCCTTCTCTCACTGACCCCCTTCAGAAAAAGCCTTTAGCCAGAGGAGTAAAGCACATAGGACAGAGAAAGACAGGAGAGGAGCCAAGGACATTTGGAAATTTTTGCCAGTATACTAAGGCAGAGCCAATTTGGAGAAGATTCTGATATTCAGCAGTTGGAAAAAAAGTATATTTGAGAAGAAAAATTACTTACAAAGATTTCTTTCTATTATGCCTCACATAAAACTAGAGGCACTTCTAGACATTGCTATTCTGATTTTCTAATCCTTGAATCATCCAAAGGCCAACTTAATCATTAATCATTAAAGATGGCAATGCTAAATGGCTATCATTTTGTTTGCTTGCTTATTTATTACTTCTTAATAGAGACTTGACATTCTTTTCCCCTCAAAACTGTACAAAAATCATGAGATATATCTATGGGTCAGTGAATAGAATTCTGTATTTTTTTAAATAAGAACCTAGGTTGAATTCCTACTTTTGACACGTACTAGATTTGTACATTGGGCAATTACTTGCTCTCCAGGTACCCAGACAACTCCTTATTAATGCTAGGATATAGGTAGATTAAAATCTGTATTGATTAACTTCCATACCATGAAGAAATTACAGATCATTCATACATTCCCAAATGAAATAGTAGAATAAATTCTTGCAGCTTTGCTTCATTATAGAGAATAATGCACTTTTCAAGGTAAATCTATCTTGCTAATAAATCTTTTGTACACTTAAAGTCAGAACAGTTACAAGCTTAACATGAAGGGACTACATGAGAGGTAAAGTAGTGATGACATAACTAGTATGTGCAACCCAATTATAGCTAAATGAAGCCATTATTGTATATTCTTCTTTTTCAGTCATTCGGTTATGTCTGACTCTTTGTGATCCCATGGACTAGTCAATAGGGTTTTCTTGGCACACATACTGGACTGCAATTTCCTTCTCTAGTGGATTAGGGTAGAGGTTAAATGACTGGCTCAGAGTCACAGAGACTATAAGTGTCTGAGGTCAGATCTGAACTCAAATTTTCCTGATCCCAACTGACCCAACATTCAATACATAGAGATCCTTTTTGTTGTTATTCAGTCATGTCTGACTCTTCATGACCCCATTTTAAATTTTCTTGGCAAAGATAATAAAATGATTTGCTATATTCTTCTCTAGATCATGTTACAGATAAAACTGAGGCAAATAAGGTTAAGTGACTTACCCGGGGTCACATAACTACTAAGTGTCTGAGGCTAGATTTCAACTTGGGAAGATGAATCTTCCTGACTCCAGTTTCAGCGTTCTCTCTACTCTGCCACCTAAATATCATATTGAGTCACCTAGCTGCCTCCTATTATATATTCTGAATTAAAAAAAAATCCTAACCATATAAAAATAGATTTATTATGATTTTTCCCTCACTTTAAGATTTCCTAATGAGATAGAATAGCCTCAATGTGACACAAAAAGCTCTTTGGGGAAAGTAGCTTATAGATTTATATGAATGAAATTTCAGAAACTGACAAAGAAAAAAAGGAGGGTTAAGAAATATATGACAATGGACCCTCTGGCTTTACAAATCCACCATCTATTCAATTCAATAAGACTTTTTTTAGGTTCTGCCGTGTGAGAAACATTTATTCTGTTTATTTTAGGGAATACAAATGACAAAGAAAAACAAAACTGAAATCTTCTCTACTCTCAAGATACTTGTATTCTCTTATGGGTATTAAGATACACAAATAAAAGTAAATGGAAGGAACTTTTTAAAATGGTGCCAATACTTAGAGAAGTGAGGAAGATTGCATTTGATTTCTACTTTGGGGGAAGCTAGAGTTTCTAATAATAATGGTAATGATAAAACAGCTCATATTTTAAGCAGTGCTTTAAGGTTTGCAAAGTACTCTACACACATTTCTTATTTGACTGCACAAAGTAGAAATAAGGTAGGAGTATATTCTAAACATGAAGGAACACTAAAGCAATGGTACTAAAAGCAAAAGATAAATGATCTTAAATAGGAAACAATTACCATATTATATTGAACAGAATGAAGAGTGTGTAAAAGAGAATAATATTAAATATGAAGGCAAAGGTAGTTGAGACCCATATTGAGTAGGGCTTTAGATTTCAGGCTGAGAATTTTGTATTTTATCTTGGTTGCACTAGTAATTGCTATATACAATCTCGATGTGTCCCATAATTAGTATCAATTTTCATAATAATTACAAGTATCATTTTCCTCCAACTCTTCAAAGAGATATCCTTGTAGATTGTGTGTGTACGGAGGGTCAGATTTATTTATATACAAAGGCTACTTACCTTAAAATCATATCCTCATTATTAAGAGTCACATGTATATTCTTCAATCATGTCCTCAAATTGCATGCACATAAAGCATTCTATGAAGTTGGTGCTTATTAACTAATGGATATGAAAATATTTTTCTAAAATTACAGATAATAAAGCTATGCAATCCATTTTTTTAAATATTGGGGGATATAGGCTAAGTAATCCTTCTGGTTAAATTAAAGCTGGCCAATGACAGAAACTACTACTTAGACTGAGTTTAAGGAGATGTCAAAGAACCCCTCAAGGTATTTGATATAGTAGAAGTAGAGTATATGTAGCCCAATGGTGGATAACATAAGCTCTTATCCATAAATCCAAAGTATGGATAGGTTGTATCATTCCAATTTGAGTAAAGGGAGTCCTCATTCCTTCTAGATTAGAATTTTGTAATGATACAAAAGGTTATGTTTTCCTCACTAATACATTACATTACCTAAGAACTGTAGAAACTCTAGAAGTCATGGGATGTCTCTAATATAGTAGCAGCTTGAATCTGTAGTCAGTGGACTTGGATTTTTTTTCCACTTACTGTCTTTTTTTTTTTAACTTTGGAAGTCATTTTAGACTCTTTAGAGATAGATTAGATTAGTAGCAGTCAGTCAAATAGAAATAGTTACCTAGAGGGCACATAGTGTTTTAGAAAATTATAAATTAATTGCCTGATTCAGGCATCACACAGAGATTTGCAGGCTTCAGGTGGTCAAAAGGAAATGAATTTGACACCTCCAGATTAGATGACAACTAGAAAACTAACTCTAGTTTACTAATCTTATGATTTACTCCAACCTCTATCTGACCAGACACCTTCCTTCTAATATTCTTTTGAAGTGGTTGTTTACTCTCAGGGAATTTTAGCACTAGAAAAGACTAGAGAAGATATCAAGTACAACCTATAGGTGTTTAAACTGAAAATCTCTGCTACACCTTCCAGTGTTTACATTTACCTTAACAAATGGGGCATTCATGACCTTTTTTTTTTTGCAGACTGTTCTAATTTATAAAATCTCTAATGGCATGGAATTTTTTTTATAAATGGACAAAATCTTCTTTACAAGTAATTGTAATCTTTACACATGATTGATCTCATTTTTTATCTTATACCCATTCTATACAGTAATCATGAGTGATGAGGAAACATAAGCCCAGAAAGATTAAATGATGTCACACATCTAATAAGTGTCAGAGACAGGATTTGAAACCAGGTCTTTCTGATGTCAAATTCAGTACACAGTTATAACATTGCTGCTTCTTGATTTGGATTCTGAGTATATAAGGAAATCTTAGTTGGTCATTATTAAATCACTTGTTTCCAGTCAACCTTTTGATAAATTCTTTTTTTTAAAGTTTTTTTTTTTGTAAGACAATGGGGTTAAGTGGCTTGCCCAAGGCCATACAGTTAGGTAATTATTAAGTGTCTGAAACCAGATTTGAACTCAGGTACTCCTGACTCCAGGGCCAGTGCTCTATCCCCTGCACCACCTAGCTGCCCCTTTTTTGATAAATTCTTAAAAGTTAATATTAGTAGGTCAATCAAGAAGATGAAACATCTAATATGTGTCTACGATCATGATGGCTGTTATCATATTTAAAGAAACAAAATGACCTACCTATAGGAATCTATCTAGAGAGATAATAGTAATGAATTTTACATGAAATGGTAAATAATTCATTTGTAACTGTGATGGCTCTCACTTTCAGATCAATAAACATTCACAGATATGGAGTCAGAAAGAATTTTTAGACTCTCTGGCCCAAATCTTTGATTTTATGGTTGAAGAAACATGCTAAGAAGTGTTAATTTTCTTTGAACAAGGTAACAGAGGTAATAGAGGTAGAGTCAAGATTTAAACTCAAGACCTCTGACTCAAAATATAAAAGAATCTCCACTATACCCTGTGGAAAGAAAAACCAAAGAGGTGACTAAAGTAAAATATTTAACAGTCAACCTTGGCTAACAAAATCACCAGGGCATTAAAATCACAAACAGATGAGAACTATAGGATAATATTATATCATTTGCTTTTGCAAGTCAATATAATAATATATAGAAGAAGAAATTTGTTCTTTCTTTAGGGAAGGTGTTCTTCCCTAAATCGCCATCAGAATAACTTGAACTTTCCTTCTTCACAACTCTTTAGGAAAAGTCCAAGGTCAAAATAACTGTGATTGTATGTTCAGCAGGTGTTTTGTCTGCACATTCCCAATGAAAAGGTGAAAAATAGGAGAGAAATGAATGTCTCAAAGTAGTAATCTTTATAATATATTCTTGCCTGGAGAGAAAGATGTTATTTCCTCAGCTATTTAAAGACTGTTTCCATTTTTAGTTCTTTCAGGAGTAAGAAATACTTCATGTAAACACCAGAATAACAAAGGAAACCAGCATCATTCCATGGGTAGTCAATATTTGGAGAAAATATATGATACAAACAAAAATTATTTACTGCAAAATTTTGAAATTTAGTCCTGTGATAAAGTACAATGAAGTTAAATTTCATAAAACCCTCAAGTTAATATGCACAACATTGTAATTTTGATATATTAATGACCTGAACTGAAGAGATAATATATATTTTCTTCTTAAAAATTTTTTGACAAGAAATGTAATTCATTGGAATAAATCCTCCAGAAAGATAATTCTTAATTTTAAAAAACTGCCTAAAGCACTGAGACATTAAAAGTAATTGGCTCAGAGTCTCATAGCCACTATTTGCTAAAGGTAGAACACAAACCCAGGTCTTCCTGACTGAAGTCAGTTCTCACAACACACACATTTTCCTCCTTGGCATATTTTTATTTACTTTAAATATTTAATTATGCACTGAAGTGTGAAAATTGTTTCCCAATGAATGTAAACCCTTTAATAGTGGATACTATTTCATTTTTAAATTTGCATTCTCAGGAACTATCATAGCAACAGGAACATAATAGCATGTTAATAAATGTTTCTTGATTGATTGGTTGTTACCATCAGCAGGTAGATCAAGAAGTCACTTAGCAATAATTAGCTACTTTCTCTATCACTCCTTATAAAAGGAAAGTTAAAAATTCATTTAGTCATTTGGTTATTGTGTATACCAATATCTACAGCAGGAAAGATTTCAAAGTTATAGATATTGGTGTTTTAAAATAATTTAATGTTTTGTTTCACATGAAAAATACTTAGATGAAAATCTCAAATATTGAATTAATGATAGTCAATATTCATCACAGTTTTTTAATATATCTGGGTCTTTTCCAGACTCAGCCTTAGGGATAATTTATTTTATCTTTAATTTCAAGTTTTAGCCCTTTAAAGAAACTGAGAAATCAATTTCTGCATGCCTCTTAAAATTAACTCCATATTTCTTCACGGTTTGTATAGTATAACATATATGTTTTATCTTTCATATATTTTTCAAGTTCTTTTAGTTTAAGAGAGTACATAATTTTTGTCATCATATGACTTTTTTCCTATTGATGGAATGTGGTTGCAAATATAGGAAAGGATAATCTCATACAAATTCAAATTTCTCAGAGTTCAAAAGAAAGATATTGGATAATAATGTAATGGTACTGTGTGAACCATACATTATTTGTGTGCAATAAGTTGAGGGAAAGATAGCAGGATTTTATGTGACGGGGAAAAAGGTGGGTTATTGAAAGTGGGAGGACACATAATAGATGAACAAATTAAAGGGAAAAATAGAAATTCAAATGGAACTTTCATCAATCAATCAAATTACAACTATGGGTGAAACTACATATCATGCAAAGACTTTTCCTACCTTACTCCTTTTATTTTGCTGTTAGTGAAGGTTATCTAGCTTAAAAAGATAAGTGAGTGCAACCTCAAAAATTAATTCATAGCTCTTTACAGCAGCAAAGTCCTTCAGCAGTTAAGTCAAAGGGGTATTTTTTAAGTTCTAGATCACTTATTTTTATTTCCATAGTTTTATAAATAAGAAATTAGATTTCTATCACACAGGATCCTTAATAAACACTACCCAAGTGTACTACAAAAGTCAGTTGAGGAACAATGTTTTTCTTAACTTTTGAAAGTTTAAGGCTTTGCAATAGTTTATGGCAACATAGATTAAGAGCTGCAGGTGACCTTAGAGGTCATCTGATCCTGATTCCTTACTTTGAACATGTAGAATCTGTAACCCAAGGTTGTGAAGTGACTTGTAACATAATTGTGTACTTGTTAATTCTGTTTTTATTATTCAGATGATGGTTTTCTTTTTCTTTATATACAAAACGAAATACTGTCTTAAAAATCTTACTTGTCTCAAGCACAAATGTTGGCTATTTATAAAGAGACAAACCAAATCCCCCAAACACCTCATATTAAAAGTTTTAAGTAATATAATCTCAACTCTCAGGAATCAAATTATTATCATATTAATATCATATCATATTATATTATACAATATAGGAAGATGTATTCATAGAAAATTATTTTCAAAGCCAGATGTAGTCATAGCCAAGACATCTGGATTCAAGATCTGGTTCTAACAGACACTGGTTGTGAGTCCTTGGGTGAAAAAGTAACAATTTTGGGGGGTTATGGACAAAGAAGACAAGTTGAAGATGCTTTGATAGAGGTATTTCCTCAACCTAGAGTTTCCAGGATCCACAAAGATCCAATCTAAAGGAGAGTATACAATATTATGAAACCTCAAATTACATTCACAGGGTCATCAATTAGTCCGAAAAAATTTACTCATTTGACAGTTAGCAGCTAAGCAACTAAGACTTATTTTAAACAATCTGTCTCTGTTTTTGTCTGTTTCTTTTATCCCATTACTTGAATACAATGGCTATCTTTTTGTTTGCGTTTGTATCTAGCCCACAAGTTTATTTTCCTCCTTTTTTCAATCTTTCTCTTTCTATCTCTCTTTTTTAGGTACTACTGTAAGACCCTGAGTGTTGAAACCTATGAACTCTTGTCTAAATTCCTGTAAGACCCTGAGTGTCGAAACCTATGAACTCTTGTCTAAATTCCAACCTCTTGCTTAAATTTCGCTCCTAAGTTTCTGTTTCCTAAGAGCCTGTTCATTTTCCGTAAACCATGCGACAAAAGAACCTCCCCAAGGACCTGCATCCAATAAGAAGACAACGCACCATCTCAAGACAACCAGCAGATGCTTGGAAATCCCCTACTGAACCATATATAAGGACTCTCCTTGCTTTACTCTGGGTTCCAGGATCCTAGCCCTGTCCTAGGATGGAACCCTAGCTCGAGCTAGTTTAATAAACCCTTGCTATTGAATCTCCATTGTGTCAAGTGTCTCTGTTCGGAGATTGGGGAATTCTCGGACCCTAACATTACTTATTTCCTCCCATCACCCCCCAACTAAAATCTTGTTTGTAAGAACTATTATCATCCTAGTGATGATAGTTCCAAGAGAGAGGAAGAATATCCATGAAAATTTTTGAGAATACATAATGTCTTTTCATAATTTTCTAACTATTTTCTATTTTCATCAAGTTCTCAGATGTCCAATTATATAATATCCAACTTTTAAAGGTGAATATGATGTTTAATTAATTATAACTAATATAAGCATGCAAAAAGTGCATACAGATAAAGCAGAATGGTACAGAAAAAAATCCACATATAATTCAGTTTGTCTTCATTTACTTAAGAAATGTTTTATCCTAAGAAATGGACTAGAAACTAGAGGGATGTGGGGAACAGACTTGAACAAGGTGGTCATACTGAGCCTGGAGTAGGGAGGGGATAGGGTCACATAAGTTGAAAAATGTCAGAAAGAATGTGGAGTAAGTGCTTTAGTTTTTGGAAATAATTTGAGTAGAACTGACTGGAAACTTTTAATGTGAATCACTGTCAGCAAAGCATTATAAGTGAGTCTTCCCAAAATATTATTTTCTAAGTTGAATACTAATAGAGCTAAAGGATCTTGGAAATCATTTGGTCTGATTCTTTCATTGGACAGATGAGAAAATTGATTTTTTCCCCCAAGGCAATTGGGTTAAGTGACTTGACCAAGGTCACACAGCTAGGTCATTATTAAGTTTCTGAGAAAAAATTTGAACTCAGGTCCTCCTGAATCCAGGGCCAGTGCTCTATCCACTGCATCACCTAGCTACTCTGGAAAATATTGACTTTTAAAAGAGAGAGCTTGGATTCCAAATCAAGTCTTCCAATCTAAAATTCACTTTCATTCTTTCCTATTGTTCTTATGCCCAAGGGAGAAATTTGCATCACAGAAAATCTCAATTTTAAGAGTACAATTTATTTCACAATGTGAATAGCTATTCAGATAGGTAAAATATATAAAGCAAGATTTTTTTTTTGTTCAGATGCTTAATAAATGAATGCTTCCAGATTTGTCATGGCAGAGAGAACAGAACATGAAGTCACCATTAGCTGGCAATTTGATTGCACAAGCCCAGGCAACTTCTTAGTGGTCTAGCTGGCTCTCTGATTATAGGCTAACCTTTATTAGTAGAGGAAGTTTTACCAATGAAATCACAGTTCACAGCTATCCTGGTCTCTTTCCCTAATCTTTCAGAAATTTTTATTGGTTAAATTATTTTCTCTCTCTGTGTACATTTACTTTTTTTTTTTTGGTTAGACTTTACCTACCATCACAACTTGGCAATGCATGATTCCACTGATGGTTCCTTTCACATACAAGTGGCTCCTCATCACTTAATGTATATCCTGGATCACAACTGAAAGTCACTGTAGACCTGATGCCAAAATTATTACCATGGCGATGACCATTCACAGGAATTCCTGGATCAAGGCAGGAATCTGACTCCAGTGTAACACCTAAAACAAACAAATGTGAATTAAAAACATGCTGAGTAAGAACTACTGAAGAGTACAGACACAAAAGGTACATAAATAGATTTTATGGAGTGAGCTTAGGAATTGCAGGAAAAGAATTGCATCTTTATTTTCATTAATATCTAACTAGTTTAGCATTTCCTTTATGAAATTAAAAATATTAAGAATGGACTGTGAGTTTCACCAGAGTTCCAGATGAATAATATATATAACCCTAAGCCAAGATATAACATTCTCAGAAAATGGTGATACTTAAAATATGATAATAGGCTAAAACATGATTTTCAATTCCAGTATTCTCCTTTCATCTGTTTATGGGTCCAGGCAATAGACTTAAAGATGATTAGGGAATAAATAGCACGTGTGTGTTTGTGTGTGTGTGTGTGTGTGTGTGTGTGTGAAAGAGAAAGAGAGGGGGAGAGAGATGATAAAAATATGTGAGGATTAGAGTTACCTTTCCTTCCTGTTCAAAATACACACACAGAAGGGGAAAAATACAGGGAATTAAACTGAAAACATGAATATACTTCAGATTAAATTAATGAACAATAAATATTAAGTATTTTTTAGGTGCAGGCATTGATCTAGATACTAGGAATGTACATACAAAGAATAAAACAACTTAATAGTTTTACATTCTATCAATTTGCCCCCATAGTATTTTAAGAAACTACTTAGTAAAAGTAATAGATATTAGTTCTATTTTTAATGAGACAAAATGGATGAATAAATGAAAGGTGTACTTAGCTCTCTTACTTTATAAGACAAATAATTTGCTAAAAAAAGTATACAACCCCAAATCCTGGTATCTGTCTCAAATAAGCATCTTAAAAATCATGTTTTAGATCATAAAATGATCACATTTTAGTTCATATATTGTGAACAAAACCTACAATTATACAGGAGTTGCGGGCAAGGTTTTTGTTTAGTTGACTAGCTTTACAGTAGTCATCAAGAATCATAGTCCAAGAACAATCAGACTATATTTGTATATATATATGTGTGTGTATGTTTATATGTATCACACCCCTGGAATGCTAGCTCCAGTTTTTAGTATTGATCAACAATTTGAAGCAAAGGAGTTCAAACTTAAAGGATCATTTTCCTATTTTTCCCCTCTTGCAGACATTTGCGAGTATCACTTCATGCCTTCTATATCTATCCTTCACTTTCTGTTCCCCTTCTTTCTTACAGTCTAATGTTTCTTCTAGAAACTGAGGAAAATAAAAGAAAAAAAGAAACCTATCATATTGGATAGATTCCTGATGCAAAACATATGAGAGGAAAAGGTAAATGTGTCCAAGGATGAGCAGACTTAGATTATTAACTGAATTACTGGAAAAAAAAAATCTAAACTTATGTGATGACATTCTATTTGCATATTGAGTATGTTACTAGATATATGTTATAGATTCCTTTGTTGATTGTCTTTTTTGGGAGGGCAAAAATAAGGTCATTATTGGTAAAAATCTGAAGCATTTTAAAGAAATAAAAATATGGCATTCATATCCATCTATTTTAGAGTATAGAACAAATGAAAATGGATTTTAAAGCTGTGAATGACTCAAAAATCAAAAATAAACAAATTGATATCTTTAGAGTGGAGTGGATTTCAAAGGCTATTGTACAAAGAGATTGTGTCTTATGCTTTATAAAATATAGAGCTATGATGGAATACTATTTGTTTTTATTTCTTTTTTTCTAATGTTAATGATGATCCATTGTTACTGAGAGCATCACCAGAGCTTTAAACAGGACTTGATAAAACAAAACTAAACAAAACAAAATAACCAAACCCTTCAAAACCCATCCCATAGAAGATTTAGAAAAATCCCTCCCAAATTCACACAGTTTATATTATCTGACTTCCCTTAGGGTATTACTGTTGATTTAATTAATTCTTAACAACAAAATGATGGTCCCTTTTACAATGCTACATAGTTAAATATAAAGGAAATTTAAATATGTCCGTGTGAGGGATAGATGGGAAGTATTAATTACTGGGCAAAGCACAGAATGTCTGTAATCTCTGTTGAGCCTAAAGATGGGACAGGAAAAAATAGTTAATACTATGCCTTAAAAAACCAAATAGTCTTGATCATTTAAGCTAAAGTCTTAGAGAGTAATGAACAGGGTTGACCCTGATTTTGAAACTATCTTTTTTGGGGGTGTATCTATTGCTCCCCTCATCACTGTTTACCCTTTATAGTCACTCATCTTCAGGGGAACCTACTGTCCTGGTGATTTAGATTTTCCTTATCTTAGAAAAGTTCTATTCTCAAATGTTTTCCCTGATTTCCTTCTCCATCAGGATTTATGACATAATTTAACCAATAAAATCTGTTTCACCTGAGCCCAGTTTAAAGGATTACAAAATCTCAGAAAGTACATTAGACAACATCTAGTTCAGTCTGAAAAATGATTACTTCTTTGTAGTTTAGAAATTATTTATCCAATGATTGAAAACTTCTAGGAAAGAAGAACCCACCATTTTACTTTTGCATTGTTCTAATCAACTTGAGGTTTTTTAAAAAATAATATCAAACTTCAATTTACTACTTTGTAACACTTACTCATTGTTCCTAGTTCTGTAATCAAAGACCAAAGGAATAATTCCTCCTTCAGGGACTACCCTTTCCAATATTTGAAAATAGCTATCATGTTCTCTCTGCATTTTCTCTTTTTCAGGCTAAATAGCCTTTATTTCTCCAACTGATTCTTATATGACATGATCTCAAGTCCCTTCATCATCTTGAGACTTCTTTATATACTCTCTAGCCCAGCAATATCTAACCTAAAAGGCAGCATCCAGAACTAAACATAATATAACAGGAATATTCCAGTCACATGGTTCTTAAGAATTAATTAATTCAAAATATCCTAAGAGAAATCAGATAATATAAATTGCATGAATTTGGAAAAAATTTTTCTAAATTTTCTCTGTAATGGTTATATAATAACCAGGAGACTACCAATTTCTTATTCCTGAAATCTTGGCCTCTTTTTTTTTTAGGTTTTTGCAAGGAAAATGGGGTTAAGGTTAAGTGGATTGCCCAAGGCCACACAGCTAGGTAATTATTAAGTGTCTGAGGCCACATTTGAACTCAGGTACTCCTGACTCCAGGGCCGGTGCTCTATCCACTAGCTGCCCCAATCTTGTCCTCTCTTGATACACTCTTAGCTCAAATTAGTTTTCTTGGTTGTCATGTCACTGTTGAATCATACGGAGCTTGCAGTCCAATAAATATCTTTCAGATGAATTATTTTATATAAGCATGCCTATTTTGTATTTTAGATGGAATTTTAAACACCAGTATAAGATTTTATATTTTGCTCTATTAAATTTCATCTTAAATAAATTCAATATTATAGCTTCCTTAAATATATTTAGTTCTTGACTCTATAATTCAACAGTTTGCTATTTGCCTTCAACTTTTTTTCTTAACCATCTAAGATTAAATAGACAGGCCTTAACAAGTTTTGACAAAAATGTCAAATAAGGCAAGTTCACTCTACTATAATCCTCTTTCTACATTTATATTGACTATAAATGGCTAACCATCCAACCAGTTTTCAAATTACCTTCAATTTTATAAGCTTTATATATTTTTTCCTATTTTGTCCATAAGAATAGCACAAAAGACTTTGTCAAATTTTAAGAGATAGGCAAGCTGCCTGATCTATCAATAAACTCAGAAAGGAAATTAGGTTAGTTTAGCAAGAACTATTTTTTATGAAGCCATGCAGAGTTTTTTTTGTTATCACTGCTTTTCTTCCTAGATATTTACCAAGCTTAAATAACAACAATAATAATAGTGTCATTATTGAACATTGTTCTTCAACACAATTATCCAATATTGATACAGGGGAGAGAGATCCAGGTTCCCAAAACCCATGGACAGTAGAACTAGATTGATTCTTCCACCCTCAACTAGTCTTTCTGTGCAAAATAGTTGACATTTCTCAGATTGTTTCCTCAACTGTGAAGTAGAGATGATAATAGCACCTATCTCATAGGATTGTTATGAGATACAAATGAAATTATGTCATAAATTGTTTTGCAAACTTTAAAGTTCTATTAGAAAACCAGCTATTTAATTGGCAGAACTATATCCATACTCAGCAAGAACTGAGTTTAAATCTTATCTTAGACTTTCAGTAGCTTTTTACCTATAGGCAAATCATTTAACCTCTGTCTACCACATCTGTAAAAATAATAACAGTATCTATCTCCCAGGCTTGGTCTGAAAATAAATTGAGATAAAATCTATAAAGTGCTTTACAGACTTTAAAACAGTATAAAGATGAGGCGGCTAGGTGGTGCAGTGGATAGAGCACTGGCCCTGGAGTCAGGAGTACCTGAGTTCAAATCCGGCCCCAGACACTTTTAATAATTACCTAGCTGTGTGACCTTGGGCAAGTCACTTAACCCATTGCCTTGCAAACCCAAGAAGAAGAAGAAGAAGAAGAAGAAGAAGAAGAAGAAGAAGAAAAGAAATGCCAACCTTGAATAGGACTTCACTGATACTAGTCAATCCTACTATACCTTTCTTATTAATTCATAGTGAGTTTTTTAATTAAATTTTTCAATTTATGAAATAAAACAAGTATTCCCATTGCATACAGAACAATAAAAAAGATGATAATACATGAAACTACAAATTCACCATGTACAACTTGATATTAATTTAAAATATATAACATAGTTATTAGGTAAATTTCTTTTCCCTTCACTTTTTTCTCCCTTCCCCCCCAGGGATGACTATTATTATTTCTTACAGCTTAATAGCATTCCATCACAATTATATATTACAAGTTGTCTAGTCATTTCCCCATTGATAAGCATTCCTGTAATTTCCAGTGGCTTGTCATCCCTTCTCAAATCTCCAGTGGTTTGCCTTCCTTCCACTTTCCTGGCTGAGAATTTTGCCTCATGTTTTATAAAAAATATTGAGGTCATTTACCATAAATTTACTCCCCCCCCCTCATTTCTTATCACTTGAATTCTTTCTGCCACTATCTCCTCTTTTACCCCTGTTTCATATGATGAAATGACTTTACTCATTATGACTTTACTAGCTCCAGCAACCCCATTTCATCTCATTTCCTTTAATAGAGTGCCTTCTCTAACATCCCCATAGCTTAACTTTCCAATCTCTCCCTGTCTGCAGACTTTATCATCTGCAAATATGCCCATGTCTTTCCCTTGCTGAAAAAAATCCTCATTTGATCCTTTCATCGACTATCACACTATATCTCTTCTGCCTGTTGAAGCTAAACTCCCCTAAAAGCTCATCTACAAAAGGTGCCTCCTTTTTCTCTCCTCTCACTGTATTATTATTATTAACACATTACACCCTCTCTTCCAATCTTATCATTACACAGAAACTACTATCTTCAAAGTAACTGCAGTCACTGAGGCTTGTAGTCTAGAAGTCATTCTGGACTCCTCATCATCTTTCACCTCCTCTTCCCCCTCCATATCCAATCTATTAACAATACATGTCAATTTTACTTTTGCAGCATCTCTGGAATATGCTCCCTCCTCTCCTCTGACAGTTCCATCACTCTGATGCAGGGTCCTATCATCTCATTTCTTTACTAATGTAAGACTCTACTAATGGATCTGCCTGCCTCAAATTTCTCCCCATTGTCATCCATACTCCATTCAGTCACCAAAGTACATTTTCTAAATTGTAAGCCAGATAATATCATACTAGTTCCTCCAGTGACTTCCTAGTGTCTCTGGAATCAAATATGCAATGTTCTGTTGTCATTCAAATAATCTTCTTTCCTTTCTTTTTAAACTTTATCCTTGATCCAGTGACATTGGCTTCCACAAACAAGACTTTGGCTACAGATATTTTTCTCTGATTTTCCCACATGTCTTAAATCTCTCCTTCCTCGGGTTGTTCTGATGGTGCCCCAGGCTTCATTTTTAGTTACAACCAAAATGCCAGCTTTTACTGAAAGCTGTCCTCACCCTCTCTTAATTCTAGTAACTTACTTCTGTTAATGATGTCATATTCATGCTTTAAATAGCTTAATTTGTATACCTTAGTTTGTATATTGTTTCCTCTCATTAGAGGGCAAGCTCCTCGAGAACAAATACTGTTTTTTCCCTCTTTTTATATCTTGAGTGCTTAGCATAATGCCTAGTGAATTATAGGCTAATCTAATAAAAATTCTGCATGAAAGTAAAGAATGTTTTCTTTAGTAGTTTAATTTCTCTATGCCCACTCAGGGCACTGTATTAGAAGGAATGAAAGATCATGGCAAAAGTAATTTCTAATAAGCATACTTCTATCTAAAAACAAGGATATGATAGCATGGAAAATGAACTTGCTTTGAAGGTAGGATGTTCTTGTTCAAACTCCACCTCTGTCATATACTATTGGTGAGTCTTTAAGCAAGTTATTCCATCTCTATGAGCCTCAATTGCTCATTTATAAAATTAAACAGATTTCTGAGGTCCTTTAGAGAGTGTAATCTATGATTTATTCTCTACCTTTTTTTCTCATAGCAAAAGAAAAAAACTAAATCTATTTAAATGAACCTAACAATAACCAAAAAAAAGATTTCTAGTTTATAGGTTGGTGATAATGTGACAAATGACAAACCAAAAGAAAAAAAGAAACAAAATTCCTCAATTCTTTCCACTTTAAAATCAGTTTAATTCACAGAATATTTTGAAATATGTTTTGTGGATTATATTTGAAGGGGAAGTTTTTAAAGCTTCAATGTTATTTTGGTTTTGAAAAGATCAACATCATTTAAAAATATTATTCATGTAGATCTTATAATATCCTCTAAACTATAGGAGATAGGCTCTCTCTATATCTTTATTTCTATCTACAGCTTCAAAATATCTTTAATATCTTTTCAAGGCAAGATGTCCATAATTAGGGAATTTGGATCAGAAGACTGCTTAGATGCTTGACCCAATGGGTCCAGTCAACCAAACAAAAGCAATTTAAGCTTATCATGCAAGCTAAAGTATGTGTACTGTATTTGAAATTTAGGCACATCAATTTATATCAGTAAGGGAAACCCAATTTAACACTAATTGGGGGACAAATTTAGATTTCCCTAAATACTTTTCTCTTCTCTATTTCTAAGGTTTATTAAAAAAAAAAACAGTTTCTAGGGCAGAAAACTACCCAAAGTACTTACCAGGTTAGTTTCTCCAGCATAAAACATGAAAAAAAAAACCTTTTTAAAAGGATAGTCATTATATTAGGGGAGGCTAGGTGGCACAGTGGATAGAACACCAACCCTGGTGTCAGGAGTACCTGGGTTCAAATTTGGCCAAAGACACTTAATAATTACCTAGCTGTGCGGCCTTGGGCAAGTCACTTAACCCCATTGCCTTGCAAAAAACCCCAAAAAACAAACAAAAACAACAACAACAACAAAAAAGATAGTCATTATAGCCAGTAAAATTGACAATTCATGTTGCTTAGCTTAGACAGTGGATAGATTGTTTTCTCTCTTTTTTATCTACCTGATCAACAATTAGTTTCCCATTAGGACCTCTAGCCCCAAGTAGACAATTCAACATTAATAGAAATCATTTTGCTACTTCTTAGGAACTCTAGTATAATAACAAAGTTTTTGGCTCTTTTTTTGTACATTTCAGGGAACTATACTTAATTCTTAATAAAAACCTAGCTTTTCATATTTTTCACTACTTTTCCTTTCCTATTTTAGCCTACCATTTTGTCAGGAAAAAAACTTCTTAATACTTTAAACTGGTCACAGATATAATATGTGCCTTGAGAGGTGGTAGCATCCCCCTCCATGGAAATTTTCATGATGTTATAGGATGAGGATGTTATAGTGTAGAATCCTTTCTTGTATTGTTTTAATCAGATGGATGGCTACTGAGGTCCTACTGGGAGTTGAAAACTCTCAAAAAAAAACTATTATTATAACAATAAAGTTTTAATTTTATTTAATATATAATTAATTTAAAAATAAAATTTTAATTTGAGAGAGTAGTATTTATAATTAGTTGATTAAAAAGAGTTAGGGCGTCAAGAGAGGTGAGGAGGTGGAGGAATTGATTTTAAACAGAGAATTTGGTGAATAAAGTAATAGCAAGGTATAAGAAAAATTCTGGATACATTCCACATCAGAGGACTAGATGTCCTTCAGTCATTCAGTCATGTCCAACTCTTGGGATTTGGGAATTTTCTTGGCAGGCACTGGAGTGATTTGCCATATCTTTCTCCAGTTCATTTTACAGATGAGGAACTGAGACAAATAAAATTAAGTGACTTGTCTAAGATCACATAGTTAATAAACAGTTGAGACCAGATTTGAATTCGCTAAGATGACTCTTCCTAACTTCAGGCCCAAGCACTTTATCCCCTAGAACATCAGAAGACTAGTTTTTTGCAAATAAAAACCTAATCCCAAAAGAGATGAACATTTTCTGGGTAGTGTCAGTAATAAATATTACAGCCAGAGTTTTATATATAGCTTTTTTCTGACTCCAAATTCAGTGATTGGAATAATTTGGTTAGATGGGAATTTGGGGGGAGTACAGAATGCAAGACTGGTATAGGATCAGATAATTTGAAAGGCTAAAATAAGAACTAGACTTGAATTCTTGGTTAGGGTAATTGGAAGATAAATCCTTTGGGGGGGGGCTCCTAAATATAATTTCATATAAACATTTAATAGAATAGTGATGAAGAGGTATGATAACATGTACAAAACTCTTTAAATTATAAAATATATTGCATACTGGAATTAAATTTAGCTTGTTTCTGGGAAAAGGGAATACCTATCATACTCTGCCTTCTCCTAAATGATAAACAACCAAACAATTCTCATAGTACCTTGTAGATACATGACATAAATTCTTAGTTCATTTATCTTGCTAAAATTTTTTTTGAGAAAATTTTTCTAGTTTATCACTTGCTAAGAAGCCTTTCCAGGTTTTATTTGTGTATGTGTGAATATATATGTGTATGTATGTATGATTATATTCACATATACTGTCATAAATTTGAATATACCTTAGTATTTACTCACATACACACACACAGTGTCTTTTTCATTAAATTACAAGCTCTTTGAGAGCAAAGGCTGGTCCATGCTTTGTCTTTCTATCCCATGCAAGACACATAATAAGTGCTTAATAAATTCTTTCTGATTAACAGATTAGCATTAGTTAAGCCTTTTCTAACACTCTTTGTTTTTGTAAGGCAAACGGGGTTAAGTGGCTTGCCCAAGGCCACACAGCTAGGTAATTATTCAGTGTCTGAGACTGGATTTGAACCCAAGTACTCCTGACTCCAGGGCCGGTGCTTTATCCACTACGCCACCTAGCTGCCCCTTCTAACACTCTTTAGATAACTATTCTAGTAGAATTCAAATTACCTAATTACCCCATGAATAGATTTCATGGGATCAGTTTTGCTTTACTATCTATTTCATGGTTTGTCATGGCCAGAAAAATTCATCAAGAAAAAGTCATACTTTATGACCTTCTGATTTAATTAGACTGATCCATGAATATAGGATTATGGGAGATTTTGGAGCTCTCCATTACCCTCTAAATAAACAAGCAAGGTTATTAAAAATTTTTAAGTTTAATATATCATTCCTTCACTCAATAAATGTTTATTTATAAATCCATGTCCAGAAGGCAAACAGGATGGCAAATTGACATATTTGCTATATTGACTAAAGTGAAGAACTTGGGGTCAATAAGTTCTTGGTTCAAAGTCCATTCCTAAAACTTACTGACTATGTGATTATAGACAAACATAATCTCTGGGTCTCATTTTTATCATATATAAAAAGAGAAGGTTTGACTAAATGATCTCTAATATCCCTTCCTGGTCTAATTCAATGAGGCATCTAAGTAATGCTAGATTTAGAGTCAGAAAGATCTGAGTTTGAATATTTTCAGACGTTTATTAGCTGTATGATTTTGAGCAAATCACTCAACAGCTTCTTATCTGTAAATCTGGGATAATAATAGCGATTTTTGTTCAGTTGTTTTTCAGTTGCATGTTACTCTTCATGACCCCATTTGTGCTTTTCTTCCTAGAGATACTGGAGTGGTTTACCATTTTCATCCTTAGCTCATTTTACATATGAGGAAACTGAGGAAAACAGAGTTAAATGACTTGCCCAGAGTCAGAGTTGATAAGTATCTGAAGCCAGATGTAACTCAGGTTGAGTCTTCCTGACTCAATAATAGCAACTACTACCCAGCATTATTGTGAGGATTAAATGGTATATTATTTCTAAAATATTTGCAAACCTTAAACCCTATAAAAATGCTAGCTAGCTATCGAGTATTACTAGTTTGATTCATGCCATATCAGTTTTGGCTAAAGGAAATGAGGGATATTTAGCTCAGAAAAGTCAGGATGACTGGAAACATAGTTGCCTTTAAGTATATGAAGGGCTGTCACCAAGAAGACTTGTGCTTGGTTATAGATGGGAAAAAAGTAGATGGCAACAAGTAGAAAGTGCAGAAAGACTGGTTTAGATTTAATGAAAGGAAAAATTTTTTTGAACAATCTGAGATATCCATAAGTTGAAAGTCTGATTTGAGAAGCATTTCTATTTTAAGAAAAGTATTGCATTCTGAAAATGGTTCAGACAGAATTCTTTCTTTTTAGGAATAGTTTAAACTACATACCAGCTGTATTCCTTTTCAGATCTAAAATTCTATGATTTTTGATAATAATTCTTTGACATTAGTTCAGAAGTAGAACACTAGCAGATTTCCATTTTATACAGGAGAACAAAACTACAAAGCCTATGTTTTAGCCTCTATTTTTTGGTCATCATTTTAGAGAGGTAAATCCAAACAGCAAACCAGGACTTACTTTCATAGTGAATGAGAAATCCAACACTGGAACGACTGTTGTCAGTAGTAAATAGTAAGTACATGTAGTTTCCAGTACTGATTAGGAACTGTGGTGCTTGGGTCCCATGGTATTCTCCTATTAGGGGTGATGAATTAGCTGGTCCATCTCGAACTTCTAAAGTGTCATAATTGACTTCTGTCTGAAATCTGAAAACAAGAAAACAAATTTCATTGAGTAACAGAAAGACTTGGAGTCCTAGGTTCTAAGGTCTAAAGTCACTTTACTTTTGGGGCATTTAATTTACTCCACAGTAAAATGAGGAGATGGGATGATATCTCAGATACTTTTGAGTTTTATATATCCTATAATCCTTTGACCTGTGAAGGAGTTAAAAATAAATAATTCAGATAGGCAGATATTTAAGATCTATACATATAAACATATGTGTGTATATACATATACATTTATACATGCATATAGTCATTTAAGAAAAAAATAATATGATCTCCTGGAAGAAGACATTGGGACATAGTGCTAAGGGACACTAGACTATTTGATTATGTGATACAGGTAAGAATGAAATATAGGAATGTAGAGGAGCTAAAATCAGGATGACCCCTCTATACCATTCAGTACTCTTTATAGTAGGATACTCTATGGTGTTCTTTATAGTATCTCCTGATAGTCTGGTAGTGGGATGATCCTATGTCAGTATAGGTTGTATGACCTTGAACCAAATCACTTGCCTATGTTACTGAAAGACTACAAGTTACTATTTTTTCATTTGTAAAGTTAGAATTATAATACTTGTGTGACCTCCTCCAGAAAGTTTAAACTTTAAAGTGCTATATTAATGTAAGGGGAGTTTTTTTTTATAGTAACTATTTTATTTAATGTTGATTGCTCCCATAACCTAGTAAATAATAGGTTGTTATTGTTTATTCATTTCAGTGAAGTTCAACTCTTTGTGATACCTTTTGGCTGTTTTTTCCCCCAAAGATATTAGAATGTTTGCCATTTTCTTCTCCAGTCATTTTACAGATGAGGAAATTGAAGTAAACAGGGTTAAGTGATTTGCCCAGGGCAACAGCTGGTAAATGTCCAAGGTCAGATTTGAACTCAGGAAATTGAGTCTTCTTGATTCTGGGCCCATTGTTATATGCACTGTACCAGCTAGCTATTCATATCATAGGAATTTAATAATTAAAAATAACATAATTAAAATTCTAATAATCAGCTCTGTCAATGGGGACCTTAAGCAAACAAGGTACTTACTTTTTCTTAGCTTCCATTTTCTCATTTGTCAAATGATGGTCTTGGGGGGGATAGGGATAAGCATTGGTATTGATTAAACAGAATAATTGAATGCAATTCAATATCTAAAAAATAAAATGTCTTATTTTCTTCCATTCTAAGACTGAACCATCTAAAAATAGTTTTTAACTAAAAAAGACAAAAAAATTAATATTTTTGTAGTTGGTGAGATATTTCAGCTGTATTTGACTTTTTGTGGCCCCTTTTAGAGTTTTCTTGGCAAAGATATAGGATGGTTTGCCATTTACTTCTTTAGGTAATTTACAGATGAGGAAACTGAGGTAAATAGGGTCAAACCTCTAGTAAATGTCTTAGGTCAGACTTGAACTCAGGAGAATGAGTCTTCCTGTCTCCAAGCTCAGTGTTCTTTCTACTACACAACTTACTGTATGTCCAAACTAAAGATAGTTGAACCTGTTCAGGAGTTTTTCATGAATACTTTCTGAAATGCCAAGATGATTTAGCATGAACTATGAATTTTAATAAGGTTATTTCATGATCGCCTATTTACCATGACCATAATGAAGCTGGAGAACTCTGAGCAGAGAGAGAGATATTGTAATCTTTTTTTACTTTTTCTGTATTGAGACGTTATAATCCTTTCCTTTTTCTTTATTGCTATAATATTTTCCTTTCTGTATTAGATAGAAGAAAAGTAAATGTGTCTGTGTTACTATAACCTTTTACCTAACAAAGTTCCCTCCTCATGGGACGCTAGGTGGTGCAGTGGATAGAGCACGGGCCTTGGAGTCAGGAGTACCTGGGTTCATATCTGGCCTCAGACACTTAATAATAATTACCTAGCTGTGTGGCCTTGGGCAAGCCACTTAACCCCATTTGTCTTGTAAACCCCCCCCAAAAAAAAAACCTAAAAAAAAAGTTCCCTCCTCAATTAACAAACCCTATTCCAAATAAGCACTCTTTAAACAATCTCTAAAACTTTAAACCTTCCCTATTCTTTATATATAGACTCCTTCTAGTCTAGTAATCTTATCTAAACTAGCATCTCCAAGTTATCTCATCAAACTCTCCTAGTAAAACTACAACTCAGAACCCCTCTAGACATGTCAAATACATCCTTTTGTGATGCAAAAAGTCACTCCTTAGTCCCTCCCCGGTACCCTCCCTCTCCAAATGCTTCCCCAGTTCTGGCCTAGACTATACCTGACCCCACCCCCCAAGAGTCCTTTGAAAAAGCCTATCTTTCCCCCTCCAGGCTGCTGACCTCAGCTGATCCAAGCTGATCCTAGCCTACCTACTACCTTGTGAAAAGAAGGTAGATTGTTCCTATCTTCCCTTCTCCTCTTCCCCTTCCCCTCATCTTAATTGTCTTTGATGCTCTCACCAACCCATGAGTCCACTCTTAAAGTTGTTTCCTTCTTTGCATAACTTCATGTATCTCTATTAATTTTTCTTTACCTTACTGCCTTCTTAAAGAATTCTGTGAATTAATTTGTAACTTTTTGCAGTAACTTGTTAATTAAAATTTATGGATTTTTCTTATACTTCTGAGTCAGAGAACCTTACTATTTCTTCACTGATAAACGAACCTCCACCAATTCTTGTAATCCCCCTCTCCCAAGTAATTCACCCATCCATAATAAGCAACTTAAAAACTGCCTTTAAAAAGCACATAGTCCAGAGTTTATAACTTTTTAAAGAATAAATACTTAAAAACATTGGCTTCTGAGTCTTCTAAAGTTGCATTAAATCTTTCAGGGTGCTAGAATGACTTTTGATAAGCATTTCAAAAACTTGAAGATGTTCTATTAATTTTCAAGAGTTAACAAGGTTTCGTTAAAGTGTTTAACTTTTCTTGCTGATTTTCTTTTTATGGTGACAACTTTCAACAGTAAAGTTAACCTGTCACTCAGTTTTAAGTGAGAGATCACTGGATGCTGTAGAAACCCTGATGCTTTCCAAGGCCACTCTGAGAAAACCATTCCAGAGCAGCTATGCCCTTCACAAAGAAAAGAAAATGATCCCTGGGACAGGATCCCTGGGGCTCCTTCCCATTTCTCTGGATTGGTTGTGTCATTGCACTGGATGCCTAGCAGTGCCCATCTCCACCTGGATTCAGGGATCTGAGCCCAACTCCCTTACAATTGAAGTGGAGGGAGCAAAGGAGGTCACTCCTCTCCCTTTGGACTGGGTTCACTTCTCTCTCAGCCCCTACTGACCCATGTTCAACTGTTCTTCACATGGAATGCTCTCCAATTAGACCTTCAAAAATTCTCATTTGAATATCCATCAGGAGGTTAACTTTATCATACTGTAGTGTTTATCACCATAAAATTACCATACTGATGATTAGACTATCAAGGGACAAATTAGTTTTCCCCTGCTATCAAAAGTTTATTGTCTGAGGATGCCATACCATTGAAGAGCTTCAGTGGAAATATGGAAAAGACTTGATTCTAAAAGGTCAAGTTATCCCAACTGCACTGATTTTACTGTCAGGCCACTGGGTTCACATGGGATGGTGAGGATGGCATAAATGCCCAACGCCCTTCAATGTAATCAATGTTATATGCTTCATGATATCATTTTCCTGATATCATGGTCTTTTTCAATAGAGAAGGACAATAACAACAACAACAACAACTACTACTACTACAGCAACTTTTCTGGCAGGAAGTAACTAGCACATCAAGAAAATCTAGTGCAATATAATTTTTATATAAAGTTCTGGCCACTTGGGTACCATTCTAGGCAATGAAGGCACCATTCAAGGGCAATGAGGCAATTTCCTAAATAGGATCTTATAGTCCTTGAAGAGCTCACGCAGCTTTTGAAAAAAATGTAACTTATTCTCAGGGAGTAGTTTATTCCTTTGTGAGAATCTGACTCATTTAATGTCTTTTAACCAAGAAGATAATAGAATCACAGAACTAAAGCTGGAAGGGACCATAAGGACCATTGAGTCCAACCCTGTCCTTATAAAGATGAGGATACTGAAGCCCAAGGAGTTTAAGTGGCTTGCCCAAATTCATATAGGAGTCCTTTAAAAGCTTTGTGATACTAACCCTATGGGAAAAAAAAAAAAACTATCCTGTCTAACTCCATAGCAGGAATACAGCAATATCTAAAATAGAAAATGAGTCAAGCTGACTGAAAGCCACACAGAACATAAATGCTACTGGCCTCTTTAGAATAAAGGTGCCTAGGCATCTATCCAATCAATTACAGGCTCTTTTTAGTGCAAATATACAGAATTTCTTTTCTTTCTGTTAGACTAGTGCTCTAGCCTATGTTATTGTGTCTTGGAGGGTAAAAAATTTACTTTTTGTACCATATGGCTTAGCCAGAACCAGGTCACAGCTTGGAACATTTGGTCACAGAAGGTTGCCAACTTTGTCTTTTTTGTCTTTAGTATTTCCTCTAAAGACACAATGATTCTTAGGTTAGAGTTCTAATTCTTGAGGGATGATTAAACATGAAATGAAATTTCTTTTGATTATCCTCACTCTTACAATTTCAGGTTTCCCTTCTCTTTTTTTTTTTTTTAGCGGAAGCTATGACCAAGGCTGAATTTTAAATACAGTTCTTAGCTCAGTTGGTGGATCCCATGGATAACATTCAGAAGTAGAAAATTGGAATCCTTTTCATTGTTTAGAATCTTAATACATATAGTTCTACAAAGACCTTGATGCACAATTTGAAAATATTTAAGTGAAATTATACTTCGGTTCATCAATCTGGCTACCTTTAAACCACAGCACAACATGACTTTATTTGTTATGTAATACTCCCTTCTGCAAGTCTCTGAATGACACTAAGAACAGTCACCTATTGCAGAGTATATGTTGCTTTTGAAGGCAGATACATGGCAGGAGGATCCTGTAAAGTAATTCAGGTAGATATGGAAAACACTTGGGGGGGGGGTGAAAAAGGAATAGATAGAAGAAAAGTAAATGTGTCTGTGTTACTATAATCAAAAGAAAATTGAACATTAATTTAATGCTGAATTAGAATATATGCATGTGATTTCATCAAATTACTTAAATTTTATTAGCTGCTGGGAACCCAAGTAGATCTTCCTTCCTTCCTTCCCTCTTTTACTCTTTCCCTCCCTCCTTCCTTCCCACCCACCCTCTCTGTCTCTGTATCTCTGTCTTCCTCTATCTCTCTGTCTCTTAGATCTTCAATACATCCATTTAAGGAAGGGGTCTAACACTGGCTTCTCCCCATTTCCCAAAAGCTGCATTGATACTGAATTCTTTGGATTTCTCCACTAAGCCTCCATATCATGCACTTTCTCCTGAACTGTCTCTTTAAACTTCTTTTTCTGGACTGCTTTTCACCATCAGATTATAATCTCCTTGATGGTAGAGGGTATCTTTCTTTTTATCTGTATTTGTATCTCCAGTGTTTAGCATAATATATTTCAAATAGTAAGCACTTCATAAACTTTTATTGATTATTGACATATTATAGTTTATAGAATGCAATGGCATTTCATGGAAATATCAATTCTATAAAATACTAATTAGTATATAATTCTACCGTATACTAATTAATAAAAACCATTTAAACTTTTATGCATGACCCAGAAAACAGATCAACATTGTTAAATTATGTCAATATTTCTATATAATATATTCACATATGCATATAACTAGATATAAAATAGCATGGATTTGCATAAATATGTATATATCTATATATTTATTTCTATACTTCTTTTTAAAATAGTTTGGAACAAAATTTCACAATTTCCTATAAGATTCTCTTATTCATTTTTGTATACTGGTGTTTATTAATGATTAAGTTCACAAAAAATGAAAATATTATGATCACATGCTAGAACATAGTACTCCAGACACTGGATAAGAGAACCAAAGTCCAAATATCTTTAGGGATAAAAAAATTATGAATGTCTTCTGTTTTTATTTCATAGTCAAGTCTTACTATAACCCTCCCACTGAAACATTTATTTCTTAACAAAGAAAAAATTTCATAGGACTAATCAACATAGCAGTCTTATTGGAGAGTATATACAACATTCTGTATTCATAGCCCCACACTTCTTTGTAGATTAAAAATTTCCTTCATGCAGAAGCAAATCACTTTTATTCTTAAAAAACAGCAATAACCCTCTAAAACTGATATAGATAGAAGAATATCAATATCAGATTTCACAGCCTGTTTTATAGAGGAATATCAAAGCTCAGATTTCATAGACACTATCTGTTTTAGCATTAGTAATTTTCCCTTAGACTATAATATCTATGATCATTTGTGGACATGTGACCATTTCTAAGCTAATTCAATTTTCTCATTTTTACGTGAAAACTGTTATGTCCTTGGGCAAATCATTAACCTGTCTGAATGTCAGATTTCCCAGCTTTAAAATGAGACTGGACTCCATAGTCTTTAATATAATTTACAATTCAGTTTTCCAGTGGAGAACATGATTCCAAAAAAATAGCTTTTCTGATTTAATGGCATTTTTTGTAAAACTTTGGGAAGCATAGTGGATTTGATTAACAAGTGTTCTAGTATACCAACAATGTGTTCATAGATCTCTGTAGCTTCCAAATCAGAGTAGGGCTTAGGTAAAAAATGTAAATTATGGAAAAATCTTTCTTTACTATCAAGAAAAGCATGGAAAAATTTAGAGAACAGTTTTCTATGCACTCACTATTCTATGCAGAGTTACTGGATGGAATGTTTGAAATACTGTATGCAGTAGAATAAAATATCCGAAGGAGAGATCCATTCAGTGTTGCAAATATGAATTCTAGTGGTAAATTTTTTGATGGATAAATGAAGACACAGTTCAAATGATTTTTTCAAAAGACATGTAGCTTTGGTAAGGAAAAACATAAAGTAATTAAAATAAATAGGAAAGGTTAGAGAGAGTAAATCAACATGTTCTTGATAAAATTTAAATGTTAATCACAATATTTCATCACTATTTTTTTATTTTGGTGTAATAATGAAAAAAATGCTAACCTATCAAAAGTGATCTTGATGGAATGTCCTGGTTTTGCTTCAATGATCCATTCACAGTTTAAGGAGTCTTTATAATATCCTGGCCATCCTGGTGGTAAAATAACCCCACTGGATGCTGTCAAATGTCCCCCACATGGTGCTGAAAGGTCATAGAAAGTACAAAATTCAGTTTAAGAGGATTTAAAAAAAAAGTTACGTTCAATGAGTAAATAAGAAATGCATGATAATAATAAGTACAAATAGATTTCAAATGTTATTTTCTTTAATTTACTGAAGTTTAATAAATAGAATAAAAGTTTGCCTTAACGCTACTCTATCTTTCCTGATGATCAGCAATGTTTCTCATTTCCCTTATGTGACTAAGACAATTCTGGGCTTGCAGTAAATATTTGAAACTTGATTGATTATTTTTCAATAAATCATCTTATGAATTATTTTATTATTCCATGCATTTGCATTGTAAATATAAAACATGTATAAATTTGCAAACCTGATCTTCCTCAATGCATGAAAAAAAATTCTGATCATCAGAATTTGTCATATAATTTATATGATGGTTCTTACAATTCTGACAACAAACAAATCTTTTCTCATTATTTCACAAAAAAAAATTTCCTCAAAGTAGAAAAAAAATAAATAGTGGAAAAACAGATATGTAATTCAAACCTCTCCTCAGAAGAGGGATTTTAATGTGGGAGTTTTTCAAATTAAAGATTATTTCAGGAGGCATTTATATTTCATTAGGAATAAAATGAATTTTCAACCACATAAATGACAGTTTTTGTTCTAATTCAGAAAGGGTTATTCCAAAACAACAGTTTTCATCTTCTGTTTATGTCTTTTCTTTTATTTATTCCAAATGATGTTTTATAAAGACAACCAATGTAATAGGTGGAACACGACTTGGAGAAGGGAAAATATAGGTTTAATTTTCACATCAGCTACTTGCTGGTTGTGCAAGCCAGGGAAAGTCACATGCCACTCAGAGTTTCACTTTCCTCAGCTCTTTAAAGCTGAGGCAGTGTGAAAAAAAGCAGATGATAATAATAGCTATAGCACTTACCTCACAGAATTATCATGAGAATTTAAGGAGATAATATATGTAAAGCACTTTGCAAACCTTAAGCTATATAAATGGAGTTATTAGTAGTATTATCTGGTTTAAAAATGGCCAACTCCTCCTTTGATGAAGGAAATTCCTTGGAGCAAGGAACTGTATCCCAGTCAAAGACTGATAGAGCCATCCTTTGCTAATAAAGTATAGGGATTTTTCTAGTTTGGTATTTGAAATCACATTTTGTTCAGTCCTCCTTTTTCATAGGTCAGTCCTGTGAGTTCTATATTTCATCGACAGTCACAGTCATCTAAAGCAGATGGTCTTAGCTTTTTTTGTGTATCATGAATACATTTTTCAGTTTCACTTGGTGAAACCTACTAACTCTTCTTTATAGGCATAAAATCAAATTTATAAGATTAAAAAGAAAACCAGCTATACTGCAGAAATACAATTATTTGTCTATCTATCTAGTACACTTTTTTTTAAAGTTTAGAAGATCCAGGTTAGGAAGGTATATTTAAATATTTATAGAGACAGCATAATTTTCAGACATCAGATTGATTTTTTTACTTTACATTGATTTATTTTATTATATAAATATTTTATTTGTTTTCAATTATATCAATAGTGGTTTCTACCTATCATGTTTTTGGAAAAGTTTTGAATTTTACAATTTTCCCCCATCCTCCCTTCCCTCCCCCTCCCCTGCAGAAGTCAATATGATAATCTTTACTTTGTTTCCATGCTATACATTGACCTAATTGATTGTGTTGAGAGAAAAAAAAATATCCTTGAGGAAAAAATAAAATATTAGAGGTAACAAAATTATGTTGAACATAAAACAACTTTTTTTTAAAATTGAAGGTAATAATCTTTGGTCTTTGTTTAAACTCCACAATTCTTTCTCTGGATATAGATGGTATTCTCCATCACAGATACTCTAAAATTGTCCCTGATTATTGATGGAATGAGCAAGTCCATTAAGGATGATCATCATCCCCATGTTGTTGTTAGGGTGTACAATGTTCTTCTGGTTCTGCTCATCTCACTCAGCATCAGTTCATGTATGTCTTTCTAGGCTTCTCTGAATTCCCATCCCACCGGGTTTTAGTAGAACAATAGTGTTCCATAACATACATAAACCACAACATCAAACTTATTTTTAAAAATTTAATTCTCAAAATATAAAATGAAACTTTTGAACTTACCTTTTGTATTTTAAAAATCTACATGAAAAACCCATTTGTGAACACCAAAAGATATGGTGTTTGGATATGCTTTAGATATGGCCTTATTGAAAAAGGTAATACCTATGCTTTCAAAATGCTTATTTCTTTCCCAGAATTTAAATTATAATAGCTGGTTTTTCAAGGTAAAAAAAAATAGTATTTTATAATATAAAAGCTATCTCCACTCTCCATTAAACAATTCAAAATTTTAATCCTATAAATATGATTTTTTTAACAAAATAAATGCTGTATATGGAATTTTATAGCTATATAACAAAGAACTTCTAAAGGGTTAGTCTAATCAACCTTAACACTGAAACATCATACCTTCAAGAGGGTAAAGTAGGGAAAAAAGAAACTGCCTGGGGAGTCTGTTTGATCTATATTCTGGAGATGTATATCTTTCTAACTGCAGATTTGAAAAGAATGAAGTATTTATTTGGAATGAATTTAAACTTTCCTTTTAAAGCTCTTTTCTACTCTTTCAGAATCTTCAGTACATAAACACTGAAAGTATAAAGTCAAAAGGAAAGTGACAAGAAAAATATTTTGTTTTTGAAATTGAGTCTTTGTGTAGATCCTCTAGTAATGTTATGAAACAATATATTGAAATCATTGGTTAAAACCAATTAAAAAGCATTCTTACTATTGTTCTTTGCTTACAGTTTTAAAGGAATTCAGATGTCATGAACTTGAATTAATCATCAAGTAAAAAAAATATACCTTCACAACGTGGGACAGTAGAACTCCAAACAACATTTCCATCTTGCATGATGCAGGTTATAGACTCTGATCCTTGAGTTTTAACAAAACCATCATCACAATGGAAAGAAACAGAGCTTCCTAAGAGAAATCGATCACCAAAACGCCTTCCATTTATAGGAATACCAGGGTCATGACATTCATTCTGACCAAATGCTAAGTGGAAAGGAAAAATACTTAGTATTAACTAAACTTAAAAAAAAAATCTTAATGTATAATAATTTCTTGACATTTAAGCATGAATTTTCATTTTCAGTAGAAATTTATGATTGTATCATTGCCAGATTTGTCAGAATCAAGGCCTGAACTGTTTCCTCCTAAATTCAAGATGAGTCCTCAATCCATTATGCGATATTCTTTATTAAGTTATATTGACTGAAGATTCTACACACACACACACACACACACACACCCCTATGTATATGTGTTTACAGCAATAGAATCTTTATAGTCAGAATCACTACATATATTTCTATAGTTTGAAATGAAAAAATGCATTTTTTTTTTTGCCAGGAATAATGCTAAATGTTTCGACCCATTCAGTTGAACAGATTATTCCTTGATCTTTTCCAGTATTTTCTTTCCTCTGTTCATTTGTGCAAACCATCTCCTGGACTTGAGAAATATTCTTACTTCATCTTTGCCCTGAGAAATTTTTTCTTTCTTTAAGGGCCTAGCTCAGACATCCCCCAATCTCATAATCTGAAAATTATTCTCTATTCTCATTTTTTCTTTTTGAGAACTTCGTGCCTTTTCTCCCTCTTATATTTCACCCTGTAGTACTTGTTGCAAAGTTTTTCATGTTTGTATCTCTGTTACTTGATATAGTATCTTGCACATAATAAATGTTGAAATGAAAAGAAGCCATGGTTGCTCAGTTATTTTCTCCTGATATGCTATCCTAGAACTTCAGACTGTTGCTGAATCGAGAATACAGAGCAGTTATTTGTTTTGATGTACTTACTGGTGTAAGTGATATTGAAACCTCTCCCTGTTGTAGAATGATCTGATTGAAACTCCAAGCGTACGATGTGACCACTGCTGGCCAATTGGGAAGGTACTTCATTTCCAGAAAAAGTGCCAAGAACTGATATGTCAGACATCCCATCATCTTTGACAGCAAGAAAGTCAAATTGAGGTTCCACATCAAAGTCATTAAAAATGAGATGAATTCTACTTCCTGGTTCTGATATAATCAACCAAACACAATTCATATTGTTGCCATACTCCTCAGGATAGTTTGGTGAAAGAATAATACCCGATGGGGTAGTGAAGTTGAAGAAACATGAGACTGTAAAAAATTTAACAAATACAAATATATAACAAACATTTTCAACCACTAAGAAATTGAAAGGATAATGTAGAATTACCAAGAGATTCTGATTTTGTTTTGTTTTGTTTTGTTTTTGCAAGGCAAATGGGGTTAAGTGGCTTGCCCAAGGCCACACAGCTAGGTAATTATTAAGTATTTTGAACCCAGGTACTCCTGACTCCAGGGCTGGTGCTTTATCCACTATGCCACCTAGCTGCCCCTTTTTTTGTTTTGTTTTGTTTTGTTTTGGAGATTCCTATTTCAATGTGATTGTTTTGATTACTTGAACTTGTAATTTTCAACAATACATTTTCTACCTTTTCATGAATTTTTATAATATATTTTCCATTGTCTTCTTATAATTGCACAATAATAGCAAATATGAGTTACTTTAGGATTGGAAGGCCGAGTAAGCTGGGTGACAAATAAAATGGCTTTTGAATATATATGTATATATATATATATATATATATATATATATATATATATATATATATATATATCCTACCTTAAGAAGACTAAAGTAACTTAACAAAAAAGTTGATTTTTGTGTACACAAAAAAAACACTGATGAAATTCAATATTGGCTCAAATTCTTTATATTTCTGAATTTTTCTATTATAATAACTAATTACTATACTTTTAAATATATAGGTTAATTTTACATTCTAGGCCATTGTAGGAGAGAATTAAGTGCTCTCTCTTTAAGACAGATGAGGGAGGTGATAGATGATTTGTTGATGTGTCTGTAAACTAGGCTCCCATTAAATGTAGGGAATCCCCAGTGATTAAATGATTTCTATCATTTTAATTATCATCTTTACAGAAACATATAGTATTAGAAAGTTTCTCAGAGATATGAGAGGTTAAATGACTTTCAGAGAATCACAAAGTCAGTATGTGCATATATGTATGTATGTATATCTGTGTGTACATATAGTCATACACTAAAACCATATACCAATTATGGATGGGTAGATAAAAAAATATACAATCAAATGGATTTTTAAGTATTAACTATATACCTGTTGGTATTTCCCAACTGGTACCTAGGTTTTATTTGTCATATTTAGAAGAATAGGGTAATGGCCTATATTTGGATAAATACAATATAAATTTTATTAAAAAATATTTTCTGTAAGGTAAAAGCATGTCAATGAATACTTATTAGGATAGGCAGCATTGCAGAATGGAGAGAGAGCTGTTCTTTGTGTTAGGAAAATTAAGTGCTACCTCTGACATATGTATAGGTCACTGACGACTGGAAGACTATAAGAAATAAACTGATAATCAATCTACATCAGTAAAAAATGTTTTCACAATAGGAATTCTCAAAAAAATGACATCAGAGTTTTGGACCACTTTTCTCTGGAAGAAAAAAAAGGGAGGAATAAGGAGGAAAAAAGAAATCTCAAAAAAACCCTAGAACATTATTAAATAATAGAATGTCTGGAATAAACACTCAAAGAGAATCACTGTGAAGGAAAAAAGTTTTCTATATTTCTTTTTTTTAAAATAGAAATTACAATATTTGGTGGATTACATTTAGTTTAGAGTTATGTTTTTTCAATTCATTAGCTATACTTGTCATATCATTATATTTAGAATTAATAAATCTTGTTTCAGAAATATCCCAAACTACTGAATGTCTTTAAATATGATATTTTAAAATTTGAAAATTAAAAATGAGATTAAAAAAGAATTAAACATTCAATTCATCCTTTTTAGTTGTTAGAATATCTTTGTCACTGGGTTTTTAAGCTAAGAGAAATCTTAGAGAAGGGCTTCTTAAACTGAGTTCCATGGGATTTATTCTTCAAAAATGTTTTTTTGATAATTATATTTCAATATAATTGATTTCCTTTATAATATTTTTATATTATAATATTATGTATTTAATTTCATGGATTTAAAAACATTTTTTCTGAGAAATTTTGTCCTTGAACATTGATTTAATTATTAAAACTAACCTTACCAATTTTTCATTGTTAGAGATCTCAATGCTAAACATCACTGAACTATAAATTTCCAAGACCTATATGCTCAAAGTGGTTATGAGTGATATTCCTACTATCAGAATCATTCAATGGTTATTACAACAACATTAAAAAAATCTAAACAACTGTGATTTCTTTGGTAAAGTACCCTGCTAATGTGGAACCTTTCTCATAATTTAAAGTCTTGGAGAGTTTTCAAGGATCATATATAGGTTAAATGATGCAGTCATGTTAGTATGGATTAGAGCAAAGCTAACTTGGACCAGAACCAGATCTGAGTCCAGGTCTTTCTGGCTCCAAGCTCTAACTCTCTATCTATATTCTATTGTCTATATTGCTAGAATATTTTCTGTTTGGTCCAGGATCATTAGGAACTTTTTTATCCAATAGACATTTACATTAAAACTATTTATTGTTTTCATTATGGAAAAAATTGGGATAATAAAAATTAAAGAACCCTAACTGTTGATTATGGATTTAGAGATAGAAAGAATATCAGAGGCCATGTAACCACTTCATAGGTGGGAAAATAGAATCTACTGATGTTACAAGACTTGCCCAAGATCACACAACTAAGTGAGAAAAAAAGAATTTGAACCCAGGTCTTCTGAATCCAGAGGCAGTCTCCCTTTCTGTCTTACCAAGCTAAACATGTAGAGTAGCCATGGTTATTAAACTTCAAATCCTATAATAATACTTTCTTTGTGGGATGAGGGAACATTATTCTGTACAAATGAAGAGTAGAATAAGCATTTGGGTTCAAAGACTAATACTTACAAACACAACTGGGTTTGTTGCCAGACCACTGGTTATTCTGTTGACATGTGATAACTCTCTCTCCCACTAATTCAAAAGCAGCCTGACATTCAAAAGTAAGTGTATCTCCATGTAGGAAACTGTTGCCAGTTCTTTTCCCATAAGATGGAATTCCAGGATCACCACAACCTCCTTTATCAATCTCTGAAAAAAAGATAAGCCAAAAAAGATGAAATATCTGTATTCCCTGAATATTTCTTAACATCATTCTTTTGAGAGTAGGAAACTAATTTAACTTTAGTTCTTGAAAATGCATTTTTGTAAGAAGTTCCTAAAGAAAATACAATTCATTAGAAAGCTAACATTTTCAATTATGCTAGACACAGAGAGAGACAATTAAGAGATATTTAAAACTAAAGGGAAAAGTTATTACACAATTTGATTTTTGGTTCTTTAAAAAAAAGATTATGAATGGATATATGAATGTTATTCCAAAGCAAGTTAAACTGATAAATTCACATTCAGTATATTTTCTGCATGCATATTTGTTTTGCTAATACTAAAATGTAAATATTTTTATATTTATGTTTTAGAAATCATAAACCAAACAAACAGCATGCTTAAAATTTAAATTGAATAAGTTTCTTCTTGTTAAAACTCATAAAAAAGTGAATATGTTTATTTTTTTCAGCTAAAAATACAATAAAGGTAAGCAGAATTCCACTCATTAAAATGTGATTATAAATAAATTCAGTTCAATAAACATTTTAAAATATTTATTACATATCAGACACTCTGCTAAGGATACAAAAACAAAAAGCAGCCTCTTGCCAAAGACCCTAAGGGGCTGATGATATTCTGCTAGGGGGGGTAGGTTGAGGGTGGGGGAGAAATATTAAACACAAACAAAAGGTACTTCAAGGAAAATAGTTTTTTAAAAGTGAGGAGCACCTGAGGTGTCTTTCTATATGAAGCAATACCAGAACTTAATTTTGCCAGGTATGAGAGATATCAGGGATTTCAGACAATGAGGGAATACATTCAAGACATGAGTTACACAGTCTGAAAAAACAAAGATGTAGTATATGTTCAGTCCTTTTTGGAGTTACTAATAGGCAAGTTTGGCAGACTCATGGAGTTCATTTATGGAAATAATCTGAAGTAAATTTGAAAAAGTAAATAAGAGTCAGATAGTTTAGGTTTAGAATTTTGTATTCCCCCCCCCCCCAGGAGCAATAGGAAGTTACTTATGATTTTGTATAGGAAAATAGCAAAGACAAAGTTAAAACTTAGCCTAGCTAAATATATATATATATATATATATATATATATATATAATTTAAGATAATAAGGGAATATTTTGCTGATAATTCCATTCAGTCTAATTTGCTGGTTGGGGCATTTCTCTTTATTCAGGCTCTATCTGTGGGGATTTTGGTAAAGAACAAACATGATCAGAAGTTCCTTAGGCAATGTCAAAGAACTATCAATGTGGCAGTAAAAGAGACCAGTAGCTTTTAAAGTGAGAAATAACTTTTGTTCTTATTCTTCCTCTCTTTTAAATGTATATCTCAGAATTCTGACAGATTTTCCTTTAACTTTTTGATGGGAGTAGAGAAAGAGAATGTTTTTCTCACCTCTCCCTCCCTAATAGCAACTATAGCTGTGATCCTTAAATGACTTAGAATTCATGTGAGCCAGAGACTGGAACTCAAGACTCTAGTTGCTGCTTTTGATTTGTGCCTTTTTCCCTAACAACAGGTCACTAAACAATACTCCTGAAATATATATTTCTACCTTTGATGAAGGCAATGACATCCTTTCATGGAAGGGAGAATGAACCAAGTATATGACATACTCTAATATTTTAATTACAGTTCAGATAATGAAGTCTGAGATGAAAGTAATGTCTGTTGACCAATCCTCCAAATCTTCTTAGTCTTTTTTTTTTTTTTACTTCAAGGGAGAATATAACAGGACTATATTTCAAATCTTAAATATTTGTTAATATATGTATAATGGGGATTGAGGATTGATTAGAATCCTGGATTTCTAGGTCATAAGGAAAAGTATTCCCTCTTAGCCCTGAGAGAATGATTTAGGACTACTATCAATTTTGAACAGGAAGGTAAACTTGAATCACACCTGAATGTTCATAAAATAATGAATACATCATTTGTGAAGGATAGAGTATGATGAAAAAGATCAATGAAAGCTACTGGCTAAACAGCTTAGATTAGAAGAGCTGAAGCTACTTAACATTCATTTCTTCAAGAATTGAAGGAAGGTATTAAACAAGGTCTTTTTTCCCCACCTACTTACCCCTCTCTCTCAGTCACAGTACCTCTCCCTCTGAATGGCTCCCTTTTAGAACATCTGCTAAGGAAGGGCGGCACCTAAACCTACTGTGCCTTATTCTTCTTCAAGCTGTCTGAAATTTTTCTACTGTGTCCTCAAAGTTTGTACTCTTCTCTCTACCCTTCCCCACTTTTGTCAGCTTCTTTCTATGTTATCTTCTCCCATTAGAATATGAGCTCAATGAGGGCAAAGACTGTATTTCTATTTCTATTTGTGTTCCCAGAATTTAGCACAGTTTTTGACACATAGCAAACACTTAATAAATTTTTGTTGAGCATTAGGTCAAGTTAATAGAATTTACTAGGTGCCAGTCACTGTGTAAAATAAACACCCTAATATAGATAGTATATTTTATATGAACTTATGTATAACCAAAAGTATATAAAATATGCATTGTCTTCTCCATTGCTATTTTTATTATATTACTAATATTTCATCTGATATTATATAATAGTCCATTAGTTTTAAGTTCATTGTGGGTAATTTTTATTTATTATCTGAAATTCTTAGAAGAGTACATAGAATATAGTAGTTTAGTTGCTACAAACTCCATAAAGCAGGAGAAAAGGGGACCAGGGTGGACTAGAGAATCCTCATGATATCTATAGGTTAAAAGCAAACTAGTTGTTGAATAAAGTATGGGTAAATAAAGCTTCAGGGTCAAGAGGAAGTAGGGATATGATTGACTAAAAGATCATCACTCCTGGGAGAAAAATAGAAATAGTTTGGAAAGGATTTATCTTTGCCCTATCCAGGAAGAAGAGAAGAATAGAAAGGATACAATTTTGGCTTTCCAATTCTACCTTAAGGCTGACACTTATTTGTATTATATATAATTATGAATATTTTGTGTTTTGAGTATTTCTTTTTGGGAAAAAAAATAGCTGTCCTTTACATAATATCTCCTACTTTACATGTGGAGTAAAATTTTATTGAGACTATATTAATTCATTTTAGAGAAACCCTATTCATGATCAAATGCTTAGTTTCAATTAAAACATTTTCTCCAAGGTTCTACTCTAAGGGAGGGGTATAATGAATCGGAGTAGAGGAAAGGATGGATCCTTTTTTGTTAGGTTAGGTCAGATTCCTCCACGTGTTCCCTTTCTAAAACTATTCTTTTATAAATGAGGAACCTTGCTGAGTTACTAAATTTTGCAGTAAATTGCTTAAGTTCAGATATCTTTAAAGGACATTTCTTTATTAACAGCTATTTTTTTCAGGAATTAGTGAGGTGCTACAGTGGATAAAGACCTAGACCTAAGGTAAGGGCAATCTAATTCAAATCTGGTCTCAAACACTTATAAGTTGTGTAACTCTGAGCAAGTCACTTAACCTCTATCTGCCAGGTTTTTTTTTTTTTTTCATCTATAAAAGGATAATAATAATACTCATCTCCTGGGGTAGTTACAATAAAATAAGAAATATTTTAAAGCTTTTGCAAACATTAAGCACTATATAAATTCTAGCTATTATTATTTCATATTATAGCTCTTTATCAACTTTTCATTCTAGTCTAAGTAGTCTTATAATTCTCCCCTCAAAGTGTACTGCCTTTTTACAGAATGCCTCCAATTTCTGGAATGTGCTTTGCCTTCACCTCTGCCTCTTGGAATTCTTAGATTTTTTTTTCTAATTTAATGGCACATATGCAATGACTATATTTAGATTTATTTTTGCTCAGAAATTTTTAAGAAGTATTTTAAATTTTATTTTCCTAATATACAGAAAATGTTTTACTTGCCTAGATAAAGGTAAATTGCCTATATTATTTCTCTCTGATTCATGGAGGAGCGGTTTTTTTGCCTTACTTAAATTTTCCCTTATCTAAAAATTTGCCTTACCTAAAAATAAAACTTCTATAAGAACTCATGAGAGGCTAGTAAAAACTCTGAAACATTAGATAACTCATGGTTAGTAACCATTAGTACAATATTCTCACTAATTTATGTTTTAATATTGGACAGAAAAAAAGGAATATGATCAGTTTCCAAGGCAAGCTGGTATGTATAGATACCTGGCTTTGGAAATTCCAATGATCAATTAATAAACATATATTGTATGCCTATGTTAAGATCTAGGAATACAAAAAAAAAGGATTTGCTTTTCAGGAGCTCGCATCTTAAAAGGGAAGCCAACATGCCAAACAAATATTAACAAAGCAGGTTATATACATAATAAATATGAAATAATTAAAAGAAGGCAAGCACTAGAATTAAAAGGAATTGAGGAAAATTTCCAGAAAAAGATAGAATTTTATTGGGATTTTTAAAAAGTCTGGGAAATCAGCAGGTAGAATTGATAAAGAAGAGCTTTCCTAGCTTGGGGGATAGCTAGAGGAAATGACTGTAGTCAAGAGATGAAGGGTATCATTTGTGGAATAACCAGGAAGCCAGTGTCATAGCATCAAGGTGTATATATACTGAGGGCTATAGTATTAACATTCTGCAAGGTAGGAGCTGACTAGGTTTTGAATAACAAAGTACTTTATATTTTCTCCTGGTAGCAATAGGGAGCCACTGGAGTTTGGGGTGTGGGTGTATGAGGTAATATGATCAGATCTGTGCTTTTGGAAAAAAATCAATTTGGTGGGTAAATGGAGGATGGTTTGAATTAGAGAGAGACTTGAAGTAGGCAGACCCACCAGGAGGTTATTACAATAGTCCAAGTATGATGTGGTGAAGCTCTGAACCACAGTTGTGGAAGTGTCAGAGGAGAGAAGGGGTCTATCTGAAAGATATTGCAGAGATGAAATGGAAAGGTCTTGACAACAGTTTGGATATAGGGTATGAAAGATAGTGAGGAGTCAAAGATAACTCCTGCTTTCCTAGCCTGAAATACAGGGAAGATAGCAACACTAACACTCCCCATTCTCTATAAATTCTAAAAACACTCCCTTAAAATTCCAGAGAGTTCCTCTAAATGTTTGTTTATATGCACATCTTTCTTTGAGCTCTATGGTATATATATATATATATATATATATATATATATATATATATATATATATGTATATATATATATATATATATATCTGTGTGTGTGTGTATACACATATATTAAAAAAACAACTTGCTTTCAATTAAATCATTGCCTCTTTTGTCACTTTAGAAACCAGGAACTTAAATGTTAATTTATAATATAATATAATATAATATAATATAATATAATATAATATAATATAATATAATATAATATAATATTACATAACATTATATTATATATTTTATATATTATAATATTATTCATATTCATATTTGGACCTTGTTTGCTATACAAAAGTCACTGAGCTACAGAGGAAGCAATACCAATTGTAAGAATCATATAAGCTATTACTTGGGAATATCTTCAGTGCTATAGAAAAGCAAGCTCTCACTCCATCCTCCATATACAAATGGATTCTAAATGTGAATATCCCCTCTGGCAATGCACCATACAAACATCCATTCTTCCTCAACATATCCAAGGCTTATAGAAGTCTTTACTCCACCCAAGCACATTTACACTAAAAAAGTAATCATAGGTTTTAATTAGGGAGGAAATTCTGTAGAGAATCTTTGTCTACAACATTCCTGACAAGTGGTCATCTACCTTTTATTTTGATACCTCTAGGAAGAGAGGGGAAAACATGGATCACCTGAAATACTCCTCTCTAGTTTTAGATGGTTCTAATTAGGTTTTTTATGTATTATTAAATTGCATTTTGTTAAATGGAATCTAAATATTGAGCTCTGCAACTTCCACTCATTGATGCTCTTTGGGGTCAGATACTTAATCCATTAGTCAACAAGAATGTATTAAGCACCTACACTAGCTGAGCTGATAGAAGTTCTTGAGAGAACCCTAGAATTCAAATTTTCATTCTTATTCAATAGAGGGTAAAGTCTTGGGGGGTAAGGACTCTTTTCCAGGTCTCCTGCTCCCCATTTATATCCCTAGAATCTAAAACAATGACCTGAACATTTTAGGTACTTAATACATGTTGAATTGAATTATTAAAATATTAGGAATATTTGAGAGTTTTTAAAAATTTACATTTGCAAAAGCAAGTGAATCCAGAAATATCTCAATTGTTTAATTTTGGAGAATGACAATAGGAAACAGCCCTTTGCAGTATTCCCAATTCCCATATAAATATAAACAATCATTATTGTTTGACAGGTAACCTGGATTTGTCTAACTACTGTTCTTTTTCAAATGTTGGGACAGAAAACCTGTCAGCTGCCTCATGTTGGTTTAGAGCAAGCATGTTAATGCTCATTCAATCATATACAAGGTCAGTGTAGTCCTCCGGCATCACCTGTTTTCTGACAACATACATTACAAGGTGAATATACAAGTCTCCCACAGGCAATATACTCTCATGCTAGGTTAACTGCCTAGTCAAAGCTTCTGAATGCTTTCAAAATTATATCTTATAACATCTGTAAAATTCAGGGTATCTAATTTTAAACAGCTCTTAATCTTTCTCTGATGGGGAAACTTTATGCTTTCTCATTATTGTGTCATTTAATATCAAGCTCTTTCTATAATTTAGAGGGGAAAAAAACAGGAGAGGAAAACCTCTTCTTTTAAGCAGCAATAAGATATTTCTATAGAATCATTAATGCTTCCAAAGTGTTCTATATGGGTATGAGTTTCAAAATAGTCCTGTGAAATTGGTACTGAAGATAGTATTTCCATTTTTCCATCAAAGAAAACTGAAATTCAGAGAGGTAAATGGAGTGCCCATAGTCATATAGTAAGTGAAAATATCAGGATTTGAATTCAGAGTTTTCTGACTCAAAGTACAGTCATCAAGTTAATAAACCATTTTGCCTTTACTAGTAATATCCTTTTATGCATACTTGATTTGGAAAGTCCCCAGAGTATTACTAGAATTCTATTTTTCAGGTCTGGGACTAGCCTTGCAGTTTGAGGCTTTTGAAGCAAAACTTTTTAAGACCTAAACTCTGAATTTGCAGTCTGGATGGATCTGATATTTGCTTTATGAAAAACCATATTAGAGGGATCTGGGCCATAGAATAGGGACTAGTAAGCACTTTGATAATTCAGTAGCATAAATGGTCTATGTGCTTTCTTTAATGTATAATTGCATATGTACTTTCATCAAAAAATACTGAAAATGTTAATGAGGCCATTCATTGCTCTATTTACAGTATAAATAATTGACATGCAAAAATAACATGCAAACAATTCTAAAAGTGTGTTCTAATACTCAGGAGATCAGAATAACAATCATCTTCCTAAAACACTATTGAATCAAGGGACAGATTGGTACTGCAGTGGAGAAAGCTCTAGTGAGTCAAGAGAACCTAAATTCAGATTTGACCTCAGATACTTGACATTTCTTACTTATGTGACCTTGAGTTTGTCAATTAGCCCTGATTGTCTCACATCTTGATCCATCTCTAGTTGTCCTAATTCATATCTGGTCACTGGACCCAGATGACTGGAGGAGGAAGGAAGGCTGTTGAATTAGTACAGCACCACCCCCCACCCCTACTCAAATCCAATTCAGTTGCTTGTAATGGTATCATCTCCCCTAATGTCATGGTCTTGTTTAAGAATGAAGGACAAATATTATCATTGAATCAAAATAGTTCTAATGAGGTGGAATGGGAATTAGCACTTGAAACAAGCAAACGCTACTTATTTTGAGCATTTCTTCACCACTCCCATCATGAGGCAATGTTATACATTTTAAATATATATATATATATATAATTTCTCCAATTCTCTAACTAGTTTAATGCAGTAGTAGTCTTAAACTTTTAAAAGCATAAAAATAGCACTGAAGAATTATGAATTTTATTTCATCTCTTGGAAATAAATGGAGACACAATATCCCACTAAATCTTGTTCTGATGACCCATTGTGGTATGGAAGGAAATATATATGATACTCAACCCAGGAAAAGCTTATTATATGATATCTCATCATCATGCTGTAACTTTCTCAAATCCTTCAACCTCTTTTTTTCTGATTGGAAGACTGGAGGGTGAAACACTAAACTCCTTCTCCAAAGCTTTCCCTTAGAGGACAAGAGCTGAATTCTCCAACTACTTCTCCATTTTGATCTAGAACTCAGCTTGGTTTGAACTTCATCTCACCTTTAGTACCCACCCCCCCACCCCCCATCTCTAGACTCCATGGTTAGAGCTCTATCCACTGCCCCAACAATCTGTCCCTTGATTCATTAGTGTTTTAGGAAGGTGATTGTAATGCTGCTCTCCCCATTACATTGGGCCCTAATCCTAATCTCAGTTTTTTCAATTTCTTTTTCAGCTTTCCTATCTTTCCCCTTCAGATTGTTGACTCTTTGAGGTCAGGGACTATCTTTTTCCCCCTTTATTTGTATCCCAGCATTTATTACAATGACTGACCCATAGAAGGCACTTAATAAATTTTTATTGAATTTAATTTAATCAAAGACCATGGTAACGAAATGCAAATTCTGGTAGGTCTTCAAGAATGTATGGACCAGGTGATTTGAATAAATGCCTGCCAACCAAGAACCAGGATCAGGGTGATCAGAAAAATAGAAATTTTACAAATTAAAATTTGTGTCTGCATATGATATAATCCACTGGGTTGTACAGTGGACAGAGCACTGATCTTGGAGTCGGGAGAATGGGAGTTAGAATCTAGCCTCAGATTCTCTCCAGTTGCTAGCTGTGTAACCTTGGGTAAGTCACTTAACCCTGATTGTCTTACATCCAAGGCCATCTCCAGTCTTCCTGATTCATACCTGGCCACTGGACCCAGATGTATCTGTAGAAGAAAATGAGGCTGGTGACTTAGCACAGCACCCCCTCACTCAAATCCTTGTCATGGCATAAATTCCCCTGATGTCATGGTCTTCTTTGAGAATGAAGGACAAACATCAACATCAACAGTGCATTTATATTATATAAAAACCTGTGATTTTAATAGTATATATTAAATCTAATATATATTTCAGCATTGTACTTGTGTGTGCAACCTTTTGAACTTCATTTGACTCATTTCTATTCATTTTGTTAAAAGTAAACTTTTCTTTCTTTGTTCCCCAAATTCTCTATGTTTTGTTCTACCTTTCTCCTTCTTCCCTCTTACATCTCATTATAACTATCCCTTCCCTACTTAGGTAACTCTCCCTTCTCTATTAAGTATAATCAAGTAAAACCATGGACCATATATGAAAATGTATATCTCATTAGACATCTCTATTCTCCAGGATGATGAATATTTCAGTTATATGTATTTTGCAAAGCCATCTACTGATATACAAAGGGTTTAGGATCTGTGTTATAGGGTATCTGTACAGATGAAATCATGGTTCCATGAAATAAAGGAATATAACTGAAAATAAATAATGGCATTATATAATGCTGGTAGTGATTCAGCTACTTTAATCAAGTCTTCACAAACTCCGTTCTGAAGGCATAGATTTGTACTGAGAGTCTTGGTAGTCAGAAGTGTATAAGAGTGGGGAGCTGTTAATATTCCTTTGTAGAGGTAAGATGGAAAAAAGAGAGGGCAAAGAATAAATTCTCAAACTGTGAGAAAATTGTAAAATAAGTGAAAACCCTGCATTTTAAAATATCTCTGAATTTTATGGCTGTTTTCCTTTTAAGAGAACTATGATACAATTTCTATGTAAACATCATACCCTTGAATCACAGATTACTCCAAAATCACATCATACCACTGAATCAGCAGAGGGTGCTTTCTGCAGTTTTCCCAAAAAATGGAAGTCCTGAGCAAGCCCAGGCTTTTATTCAGTTCTTCTAGCTGTAATGATACCCATTTACAAAATGCTCGAAGAATTACTAATGTAATTTGTAGTTACCCAAACAAGATTTTTTCCACTGTGTGGAGCTGAATGGCATGTTTGGGAACTGAATCCACAGCATTAGCCTCATTATCATCCTTCTGTGGCCAACAAAGCTAACTGGATCAAGGACTACATAAGATATGTGTGCTATTATAGAATCTCAGAGCAGGAAGGGACCTCAGAAACCATCTTATCCAAGTCATATTTAAATACAAATCTTTTATACATTATACAAATGGTCATCCAACCTCCCCTTTAAAAACTCCAATTGCTACAAATGTTTCCTTACTCTGAATTTGTTTTCATATATATATATATATATATATATATATATAAAACTTCTATTCACTGCAACTAAGTTTTCAATAATAATATATATAATATATATACAAGCTTGATTCTATTTAAGATAGTCCTTAAGAATAGCTAACATGATATTCCTTTATTATCACTAAGTTTACTTTTTTTATAGAATAAAACCTCCTAATTCCCCCAAATTAAAAAGTTAATGAGCAATTGCTGATTGGGAAAATTCCATCTCTTCCTCAATTTTGGTATTTTGATAAAGTCAATTTCTGCTAGAAAAATGCTTTACTCACTTGGAACCCTTGCAATTTCATTGATTCTTTAAATTCTGATGAGATACATAGTAAAGAGAAAGGGAAGAAATCTTTATTGCTAATTCCAGTTTGTCAATGCTAGTCCTCATAATTGACTATTAAATATTAGTTTAAGAAAAATGCTTTTAAAAATTCATTAATAGATTTAATAGTGCATGGAAGAAAAACACTGATAGTATCCTCTCCTAAAATGATTTTAAAGACCCTTTTTTATTTTAAACAAATGTGGTAACATAACTATAGACCATACAGTATAACAGCCTCACGATTTAGATATCTTAGATATCTAAGATATCTTTAGATATTATTTCACTTTTTCCTCATATATTGTTTTAATTAAAAATTCTTCTAGTGCTATTGCCATATCACAGTTGAGAAAACTGAGGTTCAAAGAAGAAATTTGAAGAACAGTATAATTAGTAAACCTCCTAAATGAGTTTTTTTTTTGAATGTCAGGCTCTTTCAACTATACAGGATTGCAACTATACAATATTGCAAATATGTTCCTTTCAACTATATGTGCTCTTTCAACTATACAAGCAAATATGTGCTTTTTCAACTATACAATATTGCAACTTTACAATATTGCAAATCTGTGCCAACTTTTTGATGAGTTGTGAAGCTCAATCAATTTTGAAAAGCAAGTGTTTAAAACAGAAGTAATTGACTATTTTCTCCTGAAAGCTTTCATTCTCTTCAAAGCTAAAGTGATATAGTTGAGACTGTAGACTATATGTATACCTTTTTCTATACTCCATAGAGCATTTTAAATTCTTTTGTGCTTTGTCAGAAACATCAAGGTTTAAATTAGAATGAAACACTTGCAAACATTAATCAAAGAAATAAAGTACATCAACAGGAAAAATAAAATTGTATTTGAAAAAACAGAGAAATTGTAACATGTATATTATAATTAGACATTCAATTTGCAGAAACTTCATCTTACAAAGAAAAAATGTTGATTTGCTGAAGCATCAAGTTAAGATTGATGGGACTTGAGTGCCTTTTGCTATTTTAAAAAAATACTTTTTTTCAGCATTCTATACATGCTGAATCATGATGATGCTAGTCCAATTAATATCTGTATTTTCTTAATCAATGAACTAAACAAATTTAATAATTTGCAAGGAAAATACTGATAATGTTCTAGTTTAATCTTCTAAAGAGCTCTTCCATGAAGACTCATGATTGAATGCATTCATTTTACTATTTTTCATAATAATGCCTCAATTTTACTGCTGCATATATGACTAATATGGTCAGATATTTGTGAGGTATAATGTCTCTAAGTACATTCTTTTAATATAAGGGAAATATGTGTGTTTGTGTGTTTGTGTGTGTGTGTGTGTGTATGTGTATAGTAACCAAACCATCTAAATGAATTATAAAATCACTCAAAAGACCATGATCTAACTGTCCTTATTGAAAAATTAATTGGATGAAAATTGTCTATGATCCAAGTTCTGATATTTAATTAGATAAAAAATGTCCTTTTGAATATATAACTTGGATAGATACTAATGAGTCAATGAAATAAGTTTAGAATTGAACAGAAACAAGAAGAGAACTGAATTTCATTTGGGCAATTGTATAGAGCTTTAATGATCTCAAGCTCCCTCTGGAACTAAAATTAATCAATTCAATATAAATTTCATTTATAAAAAGTTTTATTGATGTATTAAAAAATCACTATTACTTCCTAGTAACTATTCCCCCATAGAATTCATTCTTGTATCAAAGAAAAATAGTTGAGAAAAACATCCGTATGTAAATTCTTGTCTTTGCTTTTGTATCTATATATTTACTTACTAAAATCTTTTTTTTAGGCTTTTGCAAGGCAAACAGGGTTAAGTGGCTTGTCCAAGGCCACACAGCTAGGCATTCACTAAGTGTCTGAGACTGGATTTGAACTCAGGTACTCCTGACTCCAGGGCCGGTGCTCTATCCACTATGACATCTAGCTGCCCCTAAAATCTTCTTTTTATACCTCAAAGTGGACAGGTTCTAGAAAGTTATGCCAAAGGAGCCTAAACCATGAAGAGTCCTACCAGTATAAGAATGGGGTATAGGCCCAGTGAAACATCATATATTTATTGTATGATGACTTCTCTAAATAAATACAGAAAGATTCATCTCCAGTTTGGCCATGATTAATCACAAAGAAGACCTAAATTTTAGGAGATGATGAAAGGGAATACCTGTACAGATGAAATTGCAAATACTTATAGTAGTAAAGTAGTTGAATGGCTACAGGCCAAACACAGAGTGAGTAAAACCCAAATTTTAGTCTTGCTATGGATAAATATCAGTTGTGTGACTGTGACAAAAAAAAATCACTTAACCCTGTAGGGCCCCATGTAAATTTCTAATATTATAAGTTATAAATGAGTTGCTCATCCACATCAGTAGAGAGAGGTTCCATTCAGGAAATTTCATTTCACTTTTGAAATCAGTTTGTACCAAAATAATTTAATAAACATGATGAAGGAAAAGAAAATAAGCATTTATAGGGAAACTTTTGTTATTGTTCTAGGCACTTGCTTTTACAACTTTTATCTCATTTGATCCTCATAACATACCTGCAAGGAAGATACATTATTCCCATTTTGCATTAAAGAAGCTGAAGCAAAAAGAAATTATAACTTGCCCAAAGACAGAGATTACTTATTTGAGATTTGAACTTGACTCCAAACCCAGTGCTGTACTCAAATACACATATTCATAGATGATTTCTAAGATTCCTATTAATTCTAAAATCTTTATCATTCAATGGGAAGTCAAAGTAATTCTATTAATTTGACCTTGATAGCCTAGACTATTATAAGGTTTGGATCTTTTGCTCTATTATTTTTCATTGTTGGATTTATTTTAAGGTGGCAGATGGACAAGGAAAATCAATTGATTTAAAAGATGATTCAATACTAGAAAATTATTTTACTAACTTTGTTCTTTATATTAAAAAGAAATATTCAAAAGAGATAGGAAAACTCATACAATCTCCATCCAGAGAAAGAAAAAAACAAATCAAAAATAACATAAACCCCTTCTCAATCTGAAATCTCTTACTTCTTTTCCTTATTCTTAATTCCTCATACCAAAAATGACTACTCCGTAAATATGTTTAATACAAATGTATATGTACAATATTAACCTGACTTTGTCTTTGAAGGAAGGGGGGTGATAAGGGAGGATAGAAGGAAATCTTGTAACTTAAAAATATACATATTCATATGAACGAATGTTGAAAAACTTTCATAACATGTATTTGGAAAAATAAAATATCAATTTAAAAACCAAGAATGGCAGTTCATTTCTAAATTATAAAGAAAAACTATAAAAACTCATTTATCCTTTCATTATCAATGTATATTCTTCCCAATCCTTTCAAAGAGAGCATCATCTGATTTTTTTACCCTTATGTGTGCTTTTGCATTTAAGATCAAAATACAAATAAAAAATTATCTTCATTGTTATTTCTAACTTTAAATGTAGAGTAACATGCTCATAAACCATCATTGCAATGAACTCTTTAAAACCCTTTTTTCCACAGAGATATCCCAGATAGTCCTCCCTTTTTTCCAGTTTATTTCAGACTCTTTTCAAAATATATTCTATGAACATTGAACATCAACCTTACAAAATAACCAGGGAATATTTTAAGATAGATTGTATCTGTGAATAAGGTAGGTCATCTCCACTAACTACCAACCAATTCACAAACACACACACACACACACACACACACACACAGACACACACACACACACACACACACACACACACACACACACACACACACACACAATACCAAGCAAGTCAAATTACAAAAACCACTACCACCTTCATCACTCCCCCCCCTCAGATATTGATGGAGATAGCTCAGCATTCTGAACCCAAGAGCCTTGGCAATTGCAATGGTTTCAACTGAGTGACATCCCCCAGCTTTTTAGGAAGTAGTACCTGAGGAGATGCCATCTGGCAACTACTCATGCAGGTGCCAGAGCCACAGTTACTGAAGACTCAGAAAGTTATTACCACATAAGTCTTATATTTTTTATTGGTTGAACATTAGAAATAGATAAAATTTTATCAGGGGAAATGCTATTACAAATAAAGCAATGATATCTACTTACTGCTCTACCCTCACAACTATGTGAATTTTCCAACCAACTTGCAACTGAATATGTGCTACCTCAAACTTTAAAATGTGAGCTCTCTAAGAGCAGAGACTACTTTATTTTTCTATGAATTCTTGGTGATTAGCATTGTGTTCTGCATAGAGGAAACAATAACTGTTTCATTTATCTATTCATTATAGTTTATTATAAAATATTTTTAAAAATAAATAAAACAAAGTTTCTGATCCAGGGCTATGTTGGATTTATCATAAACTAAGTATCAATTGAAAATTGTTAAATTTTCAGGGTGAACATTTACCTCACAGAAACTGGCATAGTCTACCAACCAATAAAGTCTTGATTTATTGGTTTCTCTGTTCTTACAACTTAAAAAATTATGGAAGGTTAAGAATGCAGATTAAACCTAAATGTGTCTTAGGCTTATTATTAATATTAATGTTATCAAAACTGACTGTTAAATATTTATCAGTACACTGATACTTTAGCTCCAACCCAACTTTGTGTGACCCTAGACAAGTGATTTTTTTTCCTACAGTTTCTGTATTTGTTAAATAAGAGACTTGGAAGAGAAATGGGAGGCCATCTTATGAGGTGGAAAGGGTTCTGTGTTTTGAGTCTAGAATGGAGATTTAGATCTCATCTGTTATTACTGATGTGATGTTTGGAAGGTCATTTCCCCTTAGTTTTCTCATCCAGTAAATGACAGGATTGGATTGGATTACTTCCAACTTGCAATAAAGTATCCTATGATTGCTTCTAAAAGTGATATTCATAATCATGCTTTATTACACAATGTGAAGGAAAAATAGAAACAGAAAATAAATTATCAGTCTTAACATGAAATGTCTATGAATCACCAAATGAGGTTTGTGCTTAAATCTCAAAAAAATTTCCTTTGTTTTATGCCATCTGCCAATCTGGCAAACATGTTTTCTATGCCTTCCTCCCAGTCATTGATAAAAATATTGTATTGAATGTAGGCAGTGTCCTGGGACAATCTAGTAGAAATCACCATTTAGATCACCAGAAATGATTAATTAATGAAATTTTTCAATTTTTTCTTGTTAGGGAAAAGATTAGTAAAACAGAGCTTAAGGGGTCAGTAAAAGAAATTCTGTCCAGGTTGATGGTTTCTATCATATTTCTGATACATGAAAAGAAAGGTATATGTGGGTTTACAGAATGATTACCTGAGATTTCCCAGGTCCGTATGAGTGGTATGTTCACAGTACGGTTTTTTCTTAAGTTTCAAGTATTAGTCTGCTCTCCTTTTTCAATTAAATTTGAACTTCTAGTGAGAAGACATTACTTTTTGTAGGGATAATTGATTTTGTTTGAGTAAATACTCAACAACATTAAATGACTTAGTTTCTAAAATGTCAGATGCACTCATATTCAATGTAAGGGAGTTGATTTTTGACCAACCTTCAAGACAATGTATCTCTGGTGAATAGGAACCCCTTCTCCATTACTTTTCTGTTGTCCAGCAGTTTGAGAGTTCTTGGATGGAAAATTTATAGTCACTGGATATTTGTTGTTGCTTCTGATTCATTTGTTTGCATTTTCAAATACCATAACCTATATGTGTAAACTAAGTTGGAGAGGTAGCCCCAAGTGAGTGCTCCATTAAAACAGATGCAAAAATCCATTCCTAAGACAAAATAGATAATGAGATCTAAAACTCAATATAGAATTATTCCTGAAATATAGGATTATATATATATCCCTTTTTTGTAAAGTAATTAGGGATATTTTCTCTTCTCCATCAATTCAGTATTGTACCAAATCTATTCTTGGAATAATGACATCTCATAGAGTTAGGAAAATTTGAGTACAAAGATGGCCTTAAATAATTATGTGACCATAGGCAAGTCACATAACCTTTGTCTTGTCTCAGTTACTACAGAAACTTTACTGTCCATTATCTGTTTTTAACTTGATTTTAAATGAAGTTTTGAGGAGGAAATAAATAGTACCTATATTTGAGGGTTGTTTGAGATCATGTGAGATAATATCTGAAAGCAGGTACTATATGTAGTAAATGCTTGCATCCATCCTTCCTTGAATACAAGATATTTGTCTTCATCACAAAGGAAGATTTCCTAAGGTGAATCTTTCACTCATCTATTGGTGTTAATTCAAGAAGTATTCAATGTAAAACTCATTCAGTTTTAAAGCAGTTTAAAAGCAGTTTAAAAAGGATTCTTTTTTTCTTGAAAATTATTTAATCTTATGTCTGTTGCAATAAAAATAGTATAATAAAAATGTAAATCCTGTACTTATGTACAGTTGGTTAATTCTTCTAGGACTCAATTAGGCTACTTGACCCAGTTTTCATTTTATTTATCATAAACACAGAAAATTTCATTAAAAATTTTAAAATGTACATAGCTAAGTCCATATAAATGATTTCTCAACAGAAAAAAATACATATAAAAGTTCACAACCAAAATTGAATATATACAAGAATGCTCACAAATCATCTCTCATGTTATCCACTAAGTACATTGAAGTTAGGAGACTTTACAAAAGTATCTTAAAGTTTAGGAGAATTAAAGTAAATTGAAGCAAGTCTTCTTATCTAAAACTGGCATACAGCTTTTTTTTCAATTCTGAGACTTCACAGGCTTTAACTTATCCTATAGAAACATTTGTATTTAACATGGTTCTGTTCCATTTTTCTCTTCTCCTCACATGTCACTTTAATGCTCATCATCTATTTTGATTTGCTCTTAAAATGGGAAATTGGGGAGAAATAAAATCATAAAACACTTTGTAAAAGGACTGTGTCCTAGAAATACAAAACCATTATTGTGTTATGACTAGTCATCAAATAAAAATGTGTTAACAATCAGTAAATGTTTCTTCTTTGAGGGTGAGAAAAAAATCAGTCAAGGCAGAGTCCATTTAAAAATTATCAATACCTTCATTCAGATTATTTGTGATCATTTTATAAGGCTTTGACTTTAAATCTCTCAAAATCATCTATTCCCTTTCATCATCCTTTAGAAACGAGATTGGTCTTTTAGGATTTTGGAGTGTCAATGGCAACTAAATAATCCTTTCCCTCAGTGATAATGATAGAGAATTCTTTTACTAAGGAGAATCCTGTGGTGTTGACTAGGTTTATATGCTTTCTGCATCATTTTAAAAATCATATGGACATAGTATAATTGGAGCAATTTGTAGGAAGTAAAGGAAAGTAGAACCTCTAATGAATATTTCATTGTCTATAGAGATCAATAGCATAACCCTGAAAAATAGAAAATTGCTAAGACTATGGCCTATGCTTGTTACACTTATGTATAATCAGACTTAATTACGGTGTTCCAGGGAAATTCTCTTGTTCAAGTAAAATACTATATTTGCTTCTCACACAGATGTGACTGGTTTGACTAAAAACAAAAATTACCAATGTTAAGGTATGTGCAAAATCTGAAATGATTCAGAAATAACATGTTTTTTTTCTTTTGCTTTATGCCCTTAATGTCTACTGGAAAATACCAGATTCTAGTAATAAATGGCACATGTTACCATAGAAGTGAATTGTTACAGCTACTCATCTTTCTCTTGTCACTTAAAGACAAGGAGAACCTCATTTTTCAAGCTCAACTTTAGTAGTTATCAAATTATTTATAAGAACTGCAGGAATTCAGGATTTCATTTTTAACTCTACACAGTAGAGCATCAGAAATCAAAATGACAGCAACTTGAAGTTCTTAGTCCTTACTATGACAATTCAACTATAACCAAGGAAGGGATCAGCCATAAGAGCAGATTGGGTTATGAGTTGCTGATCCCCTATTTATGAAAGCAAGAAACAGGGATCTTTGATTTACCTGCTCATATTATGCCCTGATTTTGCAGCTTGAAAAATCACACTTGAGTTTTTGAATGAATTTGTGTAAGGAATACAAGCACATTTGTGAATTTTCAAAGGAGTTCTGCCATAGCACAATATGTAGTATAGCATTGACCACACAAGTCTTTAGGTTTCAGAGGGTCAAGAAAGACCAATAACTAAACTATAGGGACATTTCAGTGAATAATCATTCAACTCATTAACTCATTCTAAATCACCAGAGTTCACAAATGAATAGATATATCTATATCTATATATCAATAGTTATACTATATCCATATCTATATCTGTATCTGTTTCTTTCTAACTGTAAATATGTGAATAGTTTAAAACTGTAGGTATGGATATCTATCTATCTATGTCTCTTTCTAACTATAAATAGTTTAAAACTATAGATATGGATATAAATCTATATTCAATTCAAAGGGAATCCTTCAATCCAATTGTGGGATCAGAGAGTAAAGAAATAGCCAAATAAGCATTTGGCAACTCATTGATTCTTCTTGTATCTCTGAAATCAGAATGTTTTTGACAACACCATGTTAAAGAGAGATGAGTATCATGTACAAGGAGCAGAAATGGACCAGTTAACTATATTGTAGAGTACACAGAGAGGAGTCAAGTATAAAAATATCCAAAAGTTAGGATAGGGTCAGGTTATAAGGGTTTAAATGCCAACTGATAACTTTATGCTCCTGAAGGCCTGGGGAACCACTATAAATTTATTCCAAATTTATTTTGTTTGAACAAATAGTCCTTTGAAGAGTGCAACCAATCAAGGTTCTCAGCATATTTCATCTAGGAAGAGAGGTAGCACAACAATTAGACAGCTCCAGGGACTGGCGATAGGCTGATGAATGATATATTTGTCCATGATCTGCCATCAGACTGATTGTGTTATTCTTTGTCACAGGTAGGACTATGGAACTGTATATGAGGGCAAAAAGGCAAGGACTAGAAGCCAAATATGATATCTAGTCCAAAAAAAGAAATATCGAGCAGAATTATAATGAATGAATTATGGAAATATCATAAGAAAGCAACCTAAATTCTTAAGCTTATAAGAGGACTAAAAGAAGATTGTTTAGTCTTATTTTTGGTTCAATCAAATGTATTAGAGATATATTTTCTCATTATTATTGTACTGTAATTTGAATATTCACAGATGTGCTTATTTTAGGAGACTATCAGTCTAAGAGATAATTAGATGGCATCCAGAAAGAATTTTTTTTAAAAAGACGTTAAGAACATCAATTAAAAATGTTTTCACTACTTTTATCTCCCATTTTTTCAGCATCTTAGCACCACATGTTTCACAAGTTCTTTCTCTTAGGCTATGGTCATATCTAGAATTCCAATTTGAAATAAGATCACTGATTGTTCTGATATTTTTTAATGGGTGAGAATCTTAAGATCCTCTTCAACTGATGAAGAGCCATGTTCTAGGGAAATCAAGAGAAGTAGGTGCCATACTAGGAGGATATAAAATGAAAACATCTAAGTACATTCATTGTAATTAAAAGGAGGATTAGCAAGCATTAACCAAACTTTCAATAATTGATGCATTTTTTAAAATAAGATAAAACCTTTATTGGAAACTAAAGATTCTAAAGGAGACATGAGGAAAAAGTACACCAAAAACACAGTTCAGAGGTGGAAGATATCAAAGCCACTTAGGCTGGAATACAATATAAAAGACCTAGTGAGATAGGCAGGAGATAAATTGTAAAGGACTTTTAAATGCCAAGATGAAGAATTTATGTATTTTATATATGCATATATATATATATATATATATATTTAGGTCTATATTACAGATGTAATATGTCAATGTATATGTGTATACATATTCATATATATGTGTATATACATATTCATATATATGTATATATGTGTGTGTATACATATTCATATTATATGTATACATATATATGTATATATACACCCCCCTCTCACTAGGGAGTCACTAAAATATCTTGAGTATGGGAATAGTATAATCAAGCTTATGTTTTAGATAGATTATTTCAGCATCTATGTGGTGGACAGATTGATGAGTGGGAAGAGACTGAAAATCAGAGTCAATTTAGGAAGCTGATTTTACCAATCACTACTGTTTTTTAGAAACTATGACTAAACTCATTTGGGGATAACATTAGAAGGAAAAGACATTGTTCAAAGTCAGGCTATAGCTATTAGCTATTAGTCAAATTTAGATTTAAGTCCAGTTTTTAATTCCTTACATATTTTTCAATAAACACTCTTTTCTTAAATACTTAGATTAAACTGATATTTGCAAAAAATCATGATTTCTAAAACAAAAGTTAATGAGGCAATTTCAGATGTTTCTAGGATCTGAAGCTTGAGTAGAGATTTAGTCATTTTTGAGAAGCTTCAATACTGAATCCAGGAAAGTGACTGTATTTCTGGGCTACAGATGAAAAGTAATATTATTATTTTAATAACAGTAATAATAATAATAGTAATATACCTATCCTATAAGACCTATTTGAAGAAAATATTATATTAGAAAATATCAGTAAAACAAAAATTAATAAAAATTGAAGTAAAACAAGGTATCACATAACATAGTATGATAAGTTGTACTAAAACATTGGATTTGACATCTGAAGTTCTGGTTTGTATCCTGACTGGATCATTTACCTATTTGCTGTGTGATTATCGAAATCACTTACCTTCACTTGGCTTTAACTTGCTCAACTGCAAAATGATACAATTGTACTATGACATTAAAAGGTGTCAGTTGTGTTTAATGAAAAGATACTAATATGAAAATGTCTATTATGCCAATCTATGTAATTTTTGCCTAACTTACTATGTTATTTCAAGGTTCTCTTCTTTCCCCCTGCTCCAATGACAAAACTTCTTCTATTAATGGAGATGACAGTCTCTCTGTGCCTCAGTATATGATCTTTGAAAATTGTTCTGATGCAAAAATTCATTGTCTTGCAGACAGCCTGGTGATTGATGAGCTCTTTGCTATTTCAGTAGCTTGGTCTTCACCCAAAAGACCACAGTCTTTCCAACTCAGTAAAAATTATCAGGGCAAATGCCCTGATGACATAACCTGTGAGAACTATGGGTATTTCTGGACATGATATGTTATAAGAACAGGATTAAAATAGATTTTAAAACAATGTATTTATGCTGGGGGGGTAATTTTAAACAGGAAAAAAACTGTCATATGTGTTTGGTGATTTCATTAGTTCTTTTAATTGTATTATTTTAAAAATCCATGGAAATGGAAAAGATGAAGGATGATTAATAATGAGCTGTTTTTCTTCAAATTTGCTAATGAAACAAGAAACCAATACCAAGAAGCTACTATTGAGGACATGTGGGCTCTGAAACAAGAGGATGAATTCTCATATCAAATCATTTCCTGTCAAAATGTGAAATTAGCATCTCTTTCTGGGCTGTCCTGGTAAATTATACTTCTGGAGAATGTCCTTAGAAAGAAGTAAACTGAGACAGTAAAGTACTAAGAAGCAATAATTCCTATTCAGGGGAGGATCTGAATAAGTATCCTGGATATGCAACTAAAGGATTTAACATTTTTCCTTTGTTAACACAGATCTCTCTTTGGGTCTGAATTTCATTATATTATAGTGATAGAAATCATTTTCCCATTACTTGAGATGGAAACTTAAGTAGACCTCATAAAACAATCTGTAAAATATGGTAAACATCTATTGAGCTTTTGGGGGAGCTAACAAATTTAAATAAACTATGGGTTAAGATTACTCAAAGGAAATTCAGATCTATAAGAGAAGTAAGATGGTTTTGAAAGGAAACTGCAGATGAATTTTGCACCCATAGATTTCATCTGCTCTTGAATATCTCTGATGGCTAGGATCTTCAACAGAAATACCTACTGGACTTTAGCTAAATGTTGAGAGAAAAGCAAAAATCTTATTCTTCATAAAATATTTGTCCAGATACTATGGAATATTAGCAACAAACAAAAAAATGACATATTAGAATAATTGTTTTGCAGAGCCTGTTATGGGGGGAAAACTGGAAATAAAAGAGGAAAATTGTTTATATCATGCAATTTTGCTGGGAAATAATCATGAGCAGTAAAAATTAAAGAAAATAAGCATCTTTTTTCAGGACAATTAGGTGGTACAGTGGGAAGAATACTGGCTCTGGAGTCAGGAAGAACTGAGTTCAAATCCAGTTTTGGACATCCTTAATAATTACCTACTTTTGTGTCCTTGGCAAGTTACAATCCCATTGTCCTGAAAAAACAAAAAAAATGTATTTTTCTTTTTTATCAGCAGATAGAATATGATAAATACTTTTGAATGAAAAAGTCTCTATCATTCCAGATTGTCTCAAAGTTTATTGTTATCTTGTTTTTCAAACTCCTTTCCACACCCTGTACTAAGTGTGAATAAAATGCACATTTTTTTATCTCAATTGTTATAATCAAGTCAAAACAAAACTTGTCAGATTGATAGGAACTCAGGAATAGAAGGGATCATAGAGCCAGTATTGTTCAGCCTGCAGCTGATCAAGGAACCGCATTTAACATTGTTAACAAATGGTCATCCTAATTCTTTGAACATCTTTATTAAAGCAGTGTATTTATGCTTTGCTATTTCTTACCCTCCTCAAACAAGTACTGAATATAATACTAGGAGAACATGAATATGAATTCATGTTTTTACTGTGGGAAAAGATGAAAATAATTAAATTAGAGCTAGAAAAGAGATGAATAAAAGACAACACAGACTTTAATCATAGATAGAGAGCACAACAGAACACATGAATCTCATATACAACCTTGAGAAGGCAAAAGCAGACTCTCACTCTTCAAAACAAATGTATAATATTATCATAAATCAATAGAGTACTTGCAATAAGGAAAAGGGGGGAAGATACAATTTATAAAAATAGCATTTCCTGTTCAAAAAGGATTCATATCAATTCTATAAAATCTACTGCAACCAATTGTTCATATTGGAATATTGAACAGTTTAAAGGTCAAAGTGCTATTGTAGAAGTATTAGTCAATAAATTTATATTTAACTATTGAGCAAAGAGAGATGAGAGTGAAGAACATTTCAGTGAATACATAGTATCTGGAAGTTTGTCTTTAATTTTAAGATGTGGTAGTGAGATTTGTCTCATTTGTCCCATTCTACTTTTTTCTAAGCCCTTGCTTTACTTAAAACTTTTCCTTGTTGGTGCATGTTCTTGAGTGAAAAGAGAAAATGACTTCCACATAATTATAGAACTATATAACATTAATAGAAAACTCCAGGAATCATCAAGTTCATCCTTTTATCCACAATACAGTGACTGATACTTGATATTCTTAGAAACCACCAGGAAAGAGGAACCATCCTCTCTTGATATCTGTGCTTTCCTCTCTGTTAGTTCATACAATTCTCCATGGGAAATACTACCATTTCTTCAAACCCTAACTCATAGCTCAACTCTTTTGTGAATTTTTTTCTGAAATCTCCAGATAGAAATGATCTCTTCTTCCTTTGAACTCTTATAACTTATTTATCAAAAGTATTTTCATGCTATGCTATTTATTGTTATAGTTTAGCTATTCATGATAGTTTCCTTTCTGGAATGGGATCCTCTTAATCCTTTTCTGCCAAAGACTCCCTCTTGCTTAGAGAATAATTTAAGTCCACTTCCACTGTGAAAATTTTCCTAATACCATGAAATGAAATATGATAACCTTTTTCTTTTCATGATTCTCACAGAATTTTGTCTCTCTTTTTGCCTTTACACGTTTCCCCCTTCATTCATCTGCATGTCTGTCCCTCTTCTTTTCAATAAGATTGTAATCATTTTGAATGCAGAGATTCACCTAGCATCCAGGATATTGCCAGAAGGGACTAGATAAATGTTTGATGAAGGAAGGAAGGAAGGAAGGAAGGAAGGAAGGAAGGAAGGAAGGAAGGAAGGAATGTTGGAGACAGAAATATCTTTCTCATCTTCCCACTGCCTAAATATCTAAAATAGTTTTAGATATATGATAGGCATTTGATAAATATGAATTGAATAAATTAATTAATAAATGCACAGGGGAAAGACCACTGACTCTGTAACCACAGGACCAGAGTTTAAAACTCCACTTTGCCCCTTACTGCCCATGTCTTAGACTTCCAGGAGGAAGAACAAGTCAGGTTTCAGATTTTTTTTCCAGCAACTTTGAGCAAAAAACCTGTTAATGAAATCTCCTTCCAAATTTTTGCCTCTAGGGATAGAAGTAGAAAGGGAATTAAAGATCTGAATTTGGAACCAGAAGCCTGGCTTTTCTATTAGTACCAATTTAGACAACAACCATTTCTTTGGACCTCATCTGCAAAGTGAAGGAGTGTGTACTCTATGGTCCTTTCCATTTAAAAAACCTACAATCTTAAGTATATGCAGTCTTTGCCTTGTGGAAACAGAAGTGACTATGGAGTTAGATGATTTGGATCCAAATACAACCTCTGATTATACCTGTATGAACTTGGGCAAGTTATTTCATTTCTTGTGCTGTCTCTTCATATATAAAATAAATATTTTAAATTTCTTAGGAGTTCTTTACAATTTTAACATTATAATTCTATGATCCTCTTTTAGACCTGGGGAAGATTCCTCATAGGTCAGATTAGAACTCCCAAGCAACATCTAATTTATTAATCTGGACATATTTGGGAAGGTAAGTGAAAGAATGTATGTCTATTTTTGGTTGTTTCCCACTATCCTACAGTATTTCCAACCTCTTCCATTTCCAAACTTTAAGTCTCTAAATTCTGATTACTAAAATTTAAGTCATTCTGTAATTCAAGTTGATAAAAGCATAATTCTTTTTGATGCTTTAGAGTCATATGACTCATAAAAGGACCTACTTTTTAACTGTCATGTCCTATTGATAATTTTCTTTGGTCATTCAATTATGTCTAACTCTTTATGACTTCATGAACCAGAGCACACCAAGCTGTTATATCCTCTAATATCTTTCAAAAACTGTCCAAGTTCATGTTCATTATTTCTATAACGCTTAACTTTTAATCTCATCCTCTTCCATCCCCTTCTCCTTTTGCCTTCAATCATTTCTCCAAATCTGAGTCTTTTCCAAAGAGTTTCTACTCATTGTGTGGACAAATTATTTAAGTTTTAGCTTCTATATTTGACCTTCCACAGTAAATAAACTGAACAGTTTTTTAAAGTATTGTCTGATTTGATCTCTTTGCTTTCTAGGAAACCCTCAAAAGTCTTCTTCAGCACCAAAGTTCAAAGTTATCAATTTTGCAGGGCTCTGTTTTCCTTATAGTCCAAGTTGCAGAGTTATACATTGCTACTAGCTTTGATTATAAGGCCCTTTGTTGGCAAAGTGACATCTCTACTCTTTAGTATGCTGTCCAGATTTTCTGCAGATTTCCTTTCAAGGAGTGTGTATCTTTTTATTTCATGACTGCAGTCACTATCTGCAGTGATCTTTAAGCCCAAGAATATAGTCTCATTGCTTCTATTTCCTCTCCCTCTATTTGCCATGAAATGATGGGAACAGTTACAGAGATCTTAGGCTTTTTTGGGGGGAGGAGTGTTATGTATCAGGTCAACTTTCATACTTTTCTAACTTTCATCCTATCAGGAGGTTTCTAAATTCTTTTTCACTTTCTGCCATCAAATTGTATCATCTGCTTAACAAGATAGTTGATATTTCTCCTGGCAACTTTAATTCCATCTTTTGATTAATCCAGCTTCATTTTCACATGATGCACTTTGCATATAAGTTAATTAACTAAAGTAACAATATATAGTCTTTTTCAATCTTACACCAGTCAACTGTTCCAATCTTCAGAACTATTGCTTCTTGACCAACATACAGGCTCTAAAGGAGACAAGATCTTTGCTATATTTGTTCTGATTCACAGAATCAATGGCTTTAATGTAGTTAATGAAGTAGTAGATTTTTATTATTGAATCTTCCTTGCTTTCTCCAAAAGTCAGTGAATTTTGGCAATCTGATCTCCAGTTACAGCCAGCTCTTCTAATAATTCTCCATTAATTTGTTGCTAAAGTCTATTGTGTAGAAATTTATGTTGGTGTGTATGAAATGAGTTTAATTATTCAGTAATGTGTCCATCCCTTGGCATTGCCCTTTTTTAGGAGTGAAACAAATCTTTTCTCATCTAGTGGCTATTGTTGGCATCCTATTATTGGCATCAAGTGTAGCACTTTAACAGCATCTTCTTTTAGGATTTTAATTAGCTTAGAGATGGAATTCTATCACTTTCACTAGTCTTATTGTTAACTATACTTCCTAAGGCCCACTTGATTTCACTCTAAAGAATGGGTGATTCTAAATTGGTAAATATGTTATGTTGGATATCTAAGATATTATGATCTTTCATGCTTAGTTCTTTTGTGTCTCTTCCTAATTTCTTCTGTTCCTGTTAAATTTCTACCATTTTTTTGCCTTTTTATTATGCCCATTTTTGCATGAAACTTTTCCTTGATATCTCTAATTTCTTAAAGAGATTTCTTGTTTTTCCCATTCTGTTTTTTTTTATTTCTTTGCAGGATTCATTTAAGAAAACCTTCATATTTCTCCTTGCTATTCTCTGGAATTTTGCATTTCAATTTTTTTTAGCTTTTCCTTTCTCCTTTACCTTTCATACTCTTTCTTTCCTCTGCTATTTGTAGAGTTTCATCAGACAGCTATTTTGCTTTCTTACTTTTTTTTCCCCTAATGTCATTGTTGTTGATGATGATAATAATATTACTATTACTGCTATCTCCTGTATATTATCATGAAACTCTGCCTATAGTTCTTCAGGTACTTTATTTACCAGAACCCTTAAAACTATTCATTATTTCTATTTTGTATTGTTAAGGAATGCTATTTAGATACTACTTATAAGTTCTGATGGTTTTTCCCTAAAGAGTACCTAGGTGGGACAATGGATAGAGCACTGGCTTTGGAGTCAGGACAGGAGTTTGAATCCAGCCTCAGATACTTGACACTTACTAGCTGTGTGACCTTGGACAAGTCACATAATCCTGATTATATAATATCTGGGGTCAACTCTAATTGTCCTGATTCATATCTGACCACTGGACCCAGGTGATTCTGGAGGAAAAAGTGAGACTGATGACTTAGCACAGCACACCCTCACTCAAATCCAATTCATGTGCTTGTTATGGCATCACCTCCCAGATTCCATGATCTCCTTAGAGAATGAAGGACAAACAAAATAATCCCAGTTGCTTTTCCCTACTTTATTTAAGAGTTCATCTATTTCCTTATCATCTACAAGGGTTGACAACCCATATTGGTATCCACATGCTGAATCCATAATGACAGAACTGAGATCCAAGATCAATTCTGTAACTATCTGTGACTATTATTATGGACATACAGAAGAAGACCCTGAAGATTTTTGAGGTCAAATATTTAGTTCAAGAAAATCAAAGTCAATATACCTACGGGTCTTCCTATTGATGTTGCTTTCTTTGTCTTATAATCAGAACACTGAACCTTTAGGATATGTTTAAACAGATAAACAAACTGGATTTCAAGGTCAATGTAAAAATTTATTTACCTTCTAGCAGATGTTAATGTACTTAATTTCAGAAATAAAGGCCAAGGCGGTCTTATATTTTTCACTTTAAGTCTTCAAAGCAATTACTATATATAGATATTTATGTATATATACATATATATATTTTAAAATAAGTTGATTCAATATTGCTCATTCAAAATTGCTGCTATATAACAGTAAATTTCATTATCAGCTTGGTTAAAATTTAAGTGTCTTTGCTACAGAAGCCTCCAAATTAAAAGTTACTTTTTATATGTTTTTTTTTTCACAGCAGCCACAAATACTCATTTTAACAAGTTGTAAATACGAGGCTATCTATGGGTAAATAATATTTTTTTAATTCTCACCTATAACTTGATCCCTTGAACTGTACAAGAGAGATGACACACAAATTTTCAGGTGTCAATTTGCAGAACTGGCATCTCATCGTAGACTGTTAACATGCCTAAAGAATTCTAAGCTTCTCTCTATCATCAGTCATTTATTCAAAAACCTTTGTTAAGCTTTCACTTTGTGAAGCACACTGTGATAGGCATTAGCAGAAATACAAAGATGAATAAGACATATTCACTGCTTTCAAAGAACTTACAAAAGAGTAGACAGAGGAATGTTATGTCCACAATTAAGTATGACACAAATCTGAACATGTGAAAAGACTACAAGAAATACAGTCTTTTGAGCCCAGATGTGGGAATAAGCCCTTAAATATAAGGGCTACCATTTATTTAATAGATTTTCCAAGTGCTTTCCATATATTATCTCATTTGATCTTTACAATAACTCTGTTAGATAAGTCACATTATTTTTATACTGTTAACAAAGGAAACTGATTCTGAAACAGGAAAATTGAATTGAAAAACTCACACAGATAGTAAATGTTTGTCTTGAACTCTGTCTTTCTCACCCAAAGTTTAGCACTCTATTCACCACACCGTCTATCTGCCTATATACTCTATAATACCTTTCCTGATTTGGGGGTGGGGAGAGGAAGATTTCATTGAAGAGGTGGTACATTTTTTAAAATGCAAAACGGAATCAACCGATAGAAATGGGGTAGAATATATCCAAAGCATAGAAAACAGCAACAACAACAGGGAAAGAGGAAATCATAAAATATATTTGATAAAAGGGGAGTGATCCATTTTGGCCTAGATATAGAATGTATGAAGGGTAATTAGAAAATGATCCATGTACATAATAGGAGTTTTAAAAATATTTGTTCAATTGAACTGAATTGTATGAAAGAAAAATTCAGACAAGATTGGATGGTTAATTCAGAAAATAACCTATATTATTAAATATTATTTATATTATAAATATTTTTATATATATTAAATATTTAGTATGCCCTCCAACAAATGATGTATCAATCTACCAAAAAGAGAAGAAGCAGAAAGAAAACCAAGACAGCTTCAATGTGGTGTAATAGAAAGAGTAATATATTTAGAGTCAGGAGATGTGGGAATGTTTTTGAATTCTAACTTAGTGACTTTGGGAAAGTCATTTCAGCTCTAGGTCTGTTTCTTCATCTGTAAAATGAGTCAGATGATTTCTAAGGTTTATTCAAGTTATAAAGGGTGATTTATTTAAAGGAAACAAAGTGGTGTAATAGATCGTTCAACTTCTAGTCAGGAATATTTGTGTTTGAATTGAATATCTGACATGGCCCTAAACAAGTTATTTAGGTTCCCACATTTACAGTTTCATAATCAGGAAGATGAGGATAACAGCTACCTTTCAGGGTTTGTTGTGAGGTTCAAACTAGATAATACATGTGAAACAATTTTTCAATCTAAAATCACTGAAACATCTATTATTATTAACACCATCCCAGTCACTGCTGCTGCTGTCCATAATAAAATAATTGACAGAGCCAATTAGTCAGAAGTAATGTTCATTAAAATTCTCTTTATTGGTACTTGAGGGCTAGATGACAGGCTGATTGATTAATTGATTTTATATTAAAATTTATTATAAAGCTGAAAATCAACAAAAGATCATTTAAATAAAGGATGACTAAACAATTTGATAGGATGATCTAATATACCCAAGTTATATGTACAGTCATATGTAATTGAAGGAAAATCTGAATTTTTAGTGATTCAGTCAAATCAATTTTCAGTGCTCTGGTCTGCAGACCACTGAACAATAATCAGACAGGAAGAGTAGATGGTAGTCTATTATGAAACAATCTGGAGTCATGGTATGCAATGGGACCCAAAGGTACACACTGATAATGTCTATCTACAAAGCAGAGTCACCGTTGTGTAAAATAAAGTGCTAACTCTATTTTGTATGGAGTGGGAAAATGATTATCAATCATTGTTCAGTCCAGCTAAGCTAAAAAGATGATGTTTATCTAAAAGGATCGCTTTTAGTCTTTGGGGGGGAAATTACATTAAAATATATATATATATATAATATATATGTTTGTATATATATTATATAAATATACATATATATGTGTAGATAAATATATGTGCTTCTATATAGAATATTCCAGAAGTCTTATTGAATTTTTAACTATAGTTTTAAGCTACACTAAGACTTTTGGGATTTGGTATGTAGGTGTATATATATGTATACATATGTGCATATATGTACATATATATGTACATAAACACATATACACACCTATTTATATAATATGTACATACAAACTTCTATGCATATATGAATAGACTAAATTATTATTGTTATTGCTACTATTTATATCATCATAGTTTTCTAGTCAATAATATTATTATAGCTTATGACAAATTGTGTATTTAACATAATAAACAGAATATAATTTCTTTACATGTTCAGTAATGTCAAACTATTATAAGATATATATCTTTCAGCAAACTGCTAATAGTTCATGTTTTAGGTGGTTGACTGGTTAAGGAAAACCAGGGATATATCAATCATTATTTAATATAGCCTTCTAATTCATTAGCATCTTTAAAAGAAGGGTGATTATTCATATACAAAAGGCCAGGGTTGACTTTTTTGCTTCATACATGTACTGACTGAATTACCTTACTAAAGTGACTTGATACTTATACATCTTAGTGCAACTTAGAAAAATAGGCAAGAATTTTATAATCAGAAAATACCATGTAAATATCAGCTATTATTGAAATAATGTGCATGTAAAAAGGAAACAATAGAAAAGATTCTCATTGAAATTGCCTGAGGAGGCAGCCAAAAAAGTCAGCTTTTTTGCTCATTTAAAGTGTAGGTCTTGATTCTAATCAGGAGACTGGTTGTCATGCATCAATAGACTTCAAAGAATGAAGGGCAAACTCATTTTCTTTGCTTGATCTGCCTGGTGGGGGGAAAGGATTGTCTCAAAAATCAAATGCTATTGTGTGAATTTATCATAATATTGTTCAAGGGAAAAACTCATAAAAATCCTATCTGTTGTTCCCTTGTTATGATATATCCTCCTCTCATGCCATCATTTACAAAGATAAGATAAGCTCCTCAAATGATGGAAACAGCTCTCAAGAGTTTCAAAATGGTCCCATTATTGTTGGTACCAACTAAGGAATTTTTATCTGTGGATAAGAATTTAGTTTGCTGTAAAGTATTTCTTTTGGTAATCTATAAAATTTTACATTGCCTCAGGATGAATTCAATACAGAGTATAATTTGTGAACAGGGCGCGGCTAGAAGGCGCAGTGGATAGAGCACCAGCCCTGGAGTCAGGAGTACCTGAGTTCAAATCCAACCTCAGATACTTAATAATTACCTAGCTGTGTGGCCTTGGGCAAGCAACTTAACCCCATTGCCTTGCAAAAACCTAAAAAAAAAAACTGTGAACAGGAACTAAAATTCATCCAATTGTCTCTGAGGGAAAAGAGAAAGGAAAAAAATGAAGCATAAGCTTTTATGAATCAATCAAACACTTATTAAACACCTACTTTGTGCAAGACACTGTTCTAGGAACTGGGGATATAAAAAGAGACAAACTAACCTCTACTTTTAGAGAGTTTACAATTTAATGAGGGGAAAAATATATGCAAACAAATATAGAGGAAGTTAGAAACAGGATGAATGGAAATAACTAAAAAAGGAAAGGCAGTGGAATTAGAAGTTCTCCAACTTCTATAGGCATCCTATAGAAGATAAGCTATTGCTTGGGATTTAAAGGAAGCCAGGGAGGTCAGCAGTCCAAATGGAGAAGGAAGAGCTTTTTTAAGACATGGAGACAGACAGAAAAAATTCCAGGAGTGAAGAGATGGAGCATCTTGTACATGGAACATCCAGGATATCAGTAATACTGGATTGAAGGGTTCCTAATGGGGAGTAACATGGAAACTGACTGGAAAGGTAGGAAGAGGCTGAATTATGGAGGGCTTTATTCCAAATAAGATATTTTTATATTTGATCTAGAAGCAATAGGGAGTCACTGGAATTTATTGAGTAGGTGGATGACATGATCAAAACTGTGCTTTAGGAAAATCACTTTAGTGACTGAAAAGAGGATAGACTGATGGTAGTACAATCTTGAAGCAGGCAGAACCACCAGCATGGTATTATAAGTATGAAGTGGTGTGTCTTCAGTAGAGTGATGTCAGTGATAGAAAAGAGAAGGCTAGCCTTGGCAATAGATTGAAGATGAGGATTGAGTGAAATGTAGTGAGGATTCCAGAATGACACCTTGTTTGTAAGTTTGAGGGACAAGAATTATGATGTTGCCCTCCATAATAATAAGGAAGGTTGGGGGGCAGATTTAAGGGGAAAGATGATGAATTCGGTTTCCAATGTATTGAGTTTATAATTGTTCTGACATCCAGTTCAAAGATATCTGAAAGACAATTGGAGAAGCAAGATTTAACTCCAGCATAGAGTTTGGGGCAGGATAAAAAATTTGAGAATCACCAACATAGAGACAGTAATTAAATCTAGGGCAACTGGTGAAATTTCCAAATGAATAACTATAAAGGAAAATGAGAAGAGGGCTCAGGAGAGATCCCAGGGGCTAACATGTAGCAAGAGGGAATGATCTATTAGTGGATCCAACAAAGGAGATAGGTAGGAGGAAAGCCAAGAGAGTTCTAAAGTGTATGGTTTTGTGTGTGTGTTTGTGTGTGTGTGTGTGTGTGTGTGTGTGTGTGTGTGATGATAGCAAAAATTATATAGCACTTTAAGATTTGTAAAGTGATTTCCATTCTATATCACTTGATTCTCAAAATTATTGATTTCATAAATTATGAAATATGAGATTGAGGGAGGTTAAATTATTTTCAAAAGTCTCAGAGATAATCTATCTGAAGAAAGAACACTCAGGTGTTCCTAACTCCAGTCAAAAACTCCATCTTCTCTCCTATATAACTGATACACAGAAGACAGAAATATATCGATATTCAAGGGAAAATGTTCATCCATTGGATTAAAATCTATATATAACCTATAGGACAAAATTTTCCCCAATGTAATAAACATCAAAAATGAAATTTTATTAGTTTGTATCATGTTTAAAAGTTTCAACTTGTAGGCATAATAACATATAACAACAAAAGCAGAATATTAAAACAGCAAGAGAGACAATCTTGAAAAAATATAAGTGCCTCAAGGGCAGAAACTGTTTCAATTTTCTATCTATATCCTGACATTTAGTATCACTTATCCTGGCAGGGTGGCACAATGGATAAAGTCATGGACCTGGAGTCAACAAGACTTAAGTTTGAATTTTGGGTCAGAACTTTACTGGCTATATGACTCTAGGCAAATCAGCAAACTTCTCTCAATCTCAGTTTTCTCATCTGTAAAACAGATAAAACAGGAACAATTATTTGACAGGGTTGATATATGTTGGTTGATTTAACTTGACAAAGTACAAAGCAAATGTAAAGACACTATATAAATGTGAACTTTTGATATTTTTATTATAGGAACTTAATATATACGCATTGATATGTTGATAATAGGTGTTATTGGTAGCCATAATACTGTGTGCATATATGCTAGTAGAATAGCATATGGCTAATGGTGATTTATAAATGAGAAGTGATACAAAATATGCTTCAAGGACATCTTTGTCTACTTGGTATTTGAAAGAATCAAAGAATTACAATAGGATACAGCAATGAAGGGTCTCAGTGCTTCGATGGAACATCAAATGATTAAAGAAATCAAAGCAAGCCTTTCAATATACTGGTAAGATACTCTAATTCACTGAACATTTAATAGCCTCTTTCTTTATGCAAGATATTTCATGAAGTTCTGGAGATCCAAAATCAGACCCCCCCCAAAGGTAATCTTAATGAATTTTCAAAATCATTTGAAAAATAAGTATAAAGTAATTTGAAGGAGAGATCACTAACTAACGATGGAGATCCAAGGAGATGGGAGGATATAATAAAAGGCTTAAAGAAGGAGAGACATTTTGAAGAAAGCTACAGCTTCTGAGAGACAGTAGCCAGGCTTAAGAATATTCTTTTGCAAAGGCAAGGAGAGAGAAACTGGAATAATAAATTTGAAGAATGGTTCTGCAGTTGTTTGAGTAAAATGAAGAGTAAATGAAAGAAAATAATATAAAACCTGAAAATAGTTTGGAGCTTATATCTTGGAGATTTTCATTTGCTGAGCCAAGGAATTAGCATTTTATTCTAGAGGCAAAAAGAGATACTGAGTCAGTCAATAAACTTTTATTAAGTAATTACTTATCATGTTTAGGCTCCCCTAACACTGCAAGGGATAAAAAGATGGTAAAATCATAGTCCCTGCGTACAAAGATCTCAATTTCTAGTATGGGAGTTGACATTCAGACAAATGATGCATGCATAAGATACATTGGGAGGTAATTTCTTATTGGTATCTTTTGCAGGAAATAGGGTTTCAGTTGACCCTCAAAGAAAGAAATAGTAATCAACAGGAAAAGATGAGAAGGAAGAAAATTATGAACATGGGGTATAGATAGTGAAAAGGAATTGAATTAACAGAAGGGAAAATGTGTTTGAGGAACAGCAAGAATTCCAGTGTTGTTGGACTGGAGGCATTGAGAAAAAAAAGTATAGGAAGAATGGAAAGACACAGATAGGTCAGGTATGAAGGGTTTTAAATGCCAGAGGATTTAAATGCCAGAGGTAGCTATGAGGATTAGAGAGGGAAGAATCTGGATATAAGGAGATAAACTAGGAGGTTATTGTCACAGTTCAGGTGAGAATATAATACCATTAAATATGGTCAATGATTCATGAATGTTTGTTGAATCTAAGTAAAATGGGATAAGTGAAGAAATACTGAATTTTGTTGGTGGCTGAATGAATAAAGAGAAATTTAGGAAGCAGGTAGGTTATGAAGAACTTTAAAAGCAAATAGAGGAATTTATATTTAACCTAGAATATAATGGGGAGCTATTATAGTGTATCATGCTGTGATATGCTTAGATGTATGCTTCAGAAAGATTAATTTGCCAGCTGAGTGGAGGAAGGACTAGAAAGACTCAAAAGCGATCAACCAGAAGGTTATTAATATATATAATAAAAATATGTGTCTTCTGCATGTGTGTGTGTGAGAGAGAGATCCTCTGAAATGAATTTAACACAATCTTTAACACCTACATTTATGTTATTTCTATTTCATTGATCTCTTCATTGCCAAATACAATGACCTTTTAATCACTTCTCATCCTTTTTTACCTTTCTGAAGTATTCAACACTATTTAATATACTCAAATTTTGGATATTTTTCCTCCTTCCTCTATTGCTGTCTTGCTCTCTTTCTTGTTCTCTTGCATTCTTTCTCTCCTTCCTTCCTTCCTTCCTTCCTTTTTTCTTCCTTTCTTTCTTCCTCCCCCCCCCCTTTCTTTTTCTTTTGACTACTTTCTCTTGATTTCTTCCATGTTTGATGCTTTATTTTCAGTCTCTTCCACAGGTTCTCCATCTAACTTACTCTTGCTAACCATGGATGTCTCTAAAACCCACTATCCTCTTTCCTTTTTCCTCCATATTTTACCAGTTGATGATCTCAGCAACTCTTATGGTTCAATTATAATGTCTGCAGATAATTATCAGATTTATATTCCAAGCTTTTTTTTTTCCTCTGAGCTATACCAGTTCCACATCAATTGCCTTTTGGATTGGACAGTTTATAGGTATCTAAAGCTCAACTTGTTCAAGACACAACTTACCTTTTCCCATAAACCCTCACCTTTGTTATTAAAATCAAGGGCATCAGAATTCTCTAAGTCACCTACATGTACAATTTTGTTGCTATCCTTGACTTTATTTACCACCATTATATCTATTACTAAGTTTTTGTTTCTAAATTCATAATATCCCTTATACATGTCTTCTTCTGTCACCTAAAACATTTCTTTGTTTCACTCAACATCAGTTCTTTTCTGGACCTTTAAAAATAACCCTAAATGGTCTCTAGATTTCATGTCTCTACTCCATTCAGCTTCCAAAATATTTTTCCTAAAGGGTAAGTCAGCCTTCCTGTTAAACTACCTTTATTTCATTATGATGCCCAGGATAAAATTTAAAGCTCTTATGTTTGTTTGGGTCTTTTTTTGCCTTCTGAGACTCTTTGATCCAGCTACACGGGTCCTCATACATGGTCCTACATCTTCTGACTTAATGCTCTTACTTTTCCCCATGCCTGGAATTCTCTCCCTCATCACCTCTGTCTTCTAATTTCCCTGACTACCTTGAAGATATAGATCAAATACCACCTCCTATAAAAGATTGCCATTATTGGTCCCATAGTTGTTTAGTCATTTCAGTTGTATATGACTCTTTGTAACCCCATTTGGAATTTTCTTGACAAATGTATTGGTTTACTATTTTCTCCAGCTCATTTTACAAATGTACAACTGGGGCAAATTGAGTTATGTGACTTGCCCAGAATCACATAACTAGAGAGTATGTAAAGCAGGTTTTGAATTTAGGAAGAAGAGTCTTTCTGACTCCATGCTCAGCATCTTATCCTCTGTGCCATCTAGTTGCCCAGCTTTTCTGGTTCACTCATTTCCTAATTTCTTCCCCTACATGACTGACTTCCATCTACATTTTATATATCTTGTATTTGTCTAGTTATATATATGTTTCTTGAAAGCAGAGACTGCTTTTGCATTTCTTTGTCTCCCCAGTACTTAGTATATTACCTGGCTCATAATAAGCTCTTCATAAAAAGTTCTTGACTGTTTAACTAAAATGACTTAGCCATTATGCAATGCATTGGGTTTTGTACCATTGTGGATGCTTTTCCTTCTGTTCAATGACTTTTTCTCATTTTACTATTTAATTATATGACAAAAGGATGATCAAGGGAAAATTCCTACTGTTTTGTCCTATACATTATATACCCTGAGTCACGTTTTTGTCTATAAAAATCCAAGACAGAGTTATTTAAGGTATAACATGCATGCTAGCTCCTCTTAAAAGCCTTCCAGATGTTCTCAAATAAGAATATCTTCATGTTTAGACCTCACAAAGCATTTCATTTTTGAGCCTCTTGAATGTATTGTATGTATTGTATACTAAAGTTATCTGAGTTGGTACATTGCTGAAGTAGACCTGAATGAGATTAAAATGTATTTAGGCAATATTCAACAAAATAAATAAAAATACAGCAGATCTCAGATTCTAATATATGGTTCTCTAAGTCAATATGTAGCCATCAAGTCAATATGTATAGTTTAGTGGCTCCCATTTCTACCTAAGTTTGGTGCCACTGATCTAGATCACGTGACAGGCACTAAATAAATGCTTATTTTTTGAAAGATATTGATACAAGTTCCTTGAGGGTAATAAGTATGTACTCCAAAAACCTGGCATCTTCTCAAGGGCCTGGAATTATGCTTTATGCAGGAAGCATTCCCAGGAATCTCTTTTAGGAGGTGGTATGTATATTCTTTTAATTTCTATTTTATACTTTAGTTCTAGAATATCAGGTAAGTTTTCCTTGATAGTTTCTTGAAATATGATATCTAGGGTCTTATTTTTGATTGTAGCTTTAAGGGAATCCAATCATTTAAAAACTGTCTCTTCTGGATCCATTTGCCAGGACAGTTATTTTTCTAATGGGATATTTTCCATTATCTTCTATGTTTTCAAATTTTGGTTTTTATTTTATTGTTTTATGAATTCTCAGAAATGTCTAGGGTCTTATTTTTGATCATAGCTTTCAGGGAATCCAATAATTTTAAAATTATCTCTCCTGGATCCATTTGCCAGGTAACTTTTCAAATGGGATATTTTCCATTGTCTTCCATTTTTTCAAACTTTTGGTTTTGTTTTATTGTTTTTTGAATTCTCAGAGACTCATTAGCTTTCACTTGCTCAATTCTAATTTTTAAGGATTTATTTTATTCAGTGAACTTTTATACCTCCTTTTCCATTTGGCCATTTCTACTTTTTATTTTTTTATTTTATTTTATTTGTAGGTTTTTACAAGGCAAATGGGGTTAAGTGGCTTGCCCAAGGCTACACAGCTAGGTAATTATTAAGTGTCTGAGACCGGATTTTAATCCAGGTACTCCTGACTCCAGGGCTGGTGCTTTATCCACTATGCCACCTAGCCGCCCCTCATTTCTACTTTTTAAAAAGAGTTTTTTTTTCCTCAGTGAATTTTTGTATCTCTTTGTCCATTTGAATAGTTCCATTTTTAAGGCATTCTCATCAATGGTTTTTGGTACTTCTTTTACCATTTAACATACACTTATTATTAAGGTATTATTTTCTTTATTTTTTGTGTCTCCTTTACCAAGGTGTTAATTTATTTTTGTTTTTGTTTTTTTAGGTTTTTTGCAAGGCAAATGGAGCTAAGTGACTTGCTGTAGGCTGCACAGCTAAGTAATTAAGTGTCTGAGGTAAGATTTGAACTCAGGCACTCCTGACTCCAGGGCTGGTGCTCTCTCCACTGCGCCACCTAGCCACCCCTGTTAATTTATTTTTAAAGATTTTCTTGTATTACTCTCATTTCTTTTCTCAATTATTCTTCTACTTCTCTTAACTGATTTTCAAAATCCTTTTTGAATTTTTCCATGATTTCCTATACATCTCCACAGAAAAACTGATGGGATCTGGCTACAGATCAAAGCAACTTTCTTTTAAATTTATTTTTCTTGGGTTTTTTTTTTCATTTTTAGCATAGAAATTTATTTTGTATGACTGCCTGTGTATGATCTATATCAAACTAACTGCCTTCTCAAGGAAGGGAGAGGTAGAGAGAAAATTTGGAACTCAAAATTTTTAATAATGATTGCAATAATAGTTTTCACTACAGAAAAAAAGAAAATAGAAAAATTTTCAAAAATAATCTCTGCCATTCGTTTTTTAATGGTTCCATTCTATACACTGACCAAATGTTATTGATGTTTTTGTCCAAATCTCTTAAGAAACATATTTCTCTCATGGATATTTATTTCATTAAGTCTTGTAATATTGATATTAGATACTCATTTTAAGTTTTTTTAGTCTTAGTTTAGTTCACATTTTACATAAGAACTATGCTGATGTCTACCAGTTGTTTATACTCTTTTATTCTTAAAATCACTCAGACATTTTGTAATTACTTAGGCACATAATGTATGTACCATGTGAACAAAAGCTCCCTTTAGGAGGTACCAGTTAATTTTTAACTTTGTATGGTCAGTATTTAACAACCTTTTGCACATAGCAGAGGCTTACTTCAGTCCTTGATGGGATTGAATACGTAAGCTTTGCAAAGCAGTATACAGATATTATCTCATTTAATCCTCAAAATAATTCTACAAGATAGAAAATAATGCTAACTTTATTTTAGAGGTAAAGAAAATGAGATTAAGAGAAGATAAAAGATTTGACCAGTTAGTAAGTGTTAGATTTTCTTGCCTCAAAGTCCAGAACTTTACCTACTATGCCATTTAGCTGAATATATATACAAAAATATAAATACATATATATTGCATTTATCATATACTTATAAATGTTCTTTGAATAAATGAAACCACTTCAGGGAAAAAAGTATAATTTTGACTAAATGAAATGTTTTAATCCGACATGCTTTAGTATTAATTCTGTATCTTTTGTCTCTAACATAAGCCATTATGAAGGAAATTTTAAGATTTGGATGCAGAAATAAAGATGATATAAGCAAGGAAGGAATGGGAAAAAGTACAGAAGTATTAAGAAGGTTGTATCAATAAGATTGAGTGAAGGAGGAGGGTATAAGGAAGAGAAGAAGCATAAACAGAAGAATTGGGAAGAGAAGGAAGGAAAGAAAAACAAAAAGGAGAGGGAGAAAAGGAGGAAGGAAGGATGGGGGAAGAGAGGAAATAACAGGAAACAATCATTTATAACTTTTGTTAGGCCCTATGCTATGCCAAGAAAAGCCTGCCATATAGACACTCTTTTGTTTAAAGATAAATCTCCATCTGAGGAGTAAGACATATCTTTGAATGAGTATAGGGTTTTCAGACTATAGCTATATTTATATATATATATATATATCATATAAAATTATATGTTCTATATTGTATATTGTATAAATGTATACACATTTATATTTAATAGGGTGATGGCCTTATTTAAAGTGATATTTTAGCAGGTTTAGGCTGTTTGAAAAGTAATGACAGAAAAGAAACTAGAACATACTAGTACTCTAAACAAGTTATAAATTTCACTTGGATTAGGTATATAATGTGTTGATGAAAAGGTTACAACTTAGAAAAGAAATGTTTCTGATGTATTTGAGTAAAACATAACTGAGAATAAAGCCCCATTAAAAAGGCAAGGACAAAATTTTGAGGAAGAACATTAAAAAAAGCAATGGCAAATGGCAATTGAGGGATTATATCCCTAAAATGAAAAAGTATAATTCAACCTGGAGTGTTATAGAAAAAGAAAGAGCATAAAATTTAGATCTGTCACTTTGCCTCTAAAGAAGATTATATGTGGGGGGAATAATGAAATGATTGCCCGTACTGAGCACACCAGTGGGAGAATGGAAAGTAATGGAAAGTTACAAAATATGGTCTCAGAGGTGTATTGATAATTACATTTTTAAAAAGAAAGTGAACAGTTTGGAAGATAACAGTGAACTAGAAATTGACTAAGAACTAATTTCCAAAAAAACTTTTTTTGGAATGGAATTGACTGTAAGAAAGAAAATAACCCAAGCCTTAGGAAGAAAAAACAAGACCTAAAAACGTGAATGTACTCACCAACCATTGCTGGGACTTGGCAGATATAGAAAGAATTTAACAGGAAGTGAGAAATGCAGCCTGAGGGATTATAAGATTAATTTTCTTTACCTACCAAGATAGCAATAGAGACAATCATCTTAAAGTTTTATCAAATAAAGCTCTGTCCTAGGATTATAAAGAGAACTAATGATTCTTAAATATAAGATATAAAGCTTTGGAAATATCAGTGCCTACACATAACTTTCAATCATTTCATATATACATATATGTGTGGGTATATATATATGTGTGTGGTTTTATACATTATATAATATATATTTAATTTTTAATAACACATTTTTTCTGGATTTACCCCTATATATATCATATAGAGGGCATAGCTCATTCCCTTGCAAAAAAAAAGATAAAAAAATTTTCACCAAAGTCAACCAGCACAATTATCACATGAAACAGAATGTGTAACAATTGCTAACATTTCTATAACATGTAAGATTTATTTTACATATATTTTGATCATCACAACTGTGTGAAGGTATCACTGTCCTCATTTTACAGATATAAATTATGGGGCAGATAGGTGTTCTATTCACCTAACCTGGAATTAGAAGTACCTCTATTCAAATCTGACCAGACACTTACTAGCTGTGTGACTAGGAAGTCATTTAACCCTGTTTGCTTTAGTTCCTCATCAGTCAAATGAACTGGAGAAAGAAATGACAAATGGCTTTAGTCTATTTTCCAAGAAAACCCCAAATGGTTTCACAGATTTGGACATGACTGACACAACTCAACAAAAATTGAGCTTTGACCAGGATCAACAGTAAAGAAGTCCCTGAGGCAGGTCTTAAATTCAAGCTCCTGATTAAATGTAGAACTGACTATAAAGATAGAACTGACTAAAATGTAGAATCCTGACTAAAGGTAGAACTTTCTTTTCTGGAATTCTATCTATTATTCCATTTCTAAAATAACCTAATATTATAATAAAAGAAGATAAATACATTTTTCTTGTGTTCCTGTGGGTACAAACTTGATGGCAATAATTATATAGCATTTGATTTTACTTTACTTTTGCCATTTACACTGTTGTCATTGTCTATACTTTCTAGTTCTGCTTAATTTACTTTGCTTTGGCTTAAACAAATCTTCCTAAGTTTCTCTGAATTCTCCATATTTTTAGTCTCTTATACTCTTGTAACATTCCATGTCATTCATATGCCATAATTGGTTTACTCATTTATCAGTCTATTGCTATCTAATATTATTCCCATTCCTTTGTTATGAATGTATTGGTGTAGCTGGTACCCTTCTTTTAGCCCTTGACCTCCTTAATATAGCTAGAAATAGATGATTTTACAATAGAATATATAGATGGAATCTTAAAAAATTTAAATTAAATTTCTCTTCAGAATAATTGCATTAATGATGGTGAAATATTTGGCATTAGATCCTCCCAATTATTCTACAATCTATGTGAACTCAATTTACATTATTTGACATGTCAAAAACTAAGAATCAGAAAAGTTAAATGGTACATAGCTAAAGAGACAGAGTTAATATTCTAGCTTATATCCCCTGACTCTGAAGTTCAAGGTTCTTTTTAATACACCAGGCAATAGTGCGTCATTATTTAATTGTTAACAAAACTTAGATTTTTACTTCTAAAGCTTCATTAAATAGTTGACTATGACTGGAAGTTAGTGATAAAATTGTCTATGACATTTGTTTAAAGAATGGATATGGTATCCATCTGTTGATATAATCAGATAATATACAGAATTCACAATGTAACAGGAGCTATTTCTGTGTCTAGCCCATGAGACATAGGTTTTAAGACATAAAGTCAAAAAATATAAATACCAAAAGGAGTTCAATTAAATAGGACACTAGAAGATATAAGTAAACTCTCTCTGAGAATCATAGAGAACTTGATATTTCTCCTGAAGTCTCTAGAATTGGGTGGAAATCATAACCACTGGGTTAAGTGTGGGAATGCAAACCTCTGCCTTTCAACAATGAAAGAGGTCAGGTAACTGGGCAACAGTGTCCTCGGTCTGTTAATACAATATTGAAACTGCTTTCCCCTTATATTCTTCATGAATGCTTACCATGTACAAGGCACAAATTCAAGAAGATAGGAAACAAAAGCTAAATGAAAGAGTTCCTGTACTAGGGAGTTTACATTCCGCTATGGGAATACAACATGCACACTGACAAGAATAATACAAGAAAACTGAAGAGAATAATATGAACAAAGAGAAACAAGTATCAGGGAATGCTTCATAGTGGTTAGTAAATGAATTATGACTTAAAATCAAAGAATTCCTAAAGGAGTAGATGAGACAGGTTATCATTCCAGGAATGTATAAAAGTTTAGGAAAAGACATGTAAGTAGGTTAGGGAAAACACAGATTTTAAAATGATTACAGTTATGTTTGCTTTGGATATGTAGCTTGTAAACATGATTGTTATTAAATAATCTTCTATTGGTCATAAGGAGACAAACAATACAAAATCATAAATTTAAAAGTAAGAAATGTATATTTTATCCTATGGACAATGAGAGAACCTGCCAATTCTGGAGCAAGGTTCTAAAATAGTCTGACTTGCAACTTAAGAAAATTATTTTGAAAAGGAAAGAACATTAAGAGTATTTAATATGTGCACACAAAAAAGATTTTGTGTTTTGTAGGAAGTATGAGTATATTAGCAGCTCCATTACACTTCATGACTCTGCACACTAAACATCAACATCTCCTTTCAGTATCAGTTATTGCTAAATTTAGAAATGAGTCAAAGAATTATAAAACCAGAGAGTTTTAAGAGTCTCAGATGTCGAGTCCCTAAATACAAATATAACTTGTCCATTCATATATACATACATAGATTTATACATATTTGTATATGTAATGGAGATGCCTGTATGTGTGTGTATTTGTGTGTGTGTGTGTATCAAAGGAGTCTCTTATTTGCAAAATTGAGATTTTATATCTTCTAACATTAACAGATTAATAAGGAAATGCTAATCTTTCATCTTAAAAATATTCCTTATTGATTCTATTAACTTACAAAAAAGTTGAAATAAGATAAATATTTTATTTTTAAAGTTAGTCTTCAAAAGTAATTCTTGGCCTAATTTTAAATATTAAAATATTTTATTAAAGAGTGGTTTATTTTTTGCTTCCAAGTAGATATACTTTAACTTATAATGTCTTAAAAAGTCAATGACTGGATCAAGAACTTAGCATTTTGTTTCCTGAATTCTATTAACTCCAGATTTCTTATACACATTTAATTGGCAAAATAAGAACTCACTTTCAGCTTGACCAAAACTTCTTTATTATACAATTCTAGAATTACCTAACCTAATGTTCTTGTGTGGGACACCTCGTTGCTGGAAAAAAAAAAGTAATCATCAAAAGAGCAGTGGAAACAATGAAAGAACTAAAGATACAGAAAATTAATGATGAAGGGTTCATTAATTAGGAAAATTAATAAACCAAATGAGAGCAAAAGTATATAAATTGTGGTATCTTAATAATATGTAATTTTAAAAAATAAAGATTAGAAATGTAATTAGATATAGTAGATTTAAATAGGCTTTTTTCATAAACTCAAGTAACAATGGGCTCTTAAAATTAAATATCGCAGGAATGCCTCCACACAGTAGAGCTTAACAATTTTCTATTGAATCCTATTACTTCAAACAATCAATTTCAATGATCAAAACAAATATTTACAAATAAAATTAGATGAAATTTATGGATCCTTTCTTTATAATTCAACTTAATTTGTGAAGACAATCTCCAGATATAATTATGGTTTAATAGAGCAGGGTTCTAAAGCAAAGCATTTTCTCATGAAAGAAAAGCATGAAAGAAATTAGGTGGATATAATAGATCATTTTGAAAATAATAAAAAAGCAAAGACAATTCTAAGAATGTGGGAAGTTATTGTCAAATGTATTACTGAAGTGGCAAAGAGCCACTCAAATTTTTATAGCTTCCCATGATACTCAAGCTATTCTGATATCCCTGATACTTTAAGACTTACAAATTGCATGACATAAAAGAACATAAAAGATTTCAAGGATGGTACTATGGAAAGAGTTTTGTAAAGGAGTATTGCTATTGAAATTCTTTGAGTATTAATTTTAGAGAAGTGATAGACTTTATTTGAAATTCTAGGAAATATTCTCAAACAATTGAATTCAAATTGCAAATCATTCCTAACCTTTTGGGGAAAATAACATTTTTATAGATGTCATTCCCTTTTTTCCTACTGTGGTGTTTTATTTTTCTATTTCACAGTACATGGTGATAATGACTTCCTTTAATTGGGGTAGAAAGAGTAAAGCTGCTTATAAACAAATAGAGAATGATTCAGATTAACTCTTGTCTTTATATGAAAGAAAACATGGTTTACCATGGGAAAGCTACCAGTTTTAAATATGGTTCTCATATTCATAATACTTGCCATTTCCATAGAAATACGGGACCTTGAGAAAATATTTCTAATTAACTGGTACATAATAGAATAAAGGTAATTTTAAGTAATAAGGAACTTCAAGGTTCTCATTAATCATTTTCACCATGATGCTCATATTTAGCCAACTTTGTGATATAATTAGGAATAATTTGGTAGGGATGATCAAGAATAATCATCTTCCATTTCATAAAAGATTGATGATGTAACCAAATCTTGTCCAAAGAAAATGTTCATTGCTTGATTGTCTGACTACCTGGATTTTTCCATTACTATAAGTCCTAGAAAATGTCCTTTAATTTCTAGACTTCATAGCTAGAAAGAATATGAAACAAGATCCAAACTGAAGTCTTCCTATCTCCAAATCTGGCACCTTATCCATAATGCCAATTTGATTCTTGGTCATAAATAATTGAGTAGATCATATAATTTTTCCATATTCTGATCTATGATATCTACTTGTACCTGAAGAGTGTTTTAATTACATGGATTCTTAGCAGTATTCCTTGCTGTTGAATCCCCCACTTCAACTACTTCATTGTTACACAAATTTTAAAATTTTGTAATATTTGTAACATATAAATGGTAACATCTAATGTTACACAAAATAGCATCACACCGTGATATCTCCCATGGAAAAATGAATAAATTTCTAAGTTTATTCAATTTCACGTTTACTTCCTTGAAAAGAAGCTAAGGAAGGGGCAGCTAGATGGTGCAGTGGATAGAGCACCAGCCCTGAAGTCAGGAGTACCTGAGTTCAAATCCGGCCTCAGACACTTAATAATTACCTAGCTGTGTGGCTTTGGGCAAGCCACTTAACCCCATTTGCCTTGCAAAAACCTAAAAAAAAAAAGGATAAATGCTAAAATGAAAGTGTAGGATGTAGCTCAAGATAATAGACCAGTAAGCCTAGATTTAAATGTCAAATTTCCATATCAGAATTTAATACTCTCTGGAGCTTCACAACCTGGTCTCATTGCTTACACATTTTGACAAATTTAAATATTTAATAATAGTTTATTTCAAATTAAGATTAGATCATTTTTATTATGCACTTATGAAAGTTGTCATAAAAAAAGGAAACTAAGACTGAAGCAAATGATGTGAAAAATTTGTCGCATGTCCACTGAAGCAAGGTTCTCAATGACTTTAAGCATCTCTAATGCAATTTGTTCTGAGGTGTAAAACAAAGTAATATAAGATCAGTGTTTTGACTCTAATACCAGCTACTGTTAACTAATTTGAATCTTTTAGTTTGTAATAATTTGAGGTAAACAGTCCTATGTGTAAGCATATACCTGAGACATCTTTGTCATCACAATTCCTAGATAAAGCCTACTGAACACCATTAATACTTCAAGCAATATAAAATGACCTTTTCTTTTTTCAAAAAAATAAAAAACCTACCCCAACTTTCTTCCTAAAAAAATTCTTCTGGTAAAATCACCAATTCATTATGCTATGGAATAACTAAACTGTATTTGAAAACAACACAATAAAATTACAAATTCTATATAGAATTAACAAATCATTAAGCTTTTATTAAGTTCTTACTGTACAGTACTATGCTAGGTGCTAAAACATGAATGAAGCGACCTTTGATTTGAAGGAAATTACATTTTAAAAGGATTTATGCATTTCATGCATAAATATATACATATATTGCTAGTATAATGTACATATATAAATTTAGCCTTTATATACATAAAAATATTTTTAATTTCTTATGGATACATACATGTACACCGCTGGCATGCTGCATATATATATTATATTATATATTATATATATATATATATGTAAATTTACATATCCACAGAATTTGGATTGGACAAGAACTTTAACTGATTCCCAAATACTTTGGAAGATCCTTAATATAATGATTGATGGTGACTGGAATCAATATATATTTATATCTATTTTTATTTGTATCTAATTATCTTGAACATTGCAATGTACTTTGATCACTTCTATAGTTTCTCTCTCTCAGAGCAAATTCATTTTTACACAGTATATTTGCAGTGTACTTTTATGTATGTGCATGCATGTATATATATATAATGCATATATATATTATATATACATATATATATATATATATAATTTTAAATAAATAATATTCTAGTCAGGGATAGCACTAGAAATTATGGGGGAGGGACTCAAGAAAGGCTTTGTGGGGGCTGTGAGGTGGATAGAGGATAGAACACTGGCCCTGGAGTCAGGAGGATCTGAGTTCAAATTTGAACTCAGACATTTAATACTTAGTTGTGTTACATTAGATGATTTCAAAATGGGAAAGAAATAGGAAAGAGATGATAATCCCATTGCCTTGCAAAAATAAAAGAAAGAGGAAATGCTTTGTCTAAAAGGTAATGCTTAAGGAGAAAAAATATAACTTGCAATAAGGAACAATGATTCTATTTCAGAACTTCAATAAATCTATTGCCTCATAAGTTTGGATACTCTCTTCAGCACTCCATATGGTGATATCCCTTCTTTTCAATTCTTTGTAACTCTTGGCTATATCTTCCACAGAAGATCTTCCATAGATGATCCACCTTGAATGCCAATGGCTTTCTTCTAGGACTTTTAACATTTCTTTAGTACTATTTGCTCTTTTTTTTAAAGGATTTTTTTTGGTAAGGCAATGGGGTAAATGACTTGCCCAAGGTCACACAGCTAGATAAGTATTAAGTGTCTGAGGCTGAATTTGAACTCAGGTTCACCTGACTCCAGGGTTGGTGCTCTAGTCACTGTGCAACCTAGCTGCCCCAGTACTATTTACTCTTGCTAGTTGACTAATCTAACCACTTCTATATCCTAGTTGGTAGCTGTCATGCCACAGTTCTATACAATGTTCTATATTTCATTAAACGAGGCTCTAATAAAATGTTTAACTTAACATTGGCATACAGTTTTCCTGTTCTATTTTTATCATATTTAAGAAAATCTTGGTCAAATTCAAGGTAAATATTTGATTGCTAAAATCCTATAATTAAAGTAACAAATTCACTGACATATCACAAAGGCTAAAGTACACATAATAAGCAATTAACCTGGTTGAATGAGGCATGAAGTTATTTTCCCCTGAATCGTATTAAAACAATAGCAGCAACAAACTTACTAAACTATTTTGCTTATGCACTTAGTCTGCTTAAAGGTTATATTAATATCTTCTGCAAGGAAGCTTGGCAAAGAACTTATAAAGAAGATTTTTCTTAATGTTTAGATATATTATATTCTAGGAACTCTCCTTAATATGCTGCCTAGAAAGGTACTTGTCAAAAGAGGATGTGTGAAGGATTGTGATAAAATATATCAAACTTTGGGATTAATAACCGAAAGGATTCTAGGAATGTAGTGGTGGTGGTGGTGGTGGTGGTGGCGGTGGCGGGATGTGTGTGTGTGTGTGTGTGTGTGTGTGTGTGTGTGTGTGTGTTTGTGTGTGTGTGTGTGTGTGTGTGTGTGTGTGTGTGTGTGTGTGTTAGTATCCTTCAGTGGAATCTCAGTGAATGTCAAAATTTTCTTTTCAGAGAAACCAAGGAGAAACCCTTGGTTATTACCACATGAACTCATTACAGGGTCAGGTTTACTGCATCCTTTGTAAAATAAAGAGACAAATTGTATACATATATATATATATATATATATATATATATATATATATATATATATATATGGAGTTAGAGAGTCATAATAGGGAACTGCACTTTTACATTCTTTTGACTTCAGTAGCTAAAATGAGATGATAACATTCATTGTTTATATACTTTTCAATGATATTTTAAAGTATGTTTATTTTTTAAGTATTGTCTTTGATTACATGAATTTCTACTTGGCAAAAATCTAAAAGTTTGATAACTCAATTGTTTTATATTGACTTTTGACCTCTGTGTTGTGACAATTGCTTTACATGTGAGAACTTGTTTGAGACAATAGTGATAATTAAAATCAATCATATTCCCCCAATTTCTTTCCCACTTTAACATATCAGTAGCTAGGAGATTGGAGCAATTACAACTGCATGAAGAATCATTTTATCTTTATTTTGACCCTCACTCTACCTAAACATCTATATACTTTTAGTCTGCCTAATTGCAAGAATCATTCTGAAAAGAATCCTAGTGATAGATTTATCATATTTGTAAAACTACATTTAAATTACCCTTGGGGAATCTTTTTTCAATACTTATTAACTACAGTGCTTTGTAGTTTCACTAAGACAACAATTATTCTATACAAATATAAGGATTCTGCATAACCTTCTAGGTTTTGATCTTTTATCTCAATTCTGAAACATTTTCCCATATTTTTCAATACTGCTCTTCTGCCTAACTTGACATCAATTATGTCTATGACATCTAGTTACTTATCTTCTCTGTCTCTTTCTCTTTCACTGTCTCACTGAGTCAGTCTCTGTCTCTCTGTCTGTTTCTCTGTATATGTCTGATTCTTTCCATTCACCCATCCATCTTTTACTTTTGAGGATTTTGATAAGCTCCTCATAGAATTTTAGTATTGTTTTTATCATATGCAAGTTTTGATAGCATGTAAACTGAAATTTACAGAATTTCAAATCTTTAGGACAATTTAATCCATACTGCCCCCAAGAATCCTTTAAAAAAATACACCTGAATAATGATCACTTTGGGTTTTTTTTTAACATATGGAATAAGGATGATCTTACTGCTTCATTCAATCTATCGATTTATTAATGAATCAATCAATAATTATTAAGTAACCATTAAGTGTTAGAGATTATATTAGATCCTGAGGAAAGATGTGTTAAGAATGAAACCATCTCTACTCTTACATTTAATGAGGAAACTTAAGTAGATATAAATAAATATAACATAAATGTAAAGTTAGTAAATATAAATTAAATAGAGCTGACAGCATATGGTTTAGGAGAGAGAACACTGAAGGAGAGATCAAGGAAAGTTTTAGGGAAAGATGGTACCTGAAGAACAAGAACTTTTTGAAGGAAAAGAATAACTTTTTGAGCCCCACCATGGTGAACAGCATAGAAGTGGAAAATGAGAGTTAGAAAAATTAAAAATAGAGAAAAAAACAGTTTGGAAAATTTGTCAAGTTATGGGAGTTGCACAGCACAGCACAACATCCACTGGGGCAGTCTATTCCACTTAGTTCTAATTGTTAGGAATTTTTTTTCCTGATTTCAAGTCTATATTTGTCTCTGCAGTTTCCAGATGTTCCTATATCTGAGCCCTGAGACCAAGCAGAATAAATCTTTTTCCTTCTTCCACATAGGACACCTTCTAATACCATAATAATTATGTCCCCCTGAATCTTCTAAAGCCCTTGGACATCCATGTCTCTGTCAGCTGATTACCAAATAGCATAAACTGAAGGACCAATTTTCTGGTTGCCATCCCTTCTTGCTTATCAATGTCCTGTATAATGTGTAATGTCTAAAACTGACTACATTTTAGCAATGGTCTGACCAGTTAAGAGTAAATGTGGCAATAATTTCCTTATTCCTGGAAATTATTTCTTTTTAATAGTTACTAAGATCATATTAATATTTTGGCTGACATATCACAGTGGTGATTGATATTGATTCTGTAGTTTACAGACAAATGTCCATCTAACCATGCCTTCCCCATTATGAATGTTTTAAATTCAAGGTACAAAAATATGGTGCTTTATATTTAATCCCTAGTATATTTCATCTTATTAGATTCAGGACTGTATTTTTCAGTTTTTCACCCAACATGAAGCCCTACCTCCTAGATTTGTGTCATCCACAAATGTGATAAGGATGCTTCATATCCCTTTGAATCAGAATATTGATTTTTTTTTCCAAAAAGAGTTAAACAGCAGAGTCAAGAAAACACTCCTGGAATATTGCATTTGAGTCAGCAAATCATTATCTTCATAGAAGTCATTCTTATTTTACACATAATGACCATAAAATGAGTTAAAATATATAAACCACTTTGTAAACATTAAAACTATAATAATGGTGCTATTATTATTATTATTATTATTTCATTATTCAAAAATCCCTCCAAATCATTATGAACTTCACCATTAGATTGTAAGTTCTTTGAGATCAGGGGCTATCTTTTGTCTTTCTTTGTATCTGCAGTGTTTATCACAGTATCTGGTACATAGCAGATACTTAATAAATGAACAGACTGACAAACAAATTTGAAAAAATAAATGTTATTAAATTCTTTTGATTTTCTACTCTATACATTTTATTTGCTAATCATCATTTTAAACCAAGAAAATCAATAATATGAATTAAAACTCTATTATCACTATTTTCCTTAGTGTTTAACTAGATAGGATATACTTAAAATGTTAATTTATAGAAATAATTCACTTTTTTTAGATAACATATTTTACTTAATTTACTATTAATATCTTCTTTGTAAATTTGCTTCTCTATTTAAACTGTCCTTTTTAGCTTTAGAACTCAAACCTTTGACAAAACAAAATTAATATAGGGAATTCATTCCAGGATACCTCAACCTTGAGTTAGACAGGGTCACAGAGATAGAAAGTGATCTATGTTTCCATGACAACTAAGGTTATTGCTTTTGCTCAGACTGCCAAAGGAGTGCTAATTAGATCTAAATGTGGTGATGATTTTTTTTGTAATGGGGTTACAAAAAGACATGTTCAAGCATGTGTGCTTATAGATACCTAAGGTAAATTGAGAAATTATGAAGAAAAGTTTAAACAGTGTAATTGAGGCTACTTAAATGTGTTTTCCATAAAGGTTTCACATGAATAACTGAAAAACTTAATTCAAGTCCTCTTTGCCATAAAGTACTGTTATCACAATTGTTTTCACTACACTCTTAATGTTTTACATAAATACTTTCATGGTTGGCTCACTGCAATACGAGACTATATATTTTTTTTTTATTGGAAACATTGTTTTACATATTCATTAATTCATTGGATCCTGACAAAAGCCTTCCATTGAATAGAAAAGGCAATTTGTAGGAGAGGTTAAGTATTCATTCTAGAGGATAGGACAAGTATGTGGTGGAGTCAAGGTCCTGAGTAATGTCTTTTCAACTAAAATCCCAGTAGTCTTTCTAACCACAGTACTTCTACACTTTTAAAAGATATACATACACTCATCAAACGGATACACACACACACACACACACACACACACACACACACACACACACACACATACACTCAGTGATATAGTTAAGTTGACAGACCAGAAAATATTATATTAAAAAGTGAAGACAATGCAAATATTGTCTAATTATAACTTTTTAAACTCTAATTTCTAAAATTGAAATAATTTAGTCAGTATAAAAGTTATCAGTACAGTATTATATATAGTTTATACCATCATATATTATGAAATTTTCTAGTTTGATTGTAGATTTGTAATATATATTACTCACATCATTATGATAAGATTATATTAATATTAATAATAATATTAATTCTAAATTATTTTGGAAAGGAATTTGACTTAATGTTAAAATATCTGGGTTGAAACTCTACCTTCAAGCATTATTCTTTATCGGACTGAAGGAAAATCACTAAACCTCTCTGAATTTGATATAGTTCTTACTTTTCAAGTTTGTTGTGGAGATAAAATAAATGTAAATCGCTGTTTTATATATGTGTATATAATGCAATATAGTACAGTATAGCATAGTATAGTATGATCTGATATATGATAGAAATGAAAAAAATAATTCATGGGATTTTAGTTCTAGGTCTGATATTACTAAATATATGACCATAGGCAACTCCCTATCATCTTTTTTATAAATAATACTTTATTTCCCCCTAATTATATGTAAAACCATTTTCAACATTCTTTTAAAAATATTTATTTAGTTTTTATTTTTTCTCATTAGATGCAAAAATAATTTTTACATTCATTTTTAAACTTTGATTTTGAAATTCTTTCCCTTCCTCCTGCTCTATCCCCCCTCAATGAAAAAAAAATAATCAATTTGATAGAGGTCACAAATTCATGCAAAACTCTTCCATGTTATGAAAGAAAATATAGACCTCCACCCCACCAAAAAAAATCTCAAGAAAGATAAAGTTTTTTTTAAAAAAAGTATGCTACAATCTGTATTCTGAAAACTTATCAGCTTTTTCTCTGGGGATTTTCTTTATCCTAAGTTCTTCAGAATTTTCTTGGGCCAAAATATTGCTAAGAAAGTTGAAGTCATTCACAGTTGATCATTCTATAATATTGATGTTACTTTACACATAGTACATTTGACTTTATATCAGTTCATGTATGTCTTTTCAGGTTTTTCTGAGAGCATCCTGTGCATCATTTTTTATAGCATTTCATCACAATCACAAACCACAATTTAATTCAACCATTTCCCAACTGATGGGCATACCCTCAATTTCCAATTCCTTACTACTAGAAAAGGTCTATTATCAATATTCTTGTAGATATGTGTCCTTTTTCTTTTCCTGTGGTTTTTCATCTCTTTTGAAATACAGACCTATTAGTGGCACTGCTAGGTCAAAAGGTAGGCATGGTTTGATAGCCCTTTGAGCATAGTTCCAAATAGCTCTTCAGAATGGTTAAATCAATTAACAACTCCACCAACAATGCATTAGTTTCATTTACCCAAATCCTCTCCAACATCTGTTATTTTCTTTTGTCATATTAGCTAGCCTTATAGGAATGAGGTCTTCAGAATTCTTTTAATTTGCCTCCCTACAGGTCCCCTGGAATGCAGGCTGTCAATATAACTTGCTTACTGGGTTACTTCCCACTAAAATAAGACAGATCTTTCTTTTTATGCTGGTAAGGTTTTTTCCTACACTATTGAACGGTTCTAAGCTGTTTTTCAAGATTGCTTGCAGGGGAATATGAAGGGTTCCAAGGAGGTCCTTCCTCCTTCTACCATCTTGGCATCAGAAGTAGTCCCTATCATCTATGGGCTTCAGTTTAAACAGCAAAAATATAGAACTCTGAAAGGTGAGGGAACTGATGAAAGAGAAAAGTTTATTAGTTACCATAATCTTCAAAATGTGAATGGGAACCAGGAGTGACAGAGATAAATACAGATAGAAAAAAGAGAGACAAAGTCAGAGATAGTGATAGAAATAGAATGAGCTGGAGACAGTCACATTTTCAAATACTAAACATCTGTTTTAAGTTTTGTTACTTTTCAGTTGTCACTTATTAACAAATTGGATTCTTTTTAAAACTTAACCTTCATCCAAATTCTTAGATCTTTCTTTGTGCTGTTAAAAGTAAGTTCTTACTAAAAAAAATAGGCCCTGAGATCAAGAATCTCATGTAAAACATATTCTACTACCATGTGTGCCATCTATATAATTATATAATTTACTTAGAAACTAATATAGTATATTGCACACAAAATAGACAATATATACATACTGAAATCTTTAAAGAAATAATTTTTAGGTTCAGATTAAAAGAGCTAAAGTTATAATAAATTCTTTTGATTTTAATTGCACATTTTTCCAATGACTCTCCATCCTCATCACAAAAGGAGTTATTTTCATTTGAAACATCTTGCTCTCAAATGGAATCAGTCCCAGGGAACACTCATAAATTTGTGCTGCTTCACAGAAACTGACATTATTATCATGGTCATCTTAAAAATTTTGCTGTTTCTATATGCCCAAAGGACAATCAAGCTTTATACACCCTTTGATCCAGCAGTACCACTTCTTGGTCCTACTTGTACAAAAATATTTATAGCAGCTATTTTTTTAATAGCAGCAGAGAGTTGGAAATTGAGTGAGTGCTCATCAGTTGGGTACTAGATGAACAAGTTGTAGTATGTGAATGTATTAGAACACCAAGAAATGATGAACAGTTAGATTTCAGAAAAAAAACTAAAAAAAACTAAAATGACTTTGAGGAAAACATTATATACAGTAACAGTAACATTATATGACTATCAATTATTATTGATTTAGTTCTCAGCAATGCAATGATCCAAAACAATTCCAAAAAAATCATGTTGGAAAATGCAATTCACATCCAGAGAAAGAACTATGTAATCTGAATACATAATGAAGCATATTATTTTCACTCTTTTTTTTTGTTTTGTTTGTGGCTTTTCCTTTTTTGTTCTGCTTCTTCTTTCACAACATGACTTATATTGAAATGTTTCCACATTGCTTGCTGTCTCCTTGTGGGAGAAGGAAGAAAAGGGAAAATTTGGGACTCAAAAATCTTATAAAAATTAATTTTGAAAATTTAAAAATATATTCACAGTTTCATGAAAAAATAATTTTGCTTTTCAAATCCCTCAATTTAAATCACTGAAAATGTTTGAAATAAAATAAGTATTATATTAAAATAGTTATGATCTATGTTTTAAATGTTTTCTTACATTCACAGGGCAAATTCTCTAATTATGTCCCACCACTTGTCCATATAGAAAAATAATCTAGTCATTCTATTCCTATTCCATCCTAGTCAAATATTATCCAGTCACTCATTTTTGTGGAAACAAGAGAAAATAAAATAAATAGAAAGGACAAAAAAGATATTTCACCCACCACAAGTATTTTGATAAAGTAACTTAAACCAACATCTAATGATACCTTAAGAATTATCTAATTAAATTAATTACTACCAAGATGTTCTTGACTATAAAGTGAACTAAGTTCAAGAGAAATAAGGTGAACCTTTGTATAAATGATTTTCAATTACAATGTCAGAAGTTTTTAAGAGCACATTTCAGTGTATGCAAATGTTATAGTGGGAAAAAATAATCCAAGTATGCTATCAGCAAATTTATTAGCATGAGTTCATCAAAACCTAATTATTAACATATTTTTATATCAGAACATATATAAATTCAAAAATCTATAGAATGACTAAATTCATTTAAGAATTTTTAAAAATAATACAACTAACATGGGCTTGTATAAGAAATATGGAAAACGGAGCGGCTAGGTGGCATAATGGATAAAGCACCGGCTTTGGAGTCAGGAGTACCTGGGTTCAAATCTGGTCTCAGACCCTTAATGATTACCTAGCTGTATGGCCTTGGGCAAGACACCTAACCCCGTTTGCCTTGCAAAAACCTAAAAAAAAAAAGAAATATGGAAACTTCTGGAAGGACATTTATGCAATGGTATTAAGTAAAACAAAAAAGATAGAACATAAAGAATATTTTGAGGATATGTGGATAAGAGTGTTTAGATAAAAATTCTAGTATGATGTAGAAGATAGACTGGAAAAGTGTTACAATATTTTATGATTTTTTTATTAATTAAAGTGTAATTCAGCAAAGATTTATATATATATATATATATATATATATATATATATATATATATATATTATACCTTTGTCTAGTAACTGACAAGAATAAAGGGACTGAATGACAGATTTAAAATTGAAGAAGTAAGTATCATATCTACTTTTTTATAACTTTGCATCATTTAAGCAGAAGAGAGAAATTTTCAAGAGGGGAACATTTACATTTGGAGCTCTTAAGTACTAGGGGAAAATTGAGCAATCAATGAGCTTTTATTAAATATTTATGTACCAGACACTGTGCCACAAAAGTGAAAACTTCCATGACCTTAAGGAGCTTACATTCTATTGAGACTAGCATGAATTAATAGGATTTTTTTTTAAAAAATAGTACATTGGTTTGTCTCCTTAATTTAAATGCTTCACAAAGAGTAGCCTCATTTACAAATCATTTTCTTTTGTCAAACTATCATTAAAATATCCACTGCTAGGAGAATATCCTGATAATGAGAGGCCAAATAAAGAATATAGATCACATAAGACCCAACATTCTTGTTCTGATAATTTTTTATACTATAGGTTTTTTTTTCTTTTATCTGACTCTCAGACAACCCAAGACTAGAGTACAGACCACCTCCAAAATTTGCAGAGCTAATTGTTCTTCTAGAATTAAAGCAACAAAGGGAGCAGATAATTCGAGGGCAGGCAAGATGAGAAAAACAGCAACCACCAGAGCAACAATTCTGTCAAATTCTCACAGTCTTGTTTGACTCACAGCCTTCATTCTCAAATAGTTCTGCTTTAACTAATTAAAGGCTAGACAAAGCTTATTCAAACATGAGCATTTAACATCTGTTTTTGATGTAAAGTGATCTCTGAACTCTCTCAATGCTTTTCATTGACACCAGAGGTTTTGATAGAAACTTGTTCACCATTTTCTGAAACATTTACGCATTTCTTCTTATTCAAAATTTCTCACTGACTTTTTAGAATAGGTAGCACTTATTTTGATTTCCACACTTTCTTTGCCTAATTACTCAGGAATTAGTATTAATTTGGATAAATACTCAAGTAACAGTGTCTCCTATCAATTTATATGAACTCATTTCATGTTAAAAAAAAAGTTATGTTCAGCTGTATATATCTATATCTGTCCTTGTGTTTTTAACAATTGAATTTGAACTTGATATGGGATTTATTTATATCTTGTTTATTTATATACTACACCCATTCTTGACCACCATTAAGAGATGTGTTTGAATCCTATAAGCCTGTGTGAATTATATAATCTTGGGATGTGGACCAGTCTGACCTTATGACACCAGTATTTTACTAAAAAAAAAAAAGCTCTTAAGAAAGCAAAGCTAAGTTTATTTCATTTAATAGTCATCAAAATATCACTTTAAATAGAATACATTCATTAATTGCCTTAAAACTTTTACTCATTCATGAATATTGTTGTTGTTATTTTCAGTCATGAATGACTCCTCATGATCTCACCTAGGGTTTTCTTGGCAGAGATACAAGAATGATTTGTCATTTCCTTCTCCAGTTCAGTTTACAAATGAGAACCCTGAGGAAATAGGGATAAGAGACTTGACTAGCTTCACACAGCTAATAAGTATCTGAGGCCAGATTTGACCTTAAGAAGGTGAAGCTTCCTGACTCCAGGCTCAGCATTTTTATCCATTGCACCATCAAGCTTCCCCCAATTAGCCCAGATTTAAAATAGAGTGATATAAGGAATAAACATGTGCATCTATGAATGTGTATTTACATATAATATATAACCCCCAAAATAAAGTTTATTTTGAATGAATCAATGCACCTATAGTCATACCTTGGTAAACAGCTTTGAATCCAGGGGAGCCAATGCTGTCATCAGACTGGAGGTGCAGCCACATTTGATTACTCATACTCACAATAAGATCAGGTACACTGGATCCAGTGAGTCTGCATAAAAAAGCAATTAACAATAATACCAAATATAATATTTGTATTGACTGTTAAGCAGAGTTATGATATTATTACAAAATTAATTATTCAAATATGAAGCAATTTTCCTATGATTGCCTATATGTCACAAAAGACATGAAAAGTCTTTATAAAAAATCATGCTTAATTAGCACAATCTTCCTTCAGCAAATCTAGAACTACTTTCACTTTATAGTAATTGTAGACACAAGGCTGTTTTTTAAAAATGAATTTGACAATGCATTTATAATTGTAGTTTCTTTTTCTTTCAAATCCTTCTTGTATGAACACAGATACAATCTATTACCCATGATCTGGGTATTATGCTCTATCATCTAAAAGTATTCATTTGTATGTTCATTTATTGACTAGTATGGGTTGAGAACTGTGCTAGGCTAACTCTGAAAAGAGAGAGCATTCATAACCGAGAAAATGCTTTGAATATATCGTATGTTCAGATGGTCTAACATTTTATGTGCTTTTATTCTCTTTAAATCTCTCATAAATATGTCTTAAAATATTTTAGCAGAATATAAGGAGTACAATTCTATTGGTCATTACCTGAAAGGTAAATTGAAATGTATTTGGAAATACTTAATAAATTCTCTGAATGTTAATGCATACATCATCCAAAATATAAGTAGCAATGAGCAATTATGTGTTGAAAAAGTCATACCATTAACCTTATCAACTCATGAAAAGAAACACTAAAGACAGGGACTTAAGTCCAAACCCTGGTAGAAAAGCATGTTAAAAAATTGGAGGACAAAATTGAATTCATCAAAAGAAATGTCTCTAATCATATAGGAAGATTGCTTGAAGACACGTAGATCCAAGAATATGAACCCCTGATTTGTCTCATCCATCACACCATTTGTCTGTCAGCCCTGGATTCCTACCTCAGGCAGAGGAAAATACCTGATGCCACATAGGAAGATGAATAGTAGTCATTAAATGTCAAATAATGTGCAAAGTTGTGCACAAAATGAAAAAAAATAAAGTACTTCAATGACATGTCCAGTTGCTGAAAAGTATACTACTTTGAGGGTTGTCTTAAAATTCTTGTCAGTGTGATCATTTCATATTTCAATCTAAGTTTTATCCTTGCATTCATATTCAAAGGATTATGCCACAAAAGTAGGAAGTCTCATTCTTTACTATTTTAGTATCATATCAGTCCTTTGTAGATAAGGGAAAAAATTAAATGGGAAGACCTGTCTTTGTTTCTTCCCTCCAACATTTTTAAGGACTTCTTTACTGATGTTCCATAAAATAGGGAGAAGCAGGGGGAAGGGGAAAACCTTACTTTATCTCTTAATGTTAAAATGTGGAAGCCTTTACATAAGGACTGTCATCCTTCAGACTGTATCTTTTTTTTTGAGTAGCATCTTTTTTTTAATCCATATGTACATATATATTTTTAAGTTGCAAAATTTTCTTCCACCCTCCCTTCCCATCCCCTTCCCTCATTTGCAAACATTCAGGTTAACATTGTACATAAATATTTTTGATAAACATGTTTACAGATTAGTCATTTTCAGTATGAGGAATTAGGATTCAGGGAAAGAGATATATAAGAGATCCTTCAGACTATTTCTTTGTATTATTTCTTGGTATGCAATGAAATCAACTTAAAAGTACACTCCCTCCTCCCCCACACTTCATCTTACTGTTATTACTCCTTTCTACTCTTTCCTCATCGGAAAAGTAAACTGTTCTATTGTGCTGGCAACCACCAATTTAGTTGAAACTACCTTTGGATTTTTCCCTCCTTCTGAATCAAGAAGTTTGACAATACCTATATGAACAGTTTCATTTTTAAATAATATTTTTGAATATATAGAAAAAAACCACTAAACCTGGCTTTGCCAATTATTATTTTTGTGACCTTAGGCAAGTCACTTAACATCAGAGGGTCTTATTTTCTTCAATTTAAAAATGAAAGAGCTAGATGAGACTTCATCTAATGATCCTTCTGTCTCTAAACTTATAATATTAGAATTTTACTTTCAAAATGATGGGAGAAAATTATATTGCTTTTGATATTATGCATGAGGAAAATAATTAAAGATATAAATGATGACAACAAAAATATTTTTAAAAATATTTAGTTTAAAATAGTTGAATTTAAGGAGGAGAGTTGTTCAAACTGAATCTGGATGGACTTTAGATAGGAATATTATAGAGAGGATTCATGCTCAGGCAGGATACTGGATTGACCTTGACTTCTTGTGCCTGGACTTATTAAATAGGGCATAGGATCATTGGACCTTAGTATAATAGATCTAGTGAAGGTGATTACACTAAGGTTTACAAAAGATCACATAAGCCATAAGCCATAAGCATAAATTATGGTCCTTCCAGACCTAAGGAAATACTATTTTATTGGTATTTTCCTATTCTATGATTTTGTAATGTGACATAGGTATATACTGATTATGATTTTGAGTTTTCTGTGAGCCAAAGAAAAATGCAAATGTATTGGGTTTTATAGTTTATATTATCTGATTAAAGAAAACACATATATATCCTAATTACAGAGAGAATAAACACATATTTTTAAACTAGATATGTACTTTCATTAGTATAGTGAATTCCCAGTAAAAGATGCACACTTGAACAACACAGAACTGCAAGAGTGAAGATTTTAGTATTTGAGAAGTGCCAGGAGGCAATGTGAGGTTAAGTGACTTGCCTAGGGCTTCACTGCTTGTATGTTATAGATTCAAGATTTCTGCCCATGATTTCCTAGACCTGAGTTAGTAGCTTTCTTGCTACAATGCTATCCTGTCTCTCTTCCAAAACCTTACTTATATTTTTGTAGAACTTGAAAATTTACAAAATATTTTTGTGCCTCAAAACAGCCTTGTGAGGTAGCTATAGAGAGGTTAGCTCTATTTTATAGATAAATTGAGAGGCTCAGGGCAATTGTTTTGCTCATGGTCAATTAGCTGATAAGTATTTGTGACAGAGATAAGATCTGAACATATTTCCACTCTGTCGTGATTTACTGATTCCTTTAAAAAAGTCATGCAGGGAGAGGATCAGGCCAGGTAAAAATATAAAGTTCACGTTCAAGTTTAGAGAAATTTCAACTTCTTTCAGAATTGCTTCACATTTTTACCAGATTGCATTTTGACCTGGAAAAGCAAACTTAGAATAGCAAGTATGACTGCTTCAGTTTTCCAACTGAACAACACTATCACTGTAATAATGAAATATCATTAAGTACACAGATTAGTGGAAAAGAAAAAAAACAATTTTGCAATTTCTACTTACATAATGATGATGTAAGCACCAGATAATGGATAAATGTATAAAAAGTTTAATCAAGATTAAAGATGATAGATTTGAACTATTAAACCACACTCAAATGTCTGCATTAAAATGCATGAAATCTTTATTCATATGAATCAAAGTTTTTAAAATAATTTTAGAAATTTTAAATGGATACTTTAAATCTTTAGTTTCCTCTTAAGAAGTATGACGTGGAGAAAATATATTGAATTGATTAGAAATTTTCTGCTTTTACTCTATTTCTGCCACAAACTTGCAGTGTGACATTGGACAAGTTACTTCCCTTCCTCTGAGCTTCTGTCTATTCATGTAAATAAAGGGAATTGAATAGATAAACTTTAGGGTTCCTTTCAGTCCTACAATTCAATAGTAGGCCGCATATATGCTGCTGAGAGCTTTCTTATACCTGGACTTATTGAATAGCGCATAGGATCATAGGATCTTAGGATCATAGCTCTAGAGTTGTGAGAGATCATAAATAAAGTCTAACCCAATATTCTCATTTTAAAGGTCAGTAAACTGAGACCTAAAGAGGTCACATAAGCCATAAGCTTGAGATATGGGATTTGTACTCATGTACTTCCATGCCTAAGGAAAGCCTTATTCCACAGTAGCAGATCATAGAGAACTCAGCACAATTTTACTAAGATTTACGTCTTCCACTCCATGTCTTCTAATATAGCCCCATGATACATGTGTGATATAGCAGAACATTAGCTTAGAATCAGAAATAATTGGAAAGTAGATTGGGCTAAAAGAAGATTTGGGCTTTATTATATATTATTAAACAAAATGAAATTATCTGATATGTTGGAAAAGGAATTAATCTTTCAATATCTTTCAAATATGACCCCTTTCTCTTTTCTAATACTGTTTCCACTCTAGTCCATGCCCTTATCACCTCTTACTTGGGTTATTATAATAGTATTATAATAGCATTGTCAACATGCCTGAAAGATTTTCCCTACTCCAATGATGAAAAAGGGTAAAAACACCACTTGTACAAAAATATTCATAGCAGCCCTATTTGTGGTGGCAAAGAATTGGAAATCAAGTAAATGTCCTTCAATTGGGGAATGGTTTAGCAAACTCTGGTATATGTATGACACAGAACACTATTGTTCTATTAGAAACCTGGAGGGATGGGAATTCAGGGAAGTGTGGAGGGATTTGCATGAACTGATGCTGAGTGAGATGAGCAGAACCAGAAAAACACTGTACACCCTATCAGCAACATGGGGGTGATGCTCAACCTTGATGAACTTGCTCGTTCCATCAGTGCATCAGTGCATCAGTGCAACAACCAGGGACAATTTTGTGCTGTCTGCAATGGAGAATACCATTTGTATATAGATAAAGAGCCATGGAGTTTGAAGAAATTTCAAGGACTATTCCCTTTAATTTAGGGGGGGGGAAACCAGATATCTTATTGTCTGATCTTGTTATCTCTTATACTTTTTGTTTCTTCCTTGTAGATGTGATTTCTCTCTCATCACACTCAGTTTGGATCAATGTAGGGCATGGAAACTAAATAAAGACTGACAGATTGCTTTCCGGGGGGGGGGGGGGGGAAGTAAGATTGGGAGAAAAATTGTAAAACTCAAAACTCAAATAAAAAAAAATTAAATTAAAAAAAAGTTAAACAACTTTCTGTTCTTCAAAGCCAATAATTTTTTTGGACAAACCACTAATGATGATTGCATCATTCATACATTAAAAGTCTTCACTGTTAATACTACAAAAAAAAAAGATTTTCCCTACTCCAGATCATCCCTTAGTCAACAAAATGATTTTCCTAAAGGGCAACTGTTACCCTCCTATTCAATAAACACCAGTGACTCTCTGCTGTCTCCATGACCAAATGTAAGATGTTTTGTTTGTCATTCAAAGCCCTTCATAACTTAGTCCCCTCTTATCTTTGTCGAGTTCTCTACTTCTCTCCCCATTATCCTTTAAACAAGAACCCTGACCTCCTGGTTGTTCCAGAAACGAGGTAATCAATTTCTCAGCTTTAGTCATTTTCTCTGGCTGTTCTTCATGTCTGGAATAGACTCTTTCTTCAACTCTACCTACTTATGTCTCTGTCTTCTTTTAAATTTCAACTAAAATTCCATGTTACAATGGAAGCCTTCCCCAATTTCTTAATTCTAGTGACTTTCCTCCTTTATTTCCTATTTATTCTGCATATAGCTTGCTTTGTATATTTTTGTTTACATATTGTGTCTCCACAGGGTGTAAGTTCCTTTTGCTTCTTCTTATTGTATACCAAATGCTTAGTACAATGCCTGGAAACTAATAAATATTTATTGATTTAATGACTGTTTGATTTAGGGGGTGGACTAAATGGTCATTGAATTCCCTTCCAAATCTCAAATTCTGTGAGTCTATAAAGACCTGAATTTGAATCACAGCTTTTACACTTACTAGTCATATAATACTGGACCTCTCAAAGCTTTCATTTCATCATGTGTAAAAGAAGATAGTACTAAAGTTAGGAGGAAAGTGATCTGTAAATGATAGAGTGCTATACAAATATAAGCTATAATTCTATATCAGACACGGATTGAAGACAATAATATTTAATAAAGTCTATAATACTTATTATGTTAAAGAATTTATTCAAGGATGCAGTGACCTTTGATGATGTATTCCTTTTCTCCTTAGAATCACTGGACAGAAATGCAAGATTCTTTGCATATGAAAATAGGTCAGAGTTATTTTTATGCTTAATTGCTCCCATATGGCATGGTCACTCTTGGATGCTCTGGTAACTGTTTTTATTAGAGTATATACAATAGCAGCATCTTTGGGTAACCCCATTTCAGAATAGCTTTTTTCTTTGGCCTTAGGCAAAAGCTTCAGCAGTTCTATACTAACCTGAACAAATGGAACTTCTAGGTGGAGATGGATCGAATGACCTAAACACAATATAGAAGGTTATCAAATCATGGTGACAGATGTGAGGTGCCACTTGTCTAAAAATGGAATTGATTACAACTGTATTCGACTATCTTGGACCTGCATAGAATCTTCTACTCTCACTAAATTCTCTGTATGCTACACTGAGTTACTTGTTAAAAAGTGAATGCCTTGGAATCAAGAGAACAATATATACAATGAAAACAACATTACAAAAAGTTTGAACAGAGATTAATGCAATGACCAGAAAGCTAGTGGGGAAATACATTTCTGTTTGCTCCCAGTGGAGGAGGGGTATAGAATCATAGGATCATAGATTTGGAGCTCAGTGGGAGCTTAAAGGATATCTGATCCAACCCACTAATTTTACATATTAGTACACTGAGACTTTGAGAGGCAAACAGATAAGATCACACAGAGAAATTGACTGAAGTAGGGCAGAAAAAGAAAGTATAATGGAATTAGTTTGGAATTGTGTGATCTATGCTTAAACAGTTCTGATGCTGTTTATTATCTGAATTATCTGAACCAATTTATTTAACCTCTGAGGTCTCAGTTTCTTCATCTGCAAAATAAGTGCATTAGACTCAGAGTCTCTAAAGTCCCTTCCAGCTCTTGGAGCTAGTTATTACAAGAGGTAAAAGATGAAACAACTGAGGAAACAGAGATTCGATATTCTGAGTTTATAGATTTATTGAGCAATGCAAGATAGTTGTATAATAAATCAAGTCCAGCCCCTTCCTGAGCTTAGGGCTGGACTCTGAATACAGAGAGAAATAGACTTTTCTATATTAAAAATGATTAATCAAATTAGACTGATTAAGTAAAAGGAAACAATAAAAGATTAGGTAATCTGCTTTCTATTTGTCTGAAAGATTAGGGGCTTTCCAAGTTGGGGGGGGAAGCAAACAAGTATGATTCCCTGAATTCAATTATCCAATTCCTTTGCAAGTGTCTGTAAATAATCAAAGGAACATAGAAAAATAACTAATTGATCAGGGTCAAGTTTTTAGATAAGATATATTAACTACTTTCGATGTAAAATTATGAGAAAACTCCTTGAATTAATCTTTAGATCTGACTGAATTTCTGACTTAGGGCTTTGGTTTAAGGATCTCTAAGCAACAGCCTTGTAGGGCAACATTCAAATGACATAATAAAGTAGTCTCTTAATTCTCACAACTGAATAAACTTTTTCTCAGTTTCTTAGCCATGATTGAATCTAAAGGGAATTGAGTTCCAGAGATGAAGTGAGTGGTAATTCACTCAATTTCCACAATTAACCACTTCCTGTCCTAAATCCCATCAATTCCTTCAGTATCCACAAAGGAGGTACCATGTGCTAGAGGAATTGGACTCCTTCCAGTTCCTAGAAATAATCTTTACTTAGACCCTGAAAATGTAAAATGCCAGAAACTAAGAACTCAGAAAAACAAAGTCCCTACCTCTACCTCAAGACCACTAACTCTTCTTTTATAGCCAACATCTCAGAGCCTGTGGACTTGAACCCATATCTTCTCACTCCAAATCTAGTGATCTCTCTATTTTGGACATGCTTATAGCATTTGGTACTTTATTAATACAGTTAATATTCTATAATTAAATTCATGTGTATCTAATAAGATATAATCAGAAGATATTAAGCTAATTCTTTTGATAGAGGAATTAGACATTATTATTATTATTATTTATTGGCTAGCATTTATATTATATTTTAAGTTTTGCAAAAATATTGTCATTTTATCCTTCCAAAAATCATGGGAGGTAAGTGCTGTTATTAATACACCCCTTCTCCTCCCACCATTTGTGAAGGAATAAACTGAAACAAACAAGATCATTTAGTTTAAAACAAAACAAAACAAAACAAAAACAAAAACAAAAGGTCAGGTATTCCTCACTCCAGATCCTTAATTTCCATTAATACATTTAGCTGTTTGTATTTATTGTTTTAATTTTAAAAAGTGAAACAATGGACTGGCAGGTACAATGATGAAGATTTCATCTAAATATGAAGAAATTTATAATAATTATAGCTATTCAAAAATGGAATTCCTTATGAAATAAGGAGATATGCCTCTTTGTCACCAGACATTTTCAAAAAGTGCTTAAGTTTCAAAAGTAATTCTATAATTATTTTATTTAACCATTTCTTCTTGTTAAGAAGAAGTAACTTATTAGGAGGTGGCTATGATATAAAAAAGAAAGACATAGATCATTGATAAAACATTTAATTTTTTAAAACTAAGAAATATATACTTCTTCCAGATTATCTTTAAATTTAAGCAATCTTAAGGTAATGTTTTTTAACAACTCTATTATATTTCTAAATTATGCTAAGAAAGATGATATTTTAAAATTATTCTTTTAAAGATGTTCTTATTCTCATGGAAGGAGGAGATATTTATAGTTATATAAAACAAAGAATCTAACGAATATATAACAATTAATAAATCAGCAAGCACTTGTTAAGTATCAATTATGTGTTAGGCATTGAAATAAGTGCCAAGGGGCAGCTAGGTGGCGCAATGGATAGAGCACTGGCCTTGGAGTCAGGAGTACCTGGGTTCAAATCCAACCTCAGACACTTAATAATTACCTAGCTGTGTGGCCTTGGGCAAGCCACTTAACCCCATTTGCCTTGAAAAATCCTAAAACGAAATAAGTGCCAAGAACATCCAGAACTTTGAGTAGAATCTATGTAAAGGAATTATGGTGAAATATGGAAGAGAATTACATAAGAACAGAGAGCTCTTATTTGCAATTTGTATAATTAACAGATTTGCTATTAGGAAATACTTTATGACAATCAGAGTTGTGCAGAATTGGAATGAACTGCCTTCCAAAGGGGAAGAGGATAAATGATGACTTGTCAGATATGCTGATGTACAAATTTCTTCCAGATATGAGGATGAAGAAATGCTAACTGAAATCTCTAATTTTTAACTTTGTGATTCAGTACAACAAAATGTGTTTCCAACTTCAAGGAGCTTATATTCTAGCAGGGTATATCAGATTACTGCTTAAATAGCTATAATTTAAAAGTTCTTTAAGTCCCTAAAGATCTGTCTTTTCAGAACTATGGGGAGTCCTTTCAACAAGGCTGCTGAGATAAGAAAGATAATTTGATGAGTTGCTGTGGTCAAAATAGCTAAATAAATAGATGGATAGATGGATGAATGGATGGATGGATGGATGGATGGATGGATGGATGATAAATGAAGGAATGAAAGAGAAAATAAAAGAATAATCACTGTTAGGGTCTGAGCCTGAATTTAATTAGGTTGACCTTCTATAGAGTAATACATATACAGTCAGTAAGTATTTTAACCAATGCAGTAAGCAGTCTCAGATTATTTTGATCAGCTTGGGTTCTGTCATAAACTTCTAGAAACCAGAATTACCTCTATCCCATGATGATGCCAGTGGACAATGCTTTAGAAGTTCAAATGCCAAATGTTACTTTCTAACTGTATAATCCGGAGTACCTCTATGAGCCTTAGTTTTCTTATCTATAAAATAATTTTAGACTCAATGACACAAAGATGGCTTCTTAATCTGGGATTCAGTGATTCTAAAAATTTAAAATACTGTGGTGTAATGCATTAGAGAAATAAAAACAAAGTGCTGTGAGGGTTTTGAGTAAGAAAATGTCACTTGCAGCTGGCAGATCAAGGGATCTTTCCCATGGTATTTATATTTGGTTTAAGATTCAGTAGGATTTTGACTAGTGGAAATGTAGAGGGACTTTCTTGGCATGGGATTGGTATAAATCAAAATACATTGGAAAGAAAGCCTATTCAAGGGACAAAACTGTTTGGCTGTAGTTTAGAACATGTGACAGATAGTGTGAAATAAGTCTGAAAAAGTTAACACTGTGAGGGCCTTGATCCCAAGACTAATTAATTTGGATTTTACTCAGTAGGCAATAGGGAGTTATTACATGTTTTTGAACAGGAGTCCAATATGACAAGAGGTATGGATGAGGAAAATTGATCTTGCAATACTGTAGAATGTATTACAAGGGGAAAAAAACATTTTAGAGGCAGAAAGCCAAATCAGTACACTATTGACAAGTTACAAGTAAAAAGAGAGTGCAGGTTTGAATTAAGGTAAGGGAAAACAGTAAGTATGTCAGCAATTATATGGAGCCAGTCTCTAGAACTTGGGGAAAAAAGAAATGCAGGGGATGAGACAACTGAAAGAATTAACAGGAATTTAAATTTAAGGTTAGGTCACTGGGACAAACAAGCAGCCATCATAACTAGAAATTAGTTGACTTTAATTGTCAAATGAAATATCTATAGTGACACTTTCATGGAAATTTTGACCCTAAGGCTTGCTGACTAAACTTCTTTACTCTAATAGGGGAAAAAAAAAGTATAGACTTAAGAGTTCCTCAGAGTCTTTAAATTCAGACAGCTAAAGAGAGACTCATTGTATATGTTCTCACTCCTTTGAGAACCATAAAAACCTTCAAGGCATTTTTCAAAGCTCATTTGAACTACCACCTAATGGCAAGTTTTGGTAACAAAATCACTTTGACATTTTGTTATTATCAACTTCAGTCATTTTAAAACTAGTATGTAGCTCACTAAAGATTTGTATTTTATTAGCATCACTTTGTTGTCACAAGAGACGTGCTATAAAGCAATCCTAAAAATCCAACCAGCATATATATTAAGAGTTACTAGATTTTAAATTCTAGTAACTTCACACTGTTGATCTGTTTGCATGTGTGTGTGTACTTATGTGATATATATGTATATATACATGTATACATATATATATATATGTATATATATATATATATATGAACTGTTCAAAAGGTAGATTTGACTTAGAGACTCTAGCTTTGATGACCTGATAGGAGCTTTGGGTCTGACTTGCAAAAGTTGAAATAATCTTGAGGGTAAAGGTTAGGCATAAAGAGCTTTCAACATTTACTATGGTGCAGTCTACACAGCCCTTGTAAGTCAATAGAGAATCTGAAGGTAGTAAAAGTCCATAAAAGAGCCTAGCAGATGTTGTCATTGTCTCTAATGGGAAACATCAAGTGGCAGATTCAGAGAAGGAGTGGTATGTGTTCTGATTACATGTTTCTCTTTTTTCCTTAGCATTAGAATCTATGGGACATTTTGCCCCTGTGTTTATGGAGTGATTTTACTTAGTATTTATGTTGCTAATCTTTATATAAATGGCTTTATTTTGAATGAATGCATTCCAATATTTAGGTAGGTTAAAATAATTGGATAAAATCTAATGAATTACCTGAATATAGCTTTCAGGGGTACACATTTGAAGATGATCACATATAAGTATGCTTTTAGAATTCTTTGAAATTATTTCCTCATTCTGTCAGTCAATTTCTCCACTGGAGTTCTCTGATTCTTTCTTACAGTACAGAGAGGATCATAGGTTTTCAAAGTTTAAGTCACCAAACCCAAGATCAGTAGATACAATCAAGTTTTAATAAAAAGGTTTAGAGAATAAAATTAAGTATCACACTTCTCTGAGCATAAATTTCAGAGGTTTACCATAAGAGTAGATACTTTAAAATATTTGTCCATGAAACATCTGTATCACAACACCTTGAATAAGATAGGGATACTCAATTGTTTTGTTAATGACAAGTCAGATCCTGAGTCTATACCTGTCCAATTAATTTTTTTATTGCCCACTTGTAGATCTATCTCAATCTAGAATAATTTGACATTTAATCAATAACACAGATGAAGGCAGAGATGGCATCCTTAACACATTTGTAAACATGAAGATGTAAAGAAGAAATAAATCAGTGAATTAGAGAGAAAAGATACAAAAACAACTTAATAGGATAGAACCATGAGTTCAATTTACTAAACTGAAATTTATTTATTGGTGATAAATATACAGTCCTACAAATGGGTTAAAAAATTCAACTGGGGGAGATGACTACCTAATAATTTAGCAACTGAAAACTACTCTTACTTTATGGGAGGGTATTGTGATATAAGTATTTCATGAGTTATGATATCTTACATAAAGCCATTCATTAATTAAGCTAATAATTATTATACTAATTCCTCATGGAATCCATGGTCCAAAAATGAACTTTGTCATTTAGTAAAGATCAAAGGTGAGTCATAAAATATTTGGGGGCAGAAGTTATATAGAATTGATCTAGCAGCTAGATAAAGGATTATTTGGATGTGGGGGGAAATGTATAGGTATTAAGCTCTGTAAAAGGGTGATTTTCACAGCACAGGTTGAAGATATTTACTAAGAGGTGGCAGAAGAAATTTTTTTAAAAATATTATGGGGCAGCTAGATGGTGCAGTTGATAGAGCACCAGCCCTGGAGTCAGGAGGACCCAAGTTCAAATTCAGACACAGACACTTAATAATTACCTAGCTGTGGGTGTGACCTGGGCAAGTCACTTAACCCCACTGCCTTGCAAAACAAAAACAAAACAAAACAAAACAAAACAAAACAAAACAAAACAAAACAAAAAACAGCATAGACCCTGGAATCAAGGTGGACCTGAATTGAAATCTGGCATAGAACACTTGACACTGATTGTTTGACTCTGAGCAGGTTACTTAATCCTGATTGTTTCACCAAAATAAATTAATTAATTAAAGCAAGAGAGAAAGATGTAAACTAACAAAAGCTTCCAAAGGAAGTAAATATTCACATTTGCCTATTGAAAAGTAAGTTATGGCCTTACCAATTATGGTTAAGAGTTTGAAATTAGAATGATCATTCTATATATTGAACATATTTATGAAAAGATTAAATACATAAATATGAGATTAATCAAAAATAATTAATATTTCATTGAAATGATATTGTGATACAATATTATTGAGATAAAATTAGCAAATAATTATACTTTTAACATTGGAAAATTTAGTAGTAATTTATTTCAAGTCCATGGTCATTGTAACTTTAAGTATAAGATCGGGAGTTGGGGGGGTGGCAGGGAGGAAAGGATCTGTTCAAATCTATTTCACATGATTTCTTAGTCACATTTTTTAAAAAAACATAGTCCCTATGTTCCTTGTTAGTGAAAACAGTTTCATTGTTTAGTTGTTTTTAGATATGTCTAACTCTTCATGACTTCCCTTTGGGCTTTTCTTGACAAAGACATTGAAGTGGTTTGCCATTTCTTTCTCCAGATCATTTTAAAGATAAGGAAACTGAGGCAAACAGGGTTAAGTGACTTTCCAAAAGTCACAGGCTACCAGGTGAACTGAATTTGAACTTAGTTCTTTCTGATTCCAGACCTATAGTCTATCCACTGTGCCACCTAGCTGCCCAGATTAGATCATAAGACTGAAGAGAGTTTAAGTTAAAGAGAAACTCCTAAAACTAACAAAGGGAAATTTTTGGTAGGCTTGTGGACTGAAAACTGAAATCTAGTACAGCTCCCTAATTTTAAAGAAGAGGAAATTGAGATCCATTGTCAGGATGTGATTTATCCAAGGCCCTGCATTAAGTAATAGGTTTGAAATAAAAGCCACAAATATCATTAATGACATTATATTCATTGCTAAACTCATTCTTAATTCAACAGTGCTAAAAAATTCATCCTTGTCTTTCTCCTTTTCCATTTCTCCCTCCCTCCTCTCCCCCTTTCCTCCCCACATCACCCCAATACTTAACTAAAATTCCATATTATTATTATATACATTTTAAAAATTAGGAAAGTACATCTCAAAAGGTTTAGATGACTTGCTCAGTTGGCAAGTGACAAATTTTGAATTAGAACTGACATCTCTTAAGTTAAAGTCTAGCCCATCAAACACAGTATAAGAAAGCCTTCTTAGATTTCTTATTCATAATCTCGTCTCCACTTGCCTTTTAAACTTTATCTTACAGGAAAATCACTTTCTGTTAATGGAAAGAGCATACAAGAATACAAGAGTCAAAGGTTCTTGATCTATATATGGATTTAATGATTCCTATCTGTGTGATCATAAATAATGTTCTTTACCTCAGTTTTCTCAACTGCAAAGACAGAGAATGGTCAAGGTGGCTTGTATAATCTCCCTTTCATCTCTTAGTTGTAAGATCCTAAAACTTACAATTTAGTAAATTTTTGTTCATGCCATCTCCCCAACCCAGAATGTCTATCTTTTCTAACTATCCAAATCTTAACCAGTCTTGTTTTGAGGCCCATGAATTTCTCTGGCCATTTTCCCATGGAGTGTTTTCTTAACTTCAATCAGATACTTGTCTAAACAGGTCATTAATATGAGCTAACATTGTCATAGGATGATCAAGAAAAGCTAATACAATCTGAGGTTACATTAATAGTAGTTACAACCTTCAGATCTGTATAGGGTTGGAGCTAACCCATAGAAGAGTTATATCAAAGTATATATATGCCTCAGACAAGGTTGGGAAATTTCAATCCCAGTGGATTACTGTCCAATGAAAGTTTTGTGTCTGCACTCTAATGCATACAATATAGTTTATGCAGTTTTTATTACATCAAATTTTTATTTGATTGATTTATTACATCAAAATTTTATTTTATTACATCAGATTTTTATTACATCAAAAATTTGTATCCAATTGTGATCCTCATTGCTACACCTCTATGTTTACCTGTTGTAAATCCTAATTTCTGGTTATTATCTGGAGGATTATGTTTCACTACAGGTATCCAATTTAAGAGAAATGTTTACAGATAGTGAAGGGGAAACCTGGGTGGATAAAAGTTTAGAGACCAGGTGATTTAAAGAGACTCTCCTAAAACTTAAAATGTTTTAGAAGTAAAAATGAAAACTAACAAAAAGTTGGCAATTTTCTAATATTAATACCTTTCATACAATATCTCCTTTTCAATTATTATAATAGTTCTATAAAACAGGTAGAGAAGACATTTTCCTCATTTTATAGATGATAATACTGAAGGTCAAGTAAAATTGATGTGAATTAATTGAGTGCCAGCCACTATACTAACTCTGAAAATCAGTTTTAACATGACTTGTCTATTTTATACAGCTGTCAAATATCAGTGTTTGGACTAGAATTCAAGTCCTATAATTCTTACTCAGGGGATATTTCTATCCTACCAATGTCTCTCTCATATTTGAAGGTGACAGAAGAATCAGGATCATGTCAGTGTGAGCAAAATCAGAGGATCCTGTATAGTGTCTGATTTCTCCCATGAGCAGATCAAGGAGGTAAATAGTTATAGCTTTCGTCTGATGATGAAATTACTATCTTTTCCTCTTATGCCTTCCCTCATTCTGCTGTATAATAGAAACATTGTTATTAGTGGGAAGCACACTTCATAGGGCTTAGGAAAAAAATGGCTTTAGGAATTAATTTGCTCAACCCTTAATTTTATAGAGAAGAAAACCAATACTCACTAGGAGGAAAGGACTTGCCCAAAGATTTTGTGTAGAGATTCTTTGATTCCAAGTCCATGGCTCCTTTCCTTACACCATATTTCCTGATCATATTGAACCTACCTTCTAGACTTTTTAATCAATTCTTCCCCTAAGAAACTACATTCTGCAAGAATATTTCTATTACAATCAAGTAATTCTCTCCTCCATATCTCATCTTTAGTGTTTGGTACCGGTCCCTCAAACCTGTAAGTGTTTGTCATGCTTTTCAATCAAATTGTTTCATGCCTGTCCCCTAATCAGATACTTTTTTTTTGCTTCACTAGAGTTTCTCTGTGAAGAATCCAGAACAAAAGGCAGTGCCAAAGCAAATTGTGACAATGTCAAAAAAAGAACTCACATTTCTATAATATTGTAATATTTAACAGGCCTTTTTCTCACAATAGTCCTATTAAATAGGCCACATAATTATTATTATTATTATTATTCCCATTTCACAGAATAGGAGATTGAGTCTCAAAAATGTTTTAAAAGATTGATCCATAATGACATGTTAGTAAATGTTCAAGTTAGCATTCAAATCCAATTTTCTGATTCTAAAAATAGCACATTGTACTACATCTCATTATTTATCAATATGTCTGAAAAGGGAGGGTTGATGATGATTGCATTCTTTGTGTTGACCAGTTTTAGGTCACATATAAACTGTACAAGTCAGAAGTCAATGTTTTTTTGCCTAAGGAGGAAGGACATATAATATCATAGAAGTACTGGCATATGAAAGAGGGTTTGGAAATCTTGATTGATACAACCAATGGGTGAACATTAAAGACACAATTATATAATATTTTAGTTCAATTCCCAACATTTGGTGTCATCTGACAATGACTTTTTTTTGCGGGATCTAGCAAATTTTACAACAATATGAATGTTTATGTAATTTCTGGATGATGCTCTGTCAGAGATTTTGAAGTAGTGATTTTTTTGCATTTTGTGTTAAATATTTTATAATGATAATAATAATAATAACAACACAGCATTTATATAGTAATTCAAAGTTTATAAATACCTTATATATTTTATCTCATTTGATTCTCACAACAACCCTATGAGATGGATATTATTGTCCACATTTTTCAGATGAGAAAATGGAGGCCCAAAGTTTAAATCACTTGCCAAAGATCATATAGCTAAGCAAGTAACTGAGACTTAATATTGATCTTCTTGACCCTTGACCCTTATTGACATTCTATCTGCTGTGCTGGTTATCATATTACATTAGATTTACATTCCTTGGTGCAGGTCCTCAAAAATTATTTAATGATTGACATCAAATATGAGTGATAGCAACTTCCTGAAAATTTTTTATAATATATCTTTATCTACAATTCCCCCCACTGGGATATTTTGCTTTGTCCTATAATTTAGTTACCACATTTTCAAGGACATCTCAATTTGATTCAGTTACCTTTTCAGTTTTTCACCAGTTTTTAAAAGTTTAAGTTGTGAAACTAAGAGAAGTGGAAAGCATTATTTACTGTTTTTTAATAGTGAGATTAATCGTGGCAGCTAAGTGATACAATGAGTAGATAGAGCACTGGCCCTGAAGTCAGGAGAACCTAAGTTCAAATCTGACCTTGGACATTTAATAGTTACCTAGCTGTGTGACCCTGGGCAAGTCACTTAACCTCATTGCCTTGCAAAAAGTCAAGAAACAATAGTGAGACTAATCACAATATACTTTTTCCTATTATTTTAAAGGTGAGAATTTGAACTCTCTCCTCTCTTTTTCTCTCCTCTCTCTCTCTCTCTCTCTCCATATATATATATTATGTTTATTTCATATTTATAATTATATTATATTATATTTATAAATATATACATATATACATTATTTCATTTGAACCTTAGAAAATACTATGATTATTATCACACCCATTTTACAGAAAGGAAATGGAAGTTTAGAAAGGAAAAATGACTTGTGAACTTATAGATGCATAAGAGGAAGGATTTGCATCCTCATGCTTACAGAAATCATAGATAGCTATGGTATTCCTGTTTTTCTTCAGGCAGTACAGAGACTCTCCTGCCTCTAGGGTCAGCACTTTTTCCAATATACTTGTCATGTAAAGAGCCTAGATTTGGAATTGAAGGACCTTTGTTTAAATCCCATCTATAATAGTATCTGGATTATGTTGGACAATTTGATGAAGGATTGTATGACCTTTGTATTGTATGACCTTTGAAGATATCTTGTTCATATAATTCTATGATTCTTTCAGTAATGACAAAAAATAAAAATACACATTTTAGCTAATTTAGTTAACTAATTTAGTTAATGATAATCCAAAGAAATTTAAAAATTTCTTGAATTTAATTTTGTCATTTTACCTTGAGGAGGTTAAATAATACCTCCTTAACTAATTATGTTAAAAACACAATGTCTTTAATGTAAGAAGATTAATTTATTTATATACTTATATAGCAAAGATTTCATGAGATTCTACCATGAACAAGACCTTATGCTGAAAGCTGCAGGAAGATAGAAATGAAGAAATAATTGTCCCTGAGCTCCTAAGTACATTTAGCTTATGTTCTATTATAGGGATACAATTTCAAATCTTAGATAATATTGGAATTTTAACTCTTATCTTACAGGCACCCTTTGTTAACAAAAATTATTGTATAATTGAAAATCATTTTTTAATTTCTTAAGTAATTATACATATGCAAACAAATGTAGATCATTAAAACTTACAGTAACAAAATGTTGAATCTTGAACATGTACTTACACATATAACACTGTTCTAGTGTCACCTACTTTCCCAGCATCCCCTACTGTTAGAGTATCATAACCTCTTTCCAGTTCAAACTCTTCAAAAGCAAGCTTGATGACCTGAAAGACCAAAAACAAAAAAAAAAAAATTGTTGGCTGAACGTTATTTGTACTGAAAAAAATATTTATTTAGTTTTAATACTGAACCATATTGCTATTGTCATTCTTTCATATAGTCATTCAAATACTAGCATTTTACATATTTGCAAATAGCTATCCTTTATATAGTACTATAAGTTTTGCAAATTTCATATATATATGTATATATATGTATATATACATATATATATATTACTTCAACTGATTCTCACAAAAACCCTTGGAAGTTTCATAGATGTTTCATGCTTAATATCATTAAGCACATTACTTGAATATGTGCCTATTATTTTTGCAGACATTATGTAAATTAGTTGTTCATATGTTTTAAATAGTCTTAGTCTGATTCTTACTAGTGGTCTATGAATTTGGATGAGGAAATATGCATATATATATAAATGCATGTGCATATATATATCTTTGTGTGTATGTGTATGTATATATATATATATATATATATATATTGTGTAGGTACATATGAAACATATACAAATGAATGTTTATTTTCTTAGCTGACCTTACCTTCAATAATTTTTAAAAAATATATTTTTCTGACAATTGGATCATGTGCTTTACCAGACTGCCAAAAGTTCCATGACACGCTCACAGATTAAAAATCCCTGGCCTAGAGGGACTCAACATAGAATTTTATAGAATTTCTAAATGTCATTACTTCTTTTGAAAATACCCTTTCCCAGTTACTCAAATAAAATTCAACATATCATATTCTTTGCATTAAACTCTTGTCATGTATCTGATATTTAAAGACATTTTTATGTGACTTCAAAGTTTATGGTTAATCAATAAGATAATGAGTTAAAATATGAAAAAAATTTACTTTCAGAAACAATTGGATTTTTTCCCTCCATGAATTGATTAACCATTCTGATTACTTTGTATCAATTAGTTATAAGAATAATCTAATCAAAATGGAAATGCTGTTGACTTGAGGTTGATTAGCTTTTGAAGATAAATATTTTAAACACAGTACAGCTTGAAGGAGTTGTAGAATAAGAAATTTTCAGGTGAACCTGGAGTATAGCTTTATCTCAACTGATGGATACATTTCTATGTTTAGAAGGAACTTCCTGACATCTGGTTTTGCATTCAGTCTGTTTGTTCCAGAAAGACCACTTTGACATAACGATTGATATCTATCACATCTAGAGTAGATAGCTGAGGTTGAGAAAGTTCTATGAAGATTTAAACTAGTTCATGTAATAGAACAGGCCCTTGAAACCACAATATATAAACTGTCTACCCACTTCACCGACTTGGAAAGTACACTTGACTATTGGTGTTTCAGATCTAATTCAAGACTTTTATCCTCATCTTCGAGGATTGTTAAGGGCTCGGGTAACTTAAGAAGAGTCTAAAGCTCTACCTTTCCCTTTACAACCCTACAATCTTTTAATCATAAAAACATAGCAAATTTCTATGGCCACATTTTAAAATATTATGGATCTCTGATGGAGATAAATAACACTTCCAAAACCACAGATTTATTGTTATTTAACAATATTCCAGAGAAAATGAAAATTAAACTATTTTCTAAGAAATAGTAACTATAGCATCATACTTCTAGTGATAGAATTGACTTTCAATTAATAAAATGTCTATAATGGAGTTATTCAGCAACTACTTCATAAGTTCTTACTAGGTACCAGGGCTTGTTCTAGGAAACAGATATACAAAATCAAAAACAAAATATTTTCTTCTATTAAGGAACTTTCATTAATTACAGGAAAGGGAAGAAATAGTATTGAAATAGGAAATTAAACATAAAGCATAAACAGAAGTGATGAGGGAAATTTTATGAAGAAAAGACAGTAACAACTGGGAAGATCAAGAGAAGCTTTGATTAAGTGCTTACTATACATATATATATATATATATATATATATATCTGATCCTTTGTTATATAAATTCAAAAAAGCAAGATATTATCTGCCCTTATTGAGATTAAATTCTAATGGAGACAACAAAAAAGAAATGAAAATGGAGGTTCATGAAGAGCTCATTCAGAGCATGATGAGATGAAAAATAAAAAACCTGGGTGTCCCAGATGCAGAATACAAGGTTCTAGGGAGAAGATATGGAAGATTTGTACTTGCAAAATAACATTTTGGATGCCAGGTGGAGATAAATTAAGAAACTGCTGTAATAATTCCTGAAAGAGGTGATGAAGGTTTGATCCAAAATGGCAAATGAGTGAAGGAGACAGATACAAAAGATGTGGAATTAGAATTAAGAGATGTAACCTGGTTGATGAAAAAGCAGGAAAAAATGGAGGAATTAAGACAGTAGCAGAAACTAGTATTATTCTGCTGTGATGCTTTATCATACTATGGACATGACTGACTGCTTAATAGTTATGCCAGAAGAGCAGGCTTATCAAATTTTCTCAAATCAGGGAAGCTTTATACCAAAGATTCATGACACTGGGATGCAGATGAAATCTACTCATTGATGATCAATCTAAATACAAAGATGTAAATGATTCTTTGATCATGACAAAACATTGAAGAAAGAGACCATATAACAAAGTAGGATATGATAGTTATGGTCTCCTATGTTAAAAATCCAAATTTAGCTATTTAATTAATTTATTTATTGGGTGGCATATTTAGTCTAAGCATTTAAGGGATATCAAATGACTCAGGAGTAAGAATACTCAAGATAACACCATCATCATCAGGTACTATATTAATATTCAATATTTATCCTGAATATCTTTAATATCATGCACCTGTTCCAAATCAAATTCCTAAAATAATATATTCATACAAAACATTGCAATTTGTACTTTTTTATTTTTAATAGAATATGATGGCTGTATTACTATTTTTAGTATAATTTTCAAATAGCAAAATTAACATATTCCATATTTATTTTGAAGAGCAGATGTTTGACATTTTGTGAATCTTAGATTAGGTACAAATGAAATGGTCAGGCAATTCAGAAGAATTTCAGGTTTTTTCAATTTAAAAAATAACACATAGGTTTGCTACAATGACCTCATGAAACCAAAGGGTCATAGCAAAATTTATAAATTACCAAATAAGAAATGTAAGGTTGATGCAGGCTAGAACTCTGATTTCATTGCTATGAGGAACTCCCCAATGAGGCAACACCCTCTACCAATGAAGATCAACACTTTTTCCTACATCATATATACTTAGAGACTTGCCTAGAACACTGAGAGATTTCTTTCCCCTGCTACACAGTCAGTATAAATACAAACTTAGGGGAAAGACTTCAATTCATAGTCTCTTAGATCCAAGACCATGCTCTATACACCACTTCATGCTACCTTCAAGAATAAAAGGACTAAAGTAATTTTAAAGCATAAATTGAATATAATAATGCATTACCCATTCTTTTCCCCTAAATGATTCATTCTCTTCCCATTCTTAAGGGGGAAATTTTTCTCTAAGCTATCAGTATTCAAAATCTTATCATTTTCCTTGAGAGATCTTTCTCCCTCTTCACTACTACAATTATTTTTTGGAACCAATTCTCACCAATTTTTCACTTCAAAATACCTCTTAAATGTTTCCCTTCTTTTCTACTGCTACTCTAAACCAGAAGCTCTATCATCTAAATTCTTATAAGTCTATTAATTGATTAATTGTGTGTCTCCATTCTACCATCCCTTCAATCCCTCTTGCATTTCAATGTCAAATTACTCTTCTAAAAGCACTAAGGTGACCATTACATTTTTGCTAAACAGTCTTCTGTATTCCATTCCATATATACCAATACAGGTTGAACTAAGTGGCTTCTTATGACCTTATCATCCCTTATGGTACATAATTCTGTGATTTACTGGACAGGCTAATATTCAAAATACTAAATTCTGATGCTAAATGCACTTTTTAATCTTTTCTCTAGTGCTTCAAAGTGACCTCTTCAAAACTGTCCTATTTAGTATTTCCTAAATATATTTATATTTTTAGCTTTATCTTCTAATAAAACCAGTTCCCCTCTCCTGAAAAATATCAGGAATTTCCTTCTTCCTATAGACTGTAAGCAACTTGAGGACAGGGAATTTTTTTTATTTTTTTTTAGTTTGCCTGTTTGTTTTTTTTCATCAAATAGCTCTCCTCATAACCAAACTGTATTTAGAGATAATGAAAGTGACAGATCTGTGGATTCTGATGAGATATTTTATAAGACCATCTTGTTGAATAGTTGAGGAATAGTAAATATATAGTTAATAATGATTGAAGAAATTTATTGAATAGGAGATAAGGTTTATCCCTCCATGGTTTTATCCTCATTTAGAAGGTTTAGACATTTTATTAGGGGGAAATATTTGAAATGAAGGAGAAAGGTATTAGAGAACTAAATTTAATCAATATACATACATATGTATATTTTAATTTATATATAGCATGCAGTAAATTATATATGTGTGTTAAATGTGCTATGCAATTCATATATGTTCAATACATATATGTATATAAATAGGTTACACATTTTGCAATGAAAAACTCAAGTTAGAATAATATTTTAGCAGAAATAATCATAAATGAAGGAAAAGTAAAAGTAATCCAATACAAGTTCATTTCGTACTTATAATGCAGTAAAACACTCTTCTAAGTGTTAAGGATACCCCTTAAGGAAGGAAAATGGTTTTTTTTTTTTGGTGAGGGAAGGGATGGACATTTAGAAGGTTTAAGCATTTTATTAGGGAAATATTTGAAGAGGACCTTAAAGCATGAAGAGGGAAGTGATTCTTGATGAGACTGTAGACTGGTCCAAATATATTATGAATCAATGTTGGCAATATATGAGTCACAAAAGTCATCATATTTTTGATCTGGTCATTCAATTGCTAGTACCTTATTCTCATCCCAAAAAAAGTTATAAAGAAAAATGACTGTTTGTATGAAAAATATTTATAGGAGAATTATTTGTAATAAAAATCAGGGCATTGGATAAATAAATTATGATATATTTATAAGGGCTATGGGTCAGTCATGTTAAAAGATCAAGGGAAAAGTGGTAGACAGCTTGTTCTTCTCTAATGTACTTACCATGGCAATGACATGCACATTGGCTGACCTCCTGTACCAAACTTATGAAAAGACTTAAAGAAGAGTCATTCAAGATGATTGAGCAGGGATGGATTACAATGTACCAGAATGATTTAATGGAATATTATATTATAACAATAATATACAATCCATGCAAATAAAATTGAAGATTTCCATGAAGAAAACAAAACTAAAGACAGCAGAATCTCAGATGGACTCTGAATCTCTCTCACACACAAACATAAAATAAAAACATCTTTGTTGCCTGTTAATTTGTTCTACTGTGTTAAATATAAAAGGTCTGTAAGTTTTATTCATTTTGCTAACCATTTTTCAATTATTTGTCTTTGTTGATGGTTATTGTTTGCAATAAAAAAGTTTAAAAATTTTTTTAAAAGATAGATTTGATTTGTTGCATTTGAATTATATTGAACACAATAGGAAGTGCCAAGCATGGAAGTCACAGCCCAGATTCTTTGACTGAATGACTAGCAAAGAAAAGCAAATATAGAAAGAATGCCTCATAATGTAAAGTATTAACACTGGTAAGGAGTATGAAAGCTATTCAAACATAGGTCTCAGAAGTCACCAAAACAGAATTTGGATTTAGGTTTGAGGCATAGAGAATGATGTGGGAAAGTTAAACTTAAATAATACACATGAAATATATCAATTATAGGTGTCAAAATTCATAAAATGTACTTTCAATCTCTTCATAATCTTCATTTAAACTAAACACTTTAGCCATCATGATCACCATCCCCAAAATAAAAGTGATTTGATTAAACTGAAGTATGTGAACTCATTCTAAAATTCAGATTCTCATATTTTAATAAATGAGGATTTTCACTTTTGTAAATTTTATTACAGTGATATTAGAGATCATTTTTATCACAGAAATCTGTGTTGCTCTCATGAAAAATGCTTGACATATTTCAGACCAATTTCTTTATTTGTATGATAAGGAAGTGGGACTAGAAAAAGGCTCTAGGATCCCTTCCAACTGTAAATTCCATAGCCCCATAAAATTAACTGTGGAATGAATACCTGTAGAGTGATCCAATGATACAACAGTTGCTAAAAATGCAGTGTCATCATTAAACACAGCTATTTGGTCAACAGAGGATTTACTCTATCACTGGATAAAAGAAATTAGAACATTACAGTATGAATTTGTGAAATGAAGCAGTTCAGTATTAAGAAAATACAAATGTAAATTAGCTGTTTGAGAAATATTTCCTTTCAGTTAACAAATTAATCCCTGATGTCCTTAATTAGTTCTCACTCAGTTCTCAGTTTTCTTCATATTATATTTATTTCTGTACATGTTATATCCCTGCATTCACTTCTCACCTCTTGAGCTGAGAATCCCTAGTTTCCATACTAGTTCAACATAGATTGAATCTTTTCTACTACCTATAGGAATCCTTTCCTGGGTGACCTCCTTGTTCCCTGTCTCCCACAGTTTTTAATATGTTCTTTGAAATTAGATTGTCTTTATATTCATTTAAATTTGCAATTTATTTTCCTCTGGTAAAATGCCAGCTCTTAGAGGACAGAGATTTATTCATTTCTGACAAGCTGGAGCACCAATGCATTATTTACCTGGCATACACTAATAAGGAGGCAGCTAATTGACTCAATGGACAAAGCACTGGACCTGAAGTCAAGAAGTCAAGAAGACCTGAGTTCAACCCATTAACAAGAAAAACTCTCCAGATACAGCTGGATTTGCAAGTGAATTCTACCAAACATTTAAGGAAAATTAATCCCTATGCTACATAAACAATTTTTAAAAATAGTTTTGCCAACTATAATTATAGTTTTGCCAAATTCCAACACCAACATGGTGTTGATACCTAAACCAGGAAGAACCAAAACAAAGAAAATTATTGACCAATCCCTAATGAATAATGATGCAAAAATCTTAAATAAAATTTTAGAAATGAGATTACAGCAAGTTTTTATTAGGATAATACACCATGATCGATCAGGTAAGATTTATACAAGGTAGACAGGGATAGTTCAATATTAGGAAAATACTCAACAAATTGAACGTATCAATAGCAAAACCAACAAAAATCATATGATTATATATATGTGATTCAGCATATGAAGATGCTGAAAAAAGTCTTTGATAAAATACATCATCTATTTGTATTAAAACACTAGAAAGTTTAGGAATAAATGAATTTTCCTTAAAATAATACATGATTCTATCTTAAAAGATCAACAAATATTATATGTAAAGGGGATAAACTCAGAGATTTCCAATAAGATCAGGAGTGAAACAAGGATACCCATTTTCACCATTATTATTCAAAATAGTTAGAAATGTTAACTTTAGCAAGAAGAAAAGAAAAAGAAATTGAAGGAATCAGCATTGACAATGAGGAAGCAAAGCTTTCACTCTTTGCAGATGATATGATGGTATACTTAAGAGAATCCAAGAAAATCATCTAAAAAACTTCACGAAGCAATTAACAAATTCAGCAATGTAGCAGGATATAAAATAAACCCACATAAATCATCAGCATTTCTACATGTGAATAACAAAGCCCAAGAACAAGAGATAAAAAGAGAAATTCCATTTAAAGTAACTACAGAAAACATAAAATACCTCCCAAGACAAATCCAGAAACTATATGAATATAATATAAAAGCACTTCTCACCTTTTTCATTGACTTATTAAAATTTCCTGAAAGTACTGCAATACTTGTACAATATTTGGAGTTTTTTTGGGTCATTTCTGATGATGAAGGAATAAAGAGAATATAATGTTGTCAATGTTTTTCTACAGCAAAATAAGCTAAGATTTAGTCCTGTATTCCTTTGCTTTATCTCAAACCTCTTCCATTTCTTAACAATGTCAAGTATAAATCCATAATATCATTTTTTAAAAAAGTAAATAATTTGACATTATGACAGTTACTATGATTCATTAGAAAGGAAGAACAGTAATTAAAATGTAATTATGTGGAATATTAAATGGAAAGTTGAAAATTTGGGGAATTATTGGAACTTTTTAAATGCATGGAAAAAGCAATATATAATGGAGTAGCAATGGAACTATAACTTCCTATATAACTAAGTTAAAAAATGATGCACACAGTGGGACAGGATTAGGGCATGTTCTTATGATGTATTTGGTGTAGGGAATGCCTGGTGAAGACCTTCCACTAACAATGAAGATCAGCACCATTTCCACAGTTTATGAAGATGAAATGATCTCTGAAGTGCCTTCTAGCTTGAACATTCTTTGGTTCTATATCTTTAGATTAAGTACCCAAGACCTATTATTTGGGCCTGATTAGTCTGTGGGGGGGCTAAAAAGAGAATAGAAGCTACTAATCCTCTTTTCCTTGTGGGAATTTTAAGAAATTCTTAATCTTTTCCCTTTTAAACCACTGAGAATTCTTGTAAAAAATGTGTAATTAAGCAGTTCTTTACTTTCCAAATCTATAAAATAATGGCATTTACTTTATGAGGAAAAATACTGAAGTATAGTTAAAGATCTATGCTAATGAGAGTAAGTCTTCAATCACAGAAAAATAAATGTCCAAAATGAGAGAAACAAAATAATCATTTATATTCTCAGGAAGAGGTATTACTAGGATTGAAATCACACCATAGTAAAGAAGCATCCATCTTGTATATTAAAGAGATCATCTCTGCAAAACTGGTGAATGATACAGCTAGGTTCACATTAATGTGACTAATGAATCCCCAGAGGTGACTGTATGATTCAAATTCACATTGTATATTTCCATTGGACTGGAACCAATTATATTTGAAATAATTATAACTTCAAATAGTGAAAACTCAAATGCATGCTACTGTATCAAAAGATTCAGTAGCACAAATTAGGATCCAACTATATAACATAAGAAAATGGCAGAATTTCAGATCCAGGTTTTGTATACAGAGACTGCCAATAAAGGATCATAAAGTAAATAGAAATAATAACAATGATGATAATAATAAGGATTCGCATGACGATGATAGCAGACATTTGTATAACAATTTCATGTTAGCAAAACCTAGGAGGCTCACTGAAGACAATAACTTTATAATGAAAACATGAGAACCAGAAAGAAAATAAGGACCTCTCCTCCTTGAACTTGCTCATATTCATTTGCATGGAAAAGGGAGTTTTGAAAGAGCTAGGGAAAATTGTGTCCTAGACCCAGAGAGCTTTTGAAGTTTGTTGGAAGTCTAACTCTGAAATGATTCGAGAGGTATACAAGTTGTCAATCAGGAAAAGGAACTTTCTAACCCTAAGTCAGAGGTTATAGAAAGAAATATTGGAAGCTCTAACTAGCTGGTGGGCTTTTTCATGTTCTAAAAGAGTTTGAATCCCATAGGCAAATTCTGGAAACTTGAATATTTTTACTTTGTGGAGAAAAAGCAGCTAAAGTTTTTTTTCCCCATTTAGTATCTGGACAGGTAAGGTTAAAGTTATAGTCTTTAAGAGAGATAACTGAGTCTATCTCTCTTCATACAGAAAAGAAGTAGGAGGACTGAGGACTCCAGCTATTGTCCAATAAATGGCGGGGATGGGGGGAGGAAGACAATTAAAAAAAGATGATAAATCAGCAAAAAAGAAGGGAGTAAGGGAAAAAGAATAGGAGATGCAGAAGATGATGAAAGATGAAATTCTAGAGAGCTGCACCACAACAGCAGTGTGAAGAAATCACTTCATCATGAAAAAATATCAGTTCCTCTACAACATTGAAGGTTTAAGTTGCCCCTCCTCTCATATGTTCCTTGGCCAGAAAAGTTTCCTATAGGTGTGTCCTTATGTATGTATATTTATTACTACTATTGCCTTTGATTGTATATATATATTTTTGGAAGAGCATAATCTCAGAAATGTTCTTTGTCCATTTTTCTAAATATGGTATCCATTAAATGTCTTTACTTTCAAAAATTTCTGTCTTTTGGCTTGCTAGTAAAGTCCCTGGTGAAGGCTTATAACTTATAGTCTTACAAGATGGAAACTCAAAAGCCCTTGTCAATAAAGGCCCTTGTCTAGTACAAAGGGAAGGTAATCTAAGTACTCTACAGAAAAACAAATTGACATACATGTGTGTGTATACCAAGAGACACACATAAACACATAGGTACATTAATATATTTTAATTATTTTTTCTAACAGTAACTCACTAAGGAAGTTATTCAATAAAAATCTATTAGACTTTATTGAACTTACAAAGTGCTATAAATACAAAGGCACGCAAAAGCAGTATCTGCAGTCTCAAGGAGTTTTATGTTGCAAAATTATTATAGACAAAAGTTTTATTATATGCACATGTAAACACAATGTTTAAAGTGTAGCTGCTATAATACATTATGTATATATTTTATATGCATGTTAGAGAAAAGGAGGAAAGGCAGAGAAAGGAAGATAACAAAGAGACAGAGACAGAGCCAGAGAAGCAAAAGGGGGGGGGGGTGGCAGAGAGAAGTAGAGGGAGAAAGAGAAATGGGGGTGGGGCTAGTTGAGAAAAAACTGCTACTATAGGAATGTTTGTTTTGACATATTTGCTCAAAAGACTTTCTTTTATTTAAAGTAGGGATAAGAAGTGGGAGGAGGCACAAATAGATTTCTGCTAATTTTTTAAAAATAATAGGTGAGAGGGGGCAGCTAGATAGCCCAGTAGATAGAACAATGTCCCTGGAGTGAAGAGGGACCTGAGTTCTTATCCGGTTTCAGACATTTAATAACTACCCAGCTGTGTGACCTTGGGCAAGTCACTTAAAACCAAACAAAAAAACCCCCCTGAAAAATGATAGGTAGGATATGATACAGATGACAAATAATATATGAACTTTTAGATGAGTTCATTGCATTATTAGTTTTATTTAATTTTTATTTTGATTAAAAAATCACTCATGTAATAGGAATAATTTATAAATATATTTAATATTAACACAAAACATAGAAATAAACAAAGTGAGAAAAACAAAAAGAGGTGGTACGTATCACATTTCACTAAAATTTCTTGAGAATCATGATTGGTCATTACATTGATCATAGTTCCCAAGTCTTTCAAAGATTTTCATCCTACAATAATTTTACTATTGTTAGAATTATCTTCTCAATTTCCAATAATTTTTCAATAAAAAAATAATCCTGCCATAAGTATTTTGCTATGATATGATTCCTTTTCCTCTTTCTATGATTTCTTTAGCTGTAGATCTAATAGGGATATTGTTGGGTCAAAGGGTATGCAGTACTTAACAGCTTTTAGGGCACAGTTCCAAATTACTTTCCAGAATGATTAGACTAATTCACAGCTCCACTAAAATTGTTTAATGTACCTGTTTTCCCACAACTCCTTAAGCATTTCTCATTTTCTTTTTTTGTCAAATTTACCATTTCTACAGATATGAAAGAGAACCTCAGAATTCTTTTAATTTGCATTTCTCTAATTACTATTGATTTAGAGCATTTTATATGATTATTTACATATTAGATTTCTTCCTCTGAAAAAAGCCTATTAGAGTCCTTTGACCATTTATCTAAAGAATGACTCATTCTTAAAAATTTAAATAAATTCCCAATATATCTTGGCAATGAGCCCTTTATCAGAGAAGCTTGCCACAAATATTCCCCTATTTAATAGACTCTCTCCTAATTTTATAGAATTTGTTTTGAGAAATTTTTTTTAATTTTATGTAAACAGAATTGAGGAAGGAGACTTGGACTTTAATGAGTTGTAAAGGTGACAAAAATATCATCTATTAACAGTTGTGACTAAATCTATCTTGCTGATTCCAAGTTCCATGTTTTATCCTTTGTATTCTAATGCAAAGTTTCCATTTCTGTTCTTTTTTACCTCAATTTGAAGATCTAGATGGTAAAATAGATATTTCAAGCCTAAAATCTGAGATATATTTTTACATTAAAACTTGACATTCAATATCACTTTAAATGAAGTTTATATGCAACTTTAGCTTTCCAGAATTCCTGTAACCACTTTCTTCTTTGAGTATATGATTACTAATTTTGCAACATGCTCTTATTAGATCCAAGATCCCTTTTATTATGTTGCTTAGGTTTGAAAAATAAAGTAGATGAAAGTAGAATAAATTATCTTTATTATCTATAAGTGTTTGCAAAATGATGTGTACCCTTTATACCTGAAGTCCATCATGTCTACTTTTCACAATTAAGGAATTAATTCCTATCTACTCTTATTCATGCTGACTGACTTTATTGATATAGTGTTAATTATATGTTCTCATTATTTCTTGCCATCATTATGTGATGAGTTGAGAGAGGCCCTAATGACATATTCATATGATTCAATAGTGTCAGTTTCTCCTTTCCAAACTATCTGTGAAGATAATAGTAAGTCCACAGAGATTGGCACAAATTATGTGAGTACAACAATGTACTTATTTGAGGTTTAGTTAGTTATAGATTTCTCCCAATGATCCTAACTTCATATCTGTTTGCATGTAAGGAGCCAAAAAATGTTGCCTATTACTTCCTTAGTAAAGAGACATAAGTCTTAGTGACTTTGTTCTTAGAGAACAATGCAGTGTGTGAAAAGAAAAGAAAGCTTGCAAGTACCATGTCTTTATTTTTCAAACCTAAGGGACATAATAAAAGGGATCTGGGATAAAGTACCCAAATTAAAATATTAATTTTTGTAAAATAATTTTATTGAAGTTTACTTTTTCTTATATCACCATAGAATCCCATGTATCACTCTCTGTCTCATTGCCCAAGAGTCCTACTATATGACAAATCATATCATTTTTAGAGAGGAAAAAAAAATCAGCATAAGGAAATAAAAACATGTACAATGTATAACACATGTGGACCTCCCACATCCCCATGGAAGGGGTTAAGGATGTCATCTCATAGTTATAAATCTGAGACCCACTTGATCTTTATAATTTTGTTAATTCACCTTTGACTTTTTGGTGTGTCACTGCTTTCCCATTTATATTGTTGTAGTTACCATGTATACTATTTTATTGGCTCTGCTTACTTCAAAGTACATTAGTTTTTATAGCTCTTTCTATATTTCTCTGTATCCATCACATATATCATTTCATTCAGGGCAGCGGTTTATTATATTTGTGTACCACAATTTGGTATGAGTATCTACTTTTTTCCAATTCTTAGCCATCATAAAAACGTTCAACCACAAATATTTTGTAGTGTATGGGGATTTTTTTTTAATTGATGAGATGCTTATGATATAAACCCAGCAATAAAAATCTCTGATTCAAAGTGTGGACATTTTACTCATGTTATTTGCATAATTTCAAATTGTTTTCCCAAAATGACTTCAGCATTTCACTGCTTCATAATCAATGTATGAAAAAAATCCTCTTATCACAGACTTTTAAATTTTTTGACATATTTTTAGTCTTCTAGTCTTTATTTTATTTTTCCAATTACATGCAAAGGCAGTCTTTTCAAGATTCATCCATTTTCAAGTTTATGAGCTCTCCTCCCTCCTTATGTGGTGAATAACTGGTATAAATTGCATATGTAAAATAATGTTGAACATATTTACATATTAAAATTGTTGTGAAAGAGGAATTAGAACTAAGGGGACAAACTGTAATAAAGAAAAAAACATAAAAGAAAATTTAAAAAGTAATATAATATGCTTTGCTCTACATTCAGATTCCATACTTTTTTTCCCCTCTCGATGTGGATGGCATTTTCCATAACAGGTCTCTCAGGATTATCCTTGATCACTGTACTTCTGGGAGGAACTTCATCTATCATAGTTAATCTACTCACAATGATGTTGTAAATGTGAACAATGTTACCTTGGTTCTACTCACTTCACTCAGCATCACCTCATGCAAGCCTTTCCATTCTTCTCTAAAGTCTGGCCACTTATGCTTTCTTTCAGAACAATAATGCTCCATAACATTCATATATCATAATTTGGGAATCCTCTCAATTTCCAATTCTTTGCCACCACAAAAAATAACTGTTATAAATATTTTTGAACAAATGGAATTTTCCTATTTTTATGCTGTCTTTGGGATATAGATCTAAATAGCTGCATTGCTGAATCAAAGGGTATGCACAGTATTATTGCCCATTGGACAATAAACTCTCCAGAATGGAGAGTTCACAGTTTACACACAACTCTTCCAACAATTTTCCCACAGCCTCTCCAACATTGATCATTTTACCATTTTTGTCATCTTAGCCAGTCTGTTAGGTATGAGGTAGTACTTCAGAGCTGTTTCAATTTTCACTTCTCTAATCAATAATAATTTGGTGGATTTTTCATATGATTATATATTATTTTAATTTATTCACCTGAAAACTTCTTGTTTATATTCCTTTGACTATTTACAATTGGGGAATGACTTATAATCTTATAAATTTGATTCAATTCTCTATATATTTTAGAAATGAATTCTTTATAAGAACCACTAGCTGAGAAAATTATTTCCCAGTTTTCTGCATTCCTTCTAATCTATGTTGCATTGGTTTAATTTTCGTAAAAACTTCTTTTTTTTTTTTTAAGGTTTTTGCAAGGCAAACAGGGTTAAGTGGCTTGCCCAAGGCCACACTGCTAGGTAATTATTGTGTCTGAGGTCACATTTGAACTCAGGTACTGCTGACTCCAGGGCTGGGGGCTGTACCCACTGCGCCACCTAGCCGCCCTGTATAAAAACATTTTAATTTAATATAATCAAAAAGCCATTTTGCAATTTATAATGTTCTCTTTCTCTTTTGGGTCTTAAACTTCTCCCAATTATCTCAACAGATGGAGTATTTCCTGCTGTACTGTCATCCTTTAAGTCTAAATTCTGTACCCATTTTGACTTTATTTAGGAATATGGCAATTTTTGATAATTTTCATGATGTAAGGTAAAATAGAGGTTTTGATTTATATTTTTCCTTACTAGTTATTTGGAACATATTTTTCATATTTTGTGAAGACTTTGTAGTCCTTTTAAGAACTTATTATGTTCTTTGACCTTATTTATCTATTGGAGAATGACAATTAGTATTATAAATATTCATATACAAATTGTAGGGTTTTTTAACATAAAATATTCTAAAGACCATGATCATCTCAGTAGTTGCATATTTTAATATGCAACTACTGAGATGATCATGGCCTTTAGAATATTTGGTTTTTTAATGTGATTAATTTTGTTGTTTTCCTAATTGAACCATCTTTGCATTCCTAATATAAATTCATCTTCATTAATAATTTGTTAGATAAATGATATAATCTACTTAATGGGAGTCTATTTAATTTTGAGTTAATATTAACTAATAATACTATCCTATAATTTTTTTTTTTAGGTTTTTGCAAGGCAAACGGGGTTAAGTGGCTTGCCCAAGGCCACACAGCTAGGTAATTATTAAGTGTCTGAGACCAGATTTGAACCCAGGTACTCCTGACTCCAGGGCCAGTGCTTTATCCACTACGCCACCTAGCTGCCCCTGTCCTATAATTTTCTTACAGTGTTTTTATCTTTCCCTGGTTTATGTAATAGGATTGTATCTTTAAAAATATTTTTCTTACATGTTCTTTTGCTTGTCACTCTATAATTTTTACTAAATATATCTGCCTATTACCTACATATGTCATCAGTATTTAAATCTAGTTTCTTCAGAGATTTGTTTAGCTTCATAATTTCTTTTTTTCTGTTAAATTTCTCAGAAAGTGATAGAGGGTGATCAAAGTCTCCAATATTATTTCATTGTTTATATTTACTTGAAACTCAGATAATGTTTCTTTTTATTAATTTGGATGCTAAGGCATTTGGAGTATATAAGGTCATTATTAATATTTGTTATTGACTCTTTTCTTTCAGTATAATATAGCTTCTCTGTGTTTCTAAAGGATCATTTTTACTTTGTTAGCAGCCTGGCATCCTACTTTTTTTTCTGTTTTACTTGATGTACAGTAATTTTTTTCTATTTTCTGTTTTATTTTGTGCATGGTTTTTATTTTTAAAATGTAATATATTTCTTATAAATAAGAGACTTTAGGATTTTTAATTGTCATTTTTTATTTGATTGCTTAATTCATTCAAATGTTGTTATGTCTTTTTATACTTTCATCCAGGTGTCTCAAAATTATTTTTTCAAGTTATGATTTTCCTTTTTTTCTGTAAATATTGTATTTTTCCTTAAATTACTCAAAACTTTTTTTCTAATAGCTCTTTCCCTCATTTCAATCTCCTTTTCTTTTCCCTTTATGGTTTTGTTTATTAATTCCCCTATCTTGCTTTTTTCTGGCTATATATTTCTATTCCCTCTTCCCCCCTTCATTTAATCAGGTTCCCTTTTCTTATCCTCCCCTTTAATTAATCCTGTTATTTTTAATTAATTTTTATATTCTTTTTTGCCACTCTCTTCATTATCTATTGTGTCTTTCTTTTTTACTCAAGAACATCATTCTCTGTCTAGTGAACACTATAATCATCTGTCTTCTAATTTTTCTCTTGCACTTTCTAACATTGCTGGGTAGGACTTATCACATAAATTTCCCTTCTTCATTGAACTTCACTATCAGAACAATGCAATTATTGCAAGTATCAGAGAGAACACTGAACCATGGTAGGATGCCCACCTACCACAGATCTATATATCTTCTTTTGTTGATTATTTTTTTCTGTTAGCCTGTTATATCCTCCTTAGATCCATGCTCTCCCACTCCTTCAAGTTCCAGTTGCCCCTAGTCATTCTAATTCCCTTTACCTTCCAGAACAAGTAGACTTCTCATACAACTATTCCCAGGCCTCATATAACTATTCCCAGGCCTTAATTCCCTTAACCAATAAGATCATTCTTCAATGGAATCCATTCCCACCTTCAAAGAAGAGTCTTTTCCTTTCCTTTCCTTTTTGAATCTTTCCTCCCTCCTCAACTATTTCCCCTGTAGGTTATTTACTTTATAAGGCCCCAAGCTAGGTAATTATTAAGTGTCTGAGACCAGATTTGAACCTGGGTACTCCTGACTCCAGGGCCAGTGCTTTATCCACTATGCCACCTAGCTGCCCCTGTCCTATAATTTTCTTACAGTGTTTTTATCTTTCCCTGGTTTATGTAATAGGATTGTATCTTTAAAAATATTTTTCTTACATGCTCTTTTGCTTGTCACTCTATAATTTTTACTAAATATATCTGCCTATTACCTACATATGTCATCAGTATTTAAATCTAGTTTCTTCAGAGATTTGTTTAGCTTCATAATTTCTTTTTTTCTGTTAAATTTCTCAGAAAGTGATTGATAGATTGATTGAAGTCTCCAAGTATCAACCTTCCCTTCAATGCTAGCCTTTGATGACAAAAGCATCACTCTTTCCTTTAGATGAAAACACCTGTGGGCATGGAATTATCAGTTTTTTCCAAAGTACTCCTATTCTGATGTATATTTTTTTGGGGGGGGGGGTTCCTTTGTGACTTTTGGAGATAACATTTAACTGCTTCTCTTGAATTTCTAAAGTTTGAGATCTGTATGTTTTGCAATCATAGTAAGCATAAATTCTTTTAATGTTCATGTCTTTTGACTTTTTTCTAGATCACCTTTCACTTCTGCGAATTTGTATGCCTAATATATTGTTCTCTCCTGTTACTTTGGTAAGGCTTGCCATTGAAAATTCCAAGTTTTCCATTTCTTCTATTTTTGCTGTGCAGGACATAATGTTGCTCTCATGATTCTCATTTCTCTTTTAATCCACTGAGGAAAAGCATCTTGTGGTTTCATGTTCTCAACTCCCACAGGATGCTCCATTTGATCAAGTGTTGGATTGTTTTCCTTTATTTTATATTTTTAATCATAGATGCCCAAAGTCATTTACTAAATCTAGTAAATTTCTCACTGTAGCTACTGTTTTTCTTGTTGCATTATGTTCAAAATCTATGAAATTTCTTCCTATAATCTTTGGTACTTTCAGTCTCCCTTCCCCCTTTATTATTCTTATTGCTTGCTTCAGCTCCCTCTCCTTTAATTGCAATTTCTTTGGGGACTAATTTTCAAAAACTTCAGCTTCTTAACTATGAAGTAACTCACAGATCACCAGCCTAGGATTCTGTCCTAAATGACCTTTAAGTGATGAGAATCGACCACAGCTTGATGCTCTGCTCTTCCCTCAGTTTAGGTGGAGTATTACATAATTTCCCAAATGTATGGTGTTCTGTTTGGGTTACCTGTCTCATTGTTTCTTATTTTTAATTACTTTATGAGCAGTTCAGAATTTGCAGGCACTCAAATTTATTGTCAATGTATGAGGTCACCTAACAAAACCTATTTGTCTGGAAATCATGAAAAATGGGCTGAAAACAATAAGCTTGACTTTATCTTGAAGTTTATGGAGTAATTTTTAAAAGGGATTTCTAGAGCAAGATTTGGCATGTAGAATTTAGAGGAATGATTGATCTAATTTTTATGATTGATTTAATTATGAATGATCTAATAACAAATAACTTTCCAAGATGGGCAAAATCTTGAGGAGAAAAAACCCTCAGGAATTTTAAAAAGAATACAAAAGCATCACTTCGAAAAAAGAGAAGAAAACAAATGTCCTGAATACTAGTTGGGTAAGGTTAGCATTTTTATAATCATTATAGCTTATAGCAAAATGTTCAATGTGTCTGCATGCTGTGTGAATATTTAAAAGAATGTAGTTAGCAATATTAAATAATTAGGATAATCCAGAAAAACGTAGTCTTCCTGAGGAAGTTGAATTGACAATTCTACCTTTTTTTCTTTGGGTGGGGTATCTCCAGTGCCAAGTACAGTGTCTGGTATGTATTAAGCTCCAAAGAAATGATTGATTGACTGTTATAGTAGAACCAAACCTACACTCAAACCATACATAATCAAATCTTCACTCAAAATTTCCCTAGGTCAATTGGATGCATAATGACATAATCTTTAAGAGCCTAGGAAAGAAACATGTCCAATCTCAGGTGGTTTGAATTTAGTATATGTAAAGGCAAGACACTTGCCTAGGTCCACATAACTAATACATATGAGAGACTAGATCTGAACACCCTTCGGGATTCTGAGCCTAGGACTATATTCATTATATAACAGAGGAATGAAACTTAAAGAATCCATAATGGCTGAGCTATAGAACTTCAGCATTTGGTGCTTTTCATTTATCCTATTCTCCTACTTAGTACATTAACTGGCATTTCAGAAGTCCTATATGAAATGTTTCAGCCTCAGTCTGTTTCTGTCTCTGTCTGTCTGTCTATCTCCCCCCACCCCTCTTCTCTCCCTCACATTTATTTACTTTCAATAATTAAAGCAAAGAAATGAGAAATAGATTAAAATCTTTATGGCTCAATTAGAATTGATTATTACTGACACTTATTAAAGTGCATATTTTAGTTAAGAGAAGGTGAATAGAGAATTGATTTGAGAATGGATTAGGATAAATTTTCTTGAAACGTGTTGAGGTAACAAAAAAGCAGTAAGAAATTAGAATTTTGAAGCAATATTTCTTATTTATAGAGAAATTCAAACTGTAAAACTTTCCTTTAAAAACTAAAAGACAAATTTTTATAATCATGGCCCCCCAAAATGGTTAATTTAATGAATCTTAAAGAAAAGCTCAATTTTTGTATGAAGTAAACAATGCTCTTTATCTACTTTGACACTCATTATATATACACAAATCAATTGTCAAATTTCTAATACAAAGTATAAAATTATAAAACTAATATTTCTTGGACAGGACAGATGCTCAAAGGTAGAGAATATGTACTAATGGGTGGAACTAAGGAGAGGTATAGGGGAATTGGTTTATAGGCATTATATACCCATTCACAAGCTTCACAGGATCTAAGAATTGGAAGGGATTTGAATGGGAAAAGGTCATATAGTTCAACCCAAATTTGATTATGAATATAACTCCAGAATTTTTAAGTCTTTGCCTAAAGATCTCCAATGAAGGGGGGGGGGGACTTATTTCTTTTCAAGATATAGCATTAAAATTTTAGTCAGTTCTAATTATTTAGTCTGGTCCACCCAACCCCCCCCCCAAATATCAAACCTAAATTTGCCTCTTTACAATCCATACTGGCAGTCTCCTAATTCCGATCTATGGAGTCAAATAAAACCAGTCTAATCCATAAAAGGGCAGACATTACTCCAAAGACTTGAGAACAGTGATCATTGCCTTCTCTCACCACATCAAAAAACAAAACACAAGAGACCTCTTCTGCAGGACAAATTTTCATTGTAAGAATCTCAAGTCACTTCAATATCTTGGTCTCCTTCCTCTGGATGCTCTTCAACTCAACAACATCCTCATACTGGGGGCTCCCATCTCTTAACACAATAACCCAGATATATTCTAGCTGGAACATACATTAGTAATTTTCTCCTATTCCATTTTAAAGTTATGAGCTCTTTTCCTCACTTTTCTCTGTTAACCCGTTAGGGAAGAATTTGCAATATGACACATATTGCTATTGATGTTGCTTCTCAAATAATAACAAAATAATTCTTTTTCATAGCATCATCAATCAGACAAATTCTTTACAGGATTTGAAATACTTAAGAATTTTAAAAATGTTTTCTTATAGTTTACTTTTCTTTACTGATTTAACCAGGTATATTAGAAGCATTCAATCATAATATAAGATGTTGATTCTTCAAAATTAGGTCAAGGTATCACTGATTCTTGGGGAGAAAGAATAGATAACTGAATTGCTTCCTTCTCTTAATGATGTTATTTGATATATTTTCTTGGAACCATCTAAAATTTACATCCACAAATCATCCCAACCATTGCAAATATCACCACCCAGTGTTTAATAGCAATGAATGCAGACCAAAGGCTTAGATCTAAAATAAAACATTTCTATGCCACCTCTCCCTAGGATTCTCCTCTATCCTGTGTGTGGGTGGGTGGGTGGGGATTGTCTTTGCTTAAGTGTTTGATTATTTTCAAACATTATTGAAACCTGAGTTTTCTGGTTCAGAATATAGGTCAATATAACCTCTATACTGAAAAAAAGTAACCACTTTTAGAAGGACAAGTTTCATCAATAGAGAAAGACATGCCGTATGTTGCCAAATAACTCACAATCTGCAGAAATAGACTTACCTGGCTCAGTGGCTCAGTCTACTTTTTCTGTCACATATATCCTATAAATATCAGAGTTCAAATAGAGTTCAAATCTTCTTTTAAAATGGAAGTTTTAAGGAAGTGAGTTTGCTATTTTCTTGATAATGGGTGAAGAAATTTTCCTAAAGTTAGAAATGTTCCCCCATCAGCAATGATCTTACCCATATGGAGGAGACAGTGTCAGATAGTAGAGGAAAAGTGTTTGAATTTAGAATCAGAAATCGTTATTTGTTTCGATCACATCTGACTCTTTATGACTCCATTTGGGGTTTTCTTAGTAGAGATATTGGAGTGGTTTATCATTTCCTTTTCCAGTTCATTTTATAGATGAGGAAGTGGGGCAAACAGGGTTAAGTGACTTGCCCAAGGTCATACAGCTAGTAAATATGTGAGATCAGATGTAAACTGTCTTTTTTAATTCAGGGCTGGCACTCTTCGCCATACCACCTAGCTTCCCTGGAAACAGAAGACTTGATTTCAGATCCAAGTCCTGCCACTTATTACTTGTTTATTTTTGAGCAGGTAACTTAACCCATTAGGACCTCACTCAGACTTCTCATTTGTAAAATACTTGATTATATTGTATATAGGGTTACCTTCCAGCTTAAAATTTGTGATCTTTTGATCCTTCAAAATAATATTATTTACTTGAATCTTATTTAAATAGAAGATAAAAAGTAGCAACTCATGGAGTAGAAGAGGAACCAAATGGTATGAGTATACTAAAACTGATATTAGGAGAACAACAATGGGACAAAGAGATAACAGGATAACAGAGTTGCAATGGATATCTTTAGGATAGGGAGTAGAAAAGGAATGGAATCAGAGGAGAGATGACCTGGGAAAATATCAAGCTGTAATATCAATTCACCTTGCAACAATAAAGGATGATAATAGGATTTATTGAATGCAACTAAAAACCATTTACATTTCGAGAGAAACCATGAAATCAGTCAGATATAAAAAGGGAATACAAAGGGCCAACATGAACTCAGCCAAAAAATTTTAACACAGATTTTTTTTAATAAAACTGACTCCAGAAGGACCTGAGTTTGGATCTGACTTAATAATTACTTTGCTGTGTGACCTTGGGAAAGTCACTTAACCCCATTGCCTTGCAAAAACTTTGGGGTGGCTAGGTGGCCCAGGGGATAAAGTACCTGCCCTGGAGTCAGGAGTACCTGGGTTCAAATCCAGTCTCACTTAATAATTACCTAGCTGTGTGGCCTTGGGCAAGTCACTTAACCATATTTGCCTTGCAAAAAAACTTTAAAAAAAAAAGCTGATTCTTAGACATTAGAGGGAGCTTAATGGAGATTCAAAACCAAGTCATTGTCATGAGAAATTAGTGGAGACATTCTTAAGAAGCAAACATAAACTTAATGATCATAAAAATTATTAGAGGCTGCAAAACCCCACTGTAATTGTAAAAATGAGTATATGGCAAATACCTATAATAACTGTGACCTATCAAATATGATTGCTTTAGAGTTGTACCCAGAGTATTTTCAGTGAGTTTACAAAAGATCCACTTAAATCCTAACAATTATTCAACTACAAAAAAGCAGAAATGTTTATTCACCTATTTTTAGTTTGCAGAACATTTAATATAAGAGTATAGTAGTCTTAATCCCATCTCTATCTGATCTACATTTAAAAAGTTGAAAATGTGACAGTAAAAATACATTTATATAGCACTTTAAAGTTTGAAAGGGATTTTGTGTTGTTTTCTCATTTTAATCCTTATACCAGTCCTTTGAAGCATGTGCTCTTATTGCCATTCATAGATAAAGAAACTGAGATGAAAAAATATAAGTAAATTGTTTCAGAATAGATTATTTATCTACATAAATTCTCTTTGCCTCAGGCCTACTTTCCTTATTAATTCCCTTGACCCATGCCTTTTCATTTTGTATCTTCAGGACCTGGTATAGTTTATGGCAAAATGGAGATAAAAAATGCTTGTTGCAGTGAACACCACCTCTTTGGCACTTAGTTTACTTACCTATAAAATGAAGATAACAAATAAATTCTCCCTGAAATTTCTTCCAGTTCTAAATCTTGTGACCCTTTTATTGATTAACCCAAAATATTTTATTTCTTTCCAACTCATTTTAGCTTAATGCACTAGAAATCTAGGGACTAATAATCTTATCCTTTATACAGAATTTGACTTACAATAAGGAGGAAAGATCTAATTTTGCCAGTTATCAAGTTTTGTTTTGTTTTTTTATTTTAAATTCAGGCTTTCACTTTAAATAATCATTTCTATTTTTTTTAGGGTTTTTTTCTTTTGGCAAGACAATGGGGTTAAGTGGCTTGCCCAAGGCCACACAGCTAGGTAATTATTAAGTGTCTGAGTCTGGATTTGAACTCAGTTCCTCCTGACTCCAGGGCTGGTGCTCTATCCACTACACCACCTAGCCACCCTCTCAATTTCTGTTTTTTTAATCAAGAAAAGACAATAAATTTTCTCTTAAAAGTGTACTTGCATTTAATTTTTCTTCTTAGGCAAGGAATTAAGCCTTTGTCCCTGAAGTAATCAGGACTAGGTTACTTGTACAGAGTTAAAAAGTTAATAAGTATCGTGTCTGAGATTGGATTTGGATTCATGTTCTCCTGACTCCAGGGCTGGTGCTCTATCCATTGTATCCCCCTAGCTCCCCCAAGGAGTTAAGTCTTAAAATTGATATTCTGGAAACATTTTTAGGAACATTTGATGCGATAGCTTGTAGTAGCTTATAGCTCCTGAAAGATATGTATGTTCATTTTACAAGTATATATGTAACCTCTTGAGGAAACTGGCTAGGAAGATCTGTGTAAAATATTACATTTAGATTTAAAAATTTATTATTTTTTTTCCTTGAAAGTTTCAAGATATTTCACCTTTTATATCTCCTTTTAAAAATAGTAAAGAATTGGCTGTTTTGATATAATTTTATTTTTAAAATGCAAAGAAAAACCCCAGTTTAGTTTTGGCATTAAAGGATTGCTTCTGTCATTAAATAGCATAGTAAAGGCAAATATGCTCTTACCCAATTGGTTAAGAAAAATCACTACAAAATGACTCAAAACTCCTTGGTCCAAATAACAGTCAGACAATTATGTATATGTATATATATATATATATATATATCTATATATATATATATATATACACACACATATATATGTATGCATATATATGTATATATATATTTTAAAGTTATTTTCACATACTGTGACTGCCTGCAATAATTGAAAAAGGGAGACTTTATTAACACAGATTTATTGCCACCATTTTTAGTGTCACCAATTTCCATATTTTTGACAGCCATAAACATAATCTCTCTTTAGGAAAAAGGAATAGTAATTTGATACTATCATTTGGAAGAAAACATAATCAATTCTACTCATTACTATTTAATATTAAAATTAAATACTATAACTTCTTTTCTATAGCAGTATGGAAGGTATAATAGAACTGTGTGGAAATATACCAGTAATACTACATTAGAATCCCTTTGAAGAGTAAAACATCTAAATAAAAACAATGTGAAATTAAAATTTGAAATTTGCTTCCAGAAAACTTTTTGTTCAATGAGATTAAAAAAAAGGTTTTATCTCTTTTCCATTTGGCTATAGAATGATGTGCACTTGTTGACTAAAGTCTGGTTTCAGTACCAAAAAATAAATATCAGTGAGGAATGTTTGGATTTAATTGAAGGAAAATGAATCATGTCTCTAGGCTTTTTATCAGTGCATGAAAATTATTTTGTTATGCTCCAGGGGAAGTTTTCACCTTAGATTAATCGATAATATTTCTTCATTACTCCATGCCTTATGCATCCTTATTCCAAATTCATGCTTTCAAGTGAAGCTTGGAGAACTTCCCAAGAATAATTTCCAAATGTAAATTTGTGTCTGGACTTGTAACTTAAAAAAAACAACAACACAGGCAACAACTATATCAACAAATGTCAGAAAAGATAAGGAAAAAAAATTATCCACATACATGTGGATATGTGTGTATATCCAAAAGCGTTTAACTTACTTTTTGTCCACATACACGTTTCTAAAAATTACCCAAATAGCATATACCCAAAGAATTGGAGGGCTTTTGCAAAGGTGTTTGAATATTTAACCAACACAAGAAGCAAAGACAAATACCACTGAGAGGATATTGTGTGAGATCTGCTCTAACTCTAAGATAAATATTCTTGAATGCCCTTTTCTGAATGCACTCTCTTGACTTTCTCATCAGCCAATAGAAATCTTTGCATCTTGGAAGCCTTGCCCCTGAATTTTTTTACACTGGAATTAGCTTTTCCCTCATCAGTTTCTTCCTCTGATAGATTCCTTCAGGAACCTCCATAGGTTTTTTTGATCAATTAACAGAATATTCTTTTCAGCTCTGAATGTAGCAGATTAGGCAAAATGTCAGTAACCTTAAGAATGCCTATATAAGGACAAACAAGATATAAGATAATCTTTACCTCACTTTCATAGAGAGAAGGGAAATATAATATGGAGAAGAGAAAGTTCAGTGTTGGGGTATAAAGTCATATATACCAGGCCGACCATGTCTTTATTCCTTTCCAGGTTGCTCTCTAAACTCTTTGGACTTTCTTTACCATTCTGTCTCACCAAATATCCCCATTTCTTTCTGTTCCCTCTCCACAGCCTGACTTTTCATCTTCCTTTTATGTGTTGTCTTCCTCCATTAGGGTATAAGCTCCTCAAGTTCAGAGATTATCTTTCTTTCTGCTAACATTTGTATTCCCAGAACTTATCATGATGCCCGTTACAGAGTAAGTGTTTAAAAACTAACTTTAACCTTCACCTTTTTTGATTAGGTAAACAAAATATGAAAACAAAAATACAGAAAAATTCAGACTGGTTATCCCTGTTAACCTTTCATCAACATCATTTATAGTTAAGAGTCATATTTGTACACTTAATTCTTTCTTCACATTTTGAAGCTACATTTCTGAGAAGGAAAAAAAGTCATTCTCTTATTTTAAAAATTATGATTTCTAATAGAAGAGGTCTTTAAGATATCACTCAATGTCAGAATTGGAAGTATTTTGCTATATTTTGCAGTGGAATTTTACAGTTGAAAATAGACTTGTTGGGGTGGCTAGGTGGTACAGTGGATAGAGCACCGGCCCTGGAGTCAGGAGTCCTTGAGTTCAAATCGGACCTCAGACACTTAATAATTACCTAGCTGTGTGGCCTTGGGCATGCCACTTAACCCCATTGTCTTGCAAAAAAACCAAAACAAAACATATTCACACTTGAAGAAAACAAGTTCCCTAAAAGCCAAGCTCAGGGTATCTCAATAGGAAGCTGTCTCAACTATCTGCATGATTTGTATGATAAAGGAGAGTGGTTATGCAAGTAACTGGAAGTCAGTCATATGGAAAATACATCAACTACTCCCAGAAATCAGGAGAGACATATACACATTCCTTCTAATACTTTGTTCAGTTATATTAGTAAAAAGAAACCAGACAATGCAATAGTCCTTGATATTTATTAAATGAAGAAACTTTCAATATGGGAAATATCAAAGTCAGCTAGTGCTGTATCTAAATTCAGGGAAATCTGTTCAAATCTGAGCTCAAATACTTACTAGTTGATTCTGGGCAAATCACTTGACCTTTGTTAATTTCCCTTTTCTCACCAGTGAAATGGAGATAATAATTGTTTCTGCCTCCTGAGGTTGTGAGAATAATGAAATAATATGTTTAAGGTATTTTGCAAACTATTAGGAACTACATAAATTATAATGACTCTTATTACCATCATTAATTAATAAAAGTTCAGACTCTTATGCTCATTTAAAAATATAACTGCAGTGTTGTCTCTTGCACTGACAGTGTGTTGAGTGTGTTTAAGGAAGACTAGTACCTCTGGTGTGAGGGCTGTCAAAAAACCCTTTTTCAGAAATGCTTTACCCCCTTTGTTGTCCACTTTAGCAGTCTAACTCTCATCTGTGTCTTCGGGCAACTCAGTAGGTACAGTGGCCATACCTGGAGAACAGTTTCAGCAGATGGTTTAAGGACCATCAGTACAAAGGCAAATGAGGAAGTCTCAAACCCATCAGTGAATTGGGGGTGGGGGTGTACCCCAAGTGTGCAAAGCCTTTCACTGGTGAAATGGGCAGATGAGAACATTTCATTCCAATGGCCATGAAGGCAGCTAAAGCAGGTACTGTGGAGTGCTTAGAGCTTGGTTAGATATTGAAGATGCTAAGAACATTCATTGCATCTAGAGTCATCACTAGTTGTCTTGACTCTCTGTATTGCCGCTGGACTTTGAAAGAGAATGAGGCCAAAGACAACTTTGTCAATTCTGCCTCACTTCAATCCAATTTACCCATAAATCAAAAGACATCACCCATAGTATTTTACCATTCCTATTTCTAAGTCCTGTGGTGACAGGCAAGTGATAAAGTGGGAGCTGTAGTCCCAATCCTGAACACAAGGGGCCCAGGGCATAGAGTCAACAACTCCTCAGTGGAAGCAGCAGGGGGATGCCATAGTTCCTGGGTATCTGAGCAGCCTTTTAAGGATTGCTCTGCTACCTTCTGATCTGGGAAAGGAGCTAGAAAACATGCTCTAATAACTATCTGCTTACCCAATGCTTTTTGATTACCACGGTAGCTGAGGGTGCCACCCTGTATTCAAAACACACAAAAAAGTAAAAAGAAACTCTCTCAAAGAAGATTTCCCAGGAGCAGTAGATGGAGTACAGTCCTGGAGTCAGGAATGCCCCGAGTTCAAATCTGACCTCAGACACCTAGCTGTGGCCTTGGGCAAGCCACTTAACCCCGTTGCCTTGCAAAAACCCTAAAAAAAATAATAAAAGGTTTTCCTCATCATCAGTATGTGGAATGCTGACACACAAGATCAAAGAGGCCTGAAAGATAAATAGCTCTTGTACAAGGTGTGGTATCCAGGTAGCAGCCCTGAGTGACAAGAGCCCAGGAATGAAGGGCAGATGATGGATGCATGCCTTAGGGATAAACATGGACTGGCCTACCTGGGCCACTTTGCTTTGTGATCAAAACTAATCCGTCAGCAAACTTTTAGGAAGGGAATGACGGGCTTCACTTGCAGAATGCAGCACCATCGGTGCCCAGGCTCCCGCTATGCTGAAGATGAAGTTAAAGAAAAGCTTGAGGCTCTGAAGACCCTAATCCTCCCTGTGCCAAAAGAGGACGATCTTACAGTTGTGGATGCTCAAGGGGAGAGGAGGTTCAGGGGGCACCAGCGACTGAAGACTTGCGCATCTCGAGGCCTCCTCGTGCCCAAGCGTCGGCGTCAATGTACGAGGGTCCCTGGCGGAGGCTGGCATGTACGGGGCAGGCGGGCGCGGGGGCGCCGGGCGGGCGCGGTGCCACGGCGCCACGGCGGCAGGGCGGGCTGGGCCGGCTCCTTGGCTCCCCGCCCGCACCCGCCGCCCCTCGCCTCCCCATGGGCCAGTCCAGTCCCAAGTCCAGCAGCCTCCGGCCGCCGAGCAGGGCCACGGCGCGTCCGGGAAGGGAGGGCGGGGGCGCCCCCGGAGACGGCCCCCCGGGAGCCGCGGGGCGCCCCGACCCCCAAGAGGCCCCAGGGCAGGCCCAAGGCCGGGGAGAAGGGGCGGCCGGGGGCGCCCGAAGGCCGCCGCGCGGGGAGCCCCGAGGCCGGACCGGGGAGCGCCACCACGAGGAAGGAGGGACGCGCCCCGGAGCCCCCGCGGGGTCGCAGTGACGGGCCCCCCGACGGCGGCCACGACGACCGCCACGTCCGCAGCGGCCCCGCGCCCCGGGGCGGAGCCGTGTTGATGATTAAATCCCCAACTTCGTATCCCCGGCTTGGCTCCCCCCCGCGTGTGCCCCCCGGCCCGTGGCTCTCCCTCTCCCTCCGTGTGCCCCTCGGCCCGTGGCTCTCCCTGGGTGTGCCCCCCCCGGCCCATGACTCTCCCTCTCCCTCCGTGTGTCCCCCCGGCCCGTGGCTCTCCCTCCGTGTGTCCCCCGGCCCGTGGCTCTCCCTCCGTGTGCCCCCCGGCCCGTGGCTCTCCCTCCGTGTGCCCCCCGGCCGTGGCTCTCCCTCTCCCTCCGTGTGCCCCCCGGCCCGTGGCTCTCCCTCCGTGTGCCCCCCCCGGCCCATGGCTCTCCCTCTCCCTCCGTGTGTCCCCCGGCTCGTGGCTCTCCCTCCGTGTGCCCCCCGGCCCGTGGCTCTCCCTCCGTGTGCCCCCCGGCCCGTGGCTCTCCCTTCGTGTGCGTGGCCCCCCCCCCCCCGGCCCGTGGCTCTCCCTCCGTGTGCCCCCCCCCGGCCCATGGCTCTCCCTCCGTGTGTCCCCCCCCGGCCTCCCTCCGTGGCTCTCCCCTCCGTGTGCCCCCCGGCCCGTGGCTCTCCCTCTCCCTCCGTGTGCCCCTCGGCCCGTGGCTCTCCCTCCGTGTGCCCCCCCCCCCGGCCCATGGCTCTCCCTCTCCCTCCGTGTGTCCCCCGGCCCGTGGCTCTCCCTCCGTGTGCCCCCCGGCCCGTGGCTCTCCCTCCGTGTGCCCCCCCGGCCCGTGGCTCTCCCTCTCCCTCCGTGTGTCCCCCGGCCCGTGGCTCTCCCTCCGTGTGCCCCCCCCGGCCCATGGCTCTCCCTCTCCCTCCGTGTGCCCCCGGCCCGTGGCTCTCCCTCCGTGTGCCCCCCGGCCCGTGGCTCTCCCTCCGTGTGCCCCCCCCGGCCCGTGGCTCTCCCTCCCCCGCCCCGTGGCTCTCCCTCCGTGTACCCCCCGGCCCGTGGCTCTCCCTCTCCCTCCGTGTGCCCCTCGGCCCGTGGCTCTCCCTCCGTGTGCCCCCCCCCGCCCATGGCTCTCCCTCTCCCTCCGTGTGTCCCCCGGCCCGTGGCTCTCCCTCCGTGTGCCCCCCGGCCCCCCCCTCCGTGTGGCCCCCCGGCCCGTGGCTCTCCCTCCGTGTGCCCCCCGGCCCGTGGCTCTCCCTCCGTGTGCCCCCCGGCCCGTGGCTCTCCCTCCGTGTGCCCCCCCCGGCCCGTGGCTCTCCCCCCATGTGCCCTCCCCGCCCCGTGGCTCTCCCTCCGTGTGGCCCCCCGGCCCGTGGCTCCCCCTCCGTATGCCCCCCCGGCCCGTGGCTCTCCCCGCTCTCCCTCCGTGTGCCCCCGGCCCGTGGCTCTCCCTCCGTGTGCCCCCCCCCGGCCCATGGCTCTCCCTCTCCCTCCGTGTGTCCCCCGGCCCGTGGCTCTCCCTCCGTGTGCCCCCCCCCGGCCCATGGCTCTCCCTCTCCCTCCGTGTGTCCCCCGGCCCGTGGCTCTCCCTCCGTGTGCTCCCCCGGCCCGTGGCTCTCCCTCCGTGTGCCCCCCGGCCCGTGGCTCTCCCTTCGTGTGCCCCCCCCCCCGGCCCCTGCCTCTCCCCCCATGTGCCCTCCCCGCCCCGTGGCTCTCCCTCCGTGTGGCCCCCCGGCCCGTGGCTCCCCCTCCGTATGCCCCCCCGGCCCGTGGCTCTCCCTCTCCCTCCGTGTGCCCCCCGCCCCGTGGCTCTCCCTCCGTGTGCCCCCCCCCGGCCCATGGCTCTCCCTCTCCCTCCGTGTGCCCCTCGGCCCGTGGCTCTCCCTCCGTGTGCTCCGTGTGCCCCCCCCCCCGGCCCATGGCTCTCCCTCTCCCTCCGTGTGCCCCCCCCGTGGCTCTCCCTCCGTGTGCCCCCCGGCCCGTGGCTCTCCCCCCGTCCGTGTGCCCCCCCCCCGTGGCTCTCCCTCCGGCCCATGGCTCTCCCTCTCCCTCCGTGTGCCCCCGGCCCGTGGCTCTCCCTCCGTGTGCCCCCCCCGTGGCTCTCCCTCCGTGTGCCCCCCGGCCCGTGGCTCTCCCTCCGTGTGCCCCCCGGCCCGTGGCTCTCCCTCCGTGTGCCCCCCCCGGCCCGTGGCTCTCCCCCCGTGGCTCTCCCTCCGTGTGGCCCCCCGGCCCGTGGCTCCCCCTCCGTATGCCCCCCCCGGCCCGTGGCTCTCCCTCTCCCTCCGTGTGCCCCCCGGCCCGTGGCTCTCCCTCCGTGTGCCCCCCCCGGCCCATGGCTCTCCCTCTCCCTCCGTGTGCCCCTCGGCCCGTGGCTCTCCCTCCGTGTGCCCCCCCCCCCCCGGCCCATGGCTCTCCCTCTCCCTCCGTGTGTCCCCCGGCCCGTGGCTCCCCCTCCCCGGCCCGTGGCTCTCCCTCCGTGTGCCCCCCCGGCCCGTGGCTCTCCCTCCGTGTGCCCCCCCCGTGTGCCCCCCGGCCCGTGGCTCTCCCCTCCCCTCCGTGTGCCCCCCCCCCCGGCCCATGGCTGTGTGTGCCCCCCGGCCGTGGCTCTCCCTCTCCCTCCGGCCCGTGGCTCTCCCTCCGTGTGCCCTCCCCGGCCCGTGGCTCTCCCCCCGTGTGCCCTCCCCGGCCCGTGGCTCTCCCTCCGTGTGCCCCCCGGCCCGTGGCTCTCCCTCTCCCTCCGTGTGCCCCCCCCCGGCCCATGGCTCTCCCTCCGTGTGCCCCCCCCCGGCCCGTGGCTCTCCCTCCGTGTGCCCCCCGGCCGTGGCTCTCCCTCTCCCTCCGTGTGCCCCCCGGCCCGTGGCTCTCCCTCCGTGTGCCCTCCCCGGCCCGTGGCTCTCCCTCTCCTCCGTGTGCCCCCCGGCCCGTGGCTCTCCCTCCGTGTGCCCCCCCCTCCCTCCGGCCCCCCGGACGTGGCTCTCCCTCTCCCTCCGTGTGCCCCCCGGCCCGTGGCTCTCCCCCCGGCCCGTGGCTCTCCCTCCGTGTGCCCCCCGGCCCGTGGCTCTCCCCCCGTGTGCCCTCCCCGGCCCGTGGCTCTCCCTCCGTGTACCCCCCGGCCCGTGGCTCTCCCTCTCCCTCCATGTGCCCTCCCCGGCCCGTGCCCGCCCCGCCGCTCCGCGCCCTGGGCTTGGGCTTTCTTTGGTTTTCCTCCTTCCCTGACCCAGCTCGCCCTTTGAACCCCACCTCGGGTGCAGGGCTCCTGTTTTCCGGTCTCCCCGCTTCCCCACCCCAATTCAAAAGGGTTTGATAGAGAAGCACTGATATAAGCGACTTCTCTGGGGTTATCTGTACCCCTGCCAGAAAGGACTGGGCCCAAGGGCGCAGACAGGAGTAGAAGGGGACCCCGAGTCCTCCCCGCCCTGGCACACCCTGAGCATCAAACTGGGATGGGGCTGGGCGGAAGCCTGGGGGGCAGGCGCAGACTGAGAAGCAGCCAAAGGAAAGGGCTATGGCCTGAGGCACCTGATTCCGGGGGGGATTTGACGATTCTGTGAATTTCCCCCAATCCTGCCCTTACTTGGCCTGTGGAACGCATGTTTTGCAAGGATATTTCTTCCCCAGCCCCCTCCCCCCCAGGAGCTGGTTACATCTTCCGTTCACAATCTACCTCTGAACCCATTTTGTTCGTTTTTCTTTTTTAAACGGTTTTGTTCTTACATTCTGAGGCTTCTAGACCCTCCGTCATGCAGTTTTGTTGGTTTTCAGTCATGTCCACCTACCTTCTACGGCTCCTCCATTCAACCTGCTCGTGCTCCTCAAATGATCACAAGGAGGGCTTGGAGAGATAGTGTACGCCAGGCCAAGTTTACTAAAAAAGTGACATTTGCGGGGAGGTGGTCCCCAGGGGAGCTACTTGCTGGGAGGATTAAGGGAAGGAAATCCAGCCAAAGTGGGGAAAGGGGTGGTCCCAGACTGTCTTGAGCCCCCCCCCCCCCCCACTCTAGGTTCCTATTTGCAGTTATTTGAAAAAAAAGAAAATCCTTTTTTTTTTTCTGGGAAAAATGGATGCAACCGAGTAGGAATTGGTTGTTCACTAGGAAGGAATGTTGAGCCAACACACAGTTGGGAACAGTGAAGCGAAAAGGAATGGGTAGATTTCAGAGATTTGGTATACAGCACTGCCTTTGCTCTTCTAGATCAGAACACTAAAACATCAGAACTGGTTGATGAAAATGAAGGGGAAAGACAAGTTGCTAAATGAAAAACAAGAACTCCACAGGTTTTACCAGAAGGTTAGTTCATCCATTCCTAATTCCATCAAAACTAAAGTACAAATGAAGTTTAGAAAGATGCAGGATTCTTGACTCAGTAAGAAAATAGATGAAATTCACTTTTATGAAAATAGTAATACAGTGCTTTTATGATATCCTGAAGGTTATTTATGGGCAAAAAACACATGGTACATATCAACTATTCAGTACTGATAGAGCTACATTGAACCATGATAGATGGGATGGTTTAAACATGTCCATAGTATTCTTAATAGACCCTCATCAATCAATGATGGCAGAAGCCAATAACCATTTACCTCAAGTTGAAGTCAATCTGTCCCTAGCTGAACTTCCAACTGAAGAAGAGGCTTTGAATGCAAATAGGTTCCTATCATGTAGTTAAGCTGATTCTATTTCAGCTGAGATTTACAAGGTTGGGGGGGGGGCAGGGTGGTCATTGTTCATATTAAAAAGCTGAAATTTTCCAAGTTATATGGACATGAAGTTATCCCCCAAGAGTTCAAGGTGGTCTCCACTGTTCACCTCACAGGGGTGTTTCTCTCATCATTGCTGACAAGATTCTTGCCAAAGTACTCCTTCATAGGCTTATCCTTCACCTGGAAGATGGTCACCTACCTGAAAGTCATGTGACTTCAGAAAGGGTCAAGGAACAGTCAATATGATGTCTGCTACCTCCAAACTCCAGGGAAAATGCCAGGAGCAGAATAGAGGTCTGTATACATTTACAGATCTGACCAAGGCCTTCAATATTGACAATAAAGAGGACTTATGGAAAATTATGTCAAAATTTGGTTGCCCAAAGAAGTTCATCAGTATTCTAAGTCATGCATGCTTGGGTTTTGGATAATGAATGATGTTCTATTTCCTGGTCACCAAAGGGATAAAACAAGGCTGTCCTTGTTCCCATGTTTTTTTTTTTGCAAGACAGTGGGGTTAAGTGGCTTGCCCAAGGCCACACGGCTAGGTAATTAAGTATCTGAGGTCAGATTTGAGCTCAGGTACTCCTGACTCCAGGGTCCATGCACTCCATCCACTGCACCACCTAGCCACCTCTCCCATTCTTTTAAACATGTTTTCAACCAAGTTATCAAATACTTTCAATGAGGATGAATGCAGCATCAAGATCAACTACCACAATGATGGTAAATTCTTTAGCTTGAAAAGGCTAAAAGTCAAGAAAGTTGGAGGGCCTATTGGTGAATAGTTTTATGTTTGCAGAGATTGTGCACTCAATGCAGCCTCTGAAGCTGAGATGAAACAAAGTATGGATGATTCTCTGCTTCTTATGCTAATACTATGCTTATTCCATCATCTTATGCTAATTATATGCTTATTCCAGCACCAACCCATCTGTCTGTGGAACCATTGGTTATAGCAAATGGAGAAGTTTTGAATACTGTGGTTAAGTTCACTTACCTCGGCAGTGTACTTTCAAGGGAGCTACATAGTGGTAAAGGTTGATACATGCATTGCCGGAGCTAGCTCAGTATTTAGGAGGCTCCAAAAGAAAGTGTGGGAAAGGAGAGGTATTAGATTGTCTATCAAACTGAAGGTCTACAGAGCTGTTGTGCTGACCAAGAAACTGAATCGTTTCCAATTAAATTGTTGAAGAAATCTGAAGATCAATTAACAGGAGAAGATACCAGGCACTGGGGTCCTTTCTTGGGATAAATTGTAAGGTATTTAAATGTTAATTTAGAGAGCACAACTATGATAGACTGGTCACTGACAAATATACAACTGCCAAAAAGACTATTTTATGGAGAACTCACATAGGGTTCACAGGGGAGTCAGAAGACGTGATACAGGGATACTCTAAAGATTTCTCTTAAGAATTTTAGAATTGATTGTACTGCATGGGAGATACTGGCACAAGACCACTCAGCATAGTATGCCTTCATCAGAGAGGATGCTGTGTTCTACAAGCAAGACAGAATTGAAGCAACTCAAAGGAAGAGTGAGATGCATTAGTTTAAGAGTACCCAGCCCAGATGTTCACATGGAATATTTGTGCCCGACCTATAAAGGAGCATTCCAAGCTCCTATTGATCTGATCAACCACAGTCAGATAACAGTGTAACTTGTCTCTGACAGTGATGTCATTTTGGTCTTTGAAGCAACCTACCATTCAAGTCACAGCTTTTCTCTGGATATCTATAAACTTAGAGGACTGTCTTAGTTAATCTCAAATATATTTTCCAGTTTTAACCTTCTATGTAATTCTATATTAAAATCAGACACCAGCAGATCTCAAATATCCTGAAATAGTTTTTTTAATGTTGAAGGAGAAGTATAAAGATTAAAAGGTTTTATCTGATCTCTTGTTTTATTTTTAGATATTTCACAGAAATTGGTAAAATACTTAGAGTATCTCAATCTTATTATATCAACTTGCATATAGTATATGGGCTGATCAATTTGTTCTTCCTTTGATCTCCATAAATAATTATAGACCCCTTTTCCATTCCTTAGAATGCTAAATAACAATGCTAAATAACACTTATGAGTATAGGTTTTCATTTACTAATAACTAAACAAGAAAAGATTTAGAACCATTTTACTGAAGTGAAAAGTGAAGGGTTGGCACATTCTAGAATTAGTCAAAGTTGGCTAGGAAATCAATCTTAGTATATGGAATATAAAGTAATTAGTAGATTAGATTATAAGGTTATGGGCATGGCAATAGCAAGACCAATTTACTGAGGAGATGTGGTTAGGGCTTAATTTGTATGACATTTTACAAATCTTGGGATGAATTACCTTTTTTTTTGTAATGCAGAAAAAAAGAATCTGGATAGATCATCTTATTGTAGGAGTAGAAGAGCAATTTTAGTAGACCAGGAGAAACCAGAATATTAAAGAGTCAAAGAAAATATGCAAATTTATTTACATCTCCTTTCCTATCTTATAGAACTTTCTTTAAGAAATTTCCATCTTCTGGATTTTCAATGAAACAGGGGAATTTCAAACTTTCCTATCAAGATGACCAGAACTAAAAAGAAAGTTTGATCTCCAAGTGCAGGGTGCTGGTGAACCATAGAGGGAATGGAAGAGAGGAACTAACTATGAGGAACTTGATGATGTTGAACTGTTTGTGTTCCTGCACAGGAAGAAGATATTGATAACTCATATGAACTTTCTCATTTATAAGAACTATTAGAAGGAGCATATATAGACAGGACATAGGAAGGAATGGAACATAATGGTATGATGTGGTAAAGGGATGGAGTCAGTGGGCAATGGGGGAAAGTACTGGGAGAAAGGAAAAGGAGATGAAGCTGAGAGATTTCACATTGAGTCAAAAAAAAAGCTTTTTCAATGTGGGGGGGAAGGCAAGGGGGAATGAGTGCACCTTCATTCTTATCAGAAATGGCTCAGGGAGGAAATGACACGCTTAATAGGGTGAGGAAATCTGTCTTGCCCTGGAGAAGGAGGGGAAGAAAGGGACGGGATGAGGGGGAAGGGGAATAGGTGATAGAAGAGAGGGGAGATTGGGGGACAGGGTACTCAGATACAACACACTTTGGGACAGGGCCAGGATGAAAGGAGAGAGAGAATAGTAGAATAAATGAGAATGGGGAGAAATAGAGTGGAGGTACAGCTAGTAATAGCAACTGAGGGAAAAATATTGAAGCAACTTCTCTGGTGGACTTATGATAAAGAAAGCAACTCACCCCAGAGATAGAGCCATTGAAATCTGAACACAGATTGAAGTACAATTTTTTTTCCTCTCTATTCTTGAGGTTTCTCATCTTCTGGGGGGGGTGTTATGTTTACTCTTATGTTAACTCTCATAACACATTCAATTTACATCAATGTATGGCATGGAAACAATGTAGAGACTGTCAGACAGCCTTCTGGGGTGGGAAGGGAAGGGGGGGGGAATTATAGAATTCAGAGCCTTGCAAAAAATAATGGGTATATATTACTATTGTATATAATTGGAAAACAAATAAAAGGTAAAAAAAAAAAGAAATTTCCATCTTAGCTACTCCTGTCTTATCCAGGAGAAGACAGAGTGCCAGCCTTCACAATTTTTCTCATCAGAATGCCTGGTAGTGCTAACTATATTTAAATAAACATCTAAGGCTTTTTGAAATTCATCAAATGAAATGATATTCACTTTCTATAAAGTAGGTGGGATTTGTAAGATTGGGTATAAAAAAAGGACTATTTTAAAACTCTGCCTTTTAATCTTGATTTACCCTCTCTTTTTAAACTAAGTATATAAGCATTTGCCAAGATTTCTTCAGAATGTGAATATGTTTATATGTACTGGTTCTCTCTTTTCTTTTTTAATCAAAAATAACCAAGTCTTTTAATAAATTATTCTTTTGTAATATCATGTCTTTATAAATATTTGTATTCCTTTAATGACAACTGATAATCTAAAAATCATAAATTTTAGATAATGGACTTCTGGGTATTTTATGATATTTTTATACCATAAGAATAGCCTGATTTTTGTGAGATTTCATTTTTATATGCTAAACAAAATAATGATAATTCACATTTACATAGGGGCATTAAGTAGTTTTTTTCCTGTCACAACTGTGAAGTATTGAGTTTGAGTATTACTATTACTAGATATCATCAGTGTGAATAAATCCATTTAGTGATGCTAGTCTCACCTCATATTTGCCTTTTCTTCCTTTGTGGTTCTTACATTTTGTTCTTTCCATGGATAAGAGATCCACCCAAGAAGCTAGCTAAAAGGAGAGTTTTATCTGATCTCTTGTTTTATTTTTAGATATTTCACAGAAATTGGTAAAATACTTAGTGTCTCAATCTTATTATATCAACTTGCATATAGTATATGGGCTGATCAATTTGTTCTTCCTTTGATCTCCATAAATAATTATAGACCCCTTTTCCAGTTTATAGAAGTACTTTTAAATTCATTATGGGTAATATATCAAAAGAATAATATGCCCAAAGAATTATTAAATTGCCTATACTCTTTGACCCAGCAAAACCAATACTAGGTCTGTTTCCCAAGATAGGGGGAAAAAAGAAAAGAACCTATATGTTATAAAATATTTCTAGCAGCTCTCTTTGCTGGAAAGACCTGGAAATTTCAGGGAAAACTATCAGTTGAGGAATAACTGAACAAATTGTGGTATATGATTGTGATGGGAATACTATTGGCATATAAGAAATGATGAGCTCAGTGATATTGAAAAATATGTATAAACTTGCATAAAATAATGAAAGATGAACAGAAACAAGAGAACATTGGATAGAGTAATAACAATAGCATTTTAAGAAAAACTGATTGACTAAGTCATTGTGACTATTAGAAATATTCCAAATGGGGGTGGGGTGGGGGCAGAGTCAAGGTGGCAGAGAGAAGTCAGGTATTTTGCTGAGTTCTCAGCTTCCCTCATAAAAACCATTAATCAACTGTCTAAAGAAATTCTGGAGCAACAGAATCCACAAAAAAGAAAGAGTGGATCAATTTTCTAGCTTGAAATATCTTGGAGGGACTTCAGGAAAGATATGTCTCATTCAGGTATAAGGGGAACATAACTGAGCACAGACAGATGCAGGAGAGGCCATCAGGAAGCTCTCAGCCACCAGATCAGGAACCAAGGCTCATAGGTCCTGATTCACCAGGCAAGCAGAACAGCAGGTCAACTGAAGGGTCTCCAGGCCCAGTGAGGAAGACAAACTTTGAGTCTCCGTACTTCAGCACAGTCAGAGTGACTAGTCTGGAGAAGGCCAGAACAGTTGGGAAGCCTCAGTAACTGATACTCTAGCATACAGAGAGTCAGTGAGCAGACCTCTGATCTCTAGTACAAGAAGCTTGGGACAGTGTACCACTAAATCCCAGGAACAGAAGCTGACTATAAAAAACTCAAACTCCCCCTAAATTAAATGAGTAAGAAACAGAAAACAATTCACAATCACAGAAAAATCAAGTCACAATCTTAGAAGAAGCAATTGGAACAAAGGTTCAGAGGAGAATATGAATTGGTCTCAAGCTCCAAAAGTTCTCTTAAAAGAGCTCAAAAAGGATTTTTAAATCAGGTAGAAAAAATGGAAAAAGAACTGAGTTCTAAAAGACAATCAACAGCTTGAAAAAAAGATGCACAAAAGTTGACTGAAGAAAATAACTCCTTCAAAACATAATTAACCAAATGGACAAACAACGATTAAAAAAAAGATTTAGTCAAATAAAAAAAAATTCTTCAAAAATACACTTGATCAAATGGAAAAGGAAAATAACTCCTATAAAAACTGAATTGGTCAAATGGAAAAGGAAACAAAAAAGCTAACTGATGAAAATTAGAAATGGGGAAGTAGAAGGTACTGACATTATGAGACATCAATAATCAGACAACAAAACCAAAAATGGATAAATGAAAAATATATGTTGGAAAAAAACAACTGATCAGGAAAATAGATCCAGGAGAGATAATTTAAGAATAATTGAACTACCTTAAAGACATGATCAATAAAAGAACCTGCACAATATCTTTTAAGAAATCAATAAGATAAATTACCCTGATATCCTAGAACCAGAGTATAAAATATTCATTGAAAGAATCCACTGATCAGTTCCTAAAAGGGATCCTAAAATGAAAATGCCATGGAATATTGGAGTCAAATTCCAAAATTATAAGATTAAAGAGAAAATACTGAAGGAAGTCAGAAGGAATTCAAATACCAAATAATCATAGTCAGGATTATGCAGAATTTGGTAGTTTTTACAATAAAGGATCAGAGGTCCTAGAATATGAAATTCCATAGTGTAAAAGAGCTTGGATTACAACCAAGATTCAACAATCTTGCAAAGGAGACAAATATGGACATTCAAGACAATAGGGGACTTTCAAACTTTCCTGATGAAAAGACCAGAGTGAACCAAAACTTCAATCTTTAAATACAAGATTCCAGAGGTGTATTAAAAAAAAAGATAAAAAGAAGGATGTATTATGAAAACTGTATCTCTGTTAGAAGGAGAATACTTAGAGGGTATGGGTAAAAATTTATTTTGAAGTGATGATATTAATTAAAGACACAAATACGGTGCTGATATCTAAACCAGGAATTAAGTAAATTGATTTTAATTATTTTAAATTACTAAATTACATTTATAAATTACATTTTAAAAATTTAATTAAACTAATTAAAATATTGAAGCATGAAAGCAAGAAAATAAGATGAATACTAAATATATATGTACCAAGTGGTATAGCATCCAAATTCTTAGAGTAGAAGTTAATTGTTAGACAAAAGCATAGACAGGATAAGTATACTGGTATGGATCCTCAACTTCTCCCTCTCAGAATTAGATAAATCTAACCACAAAATAAAAAAGAAAAAAAGGTAAGGACATGAACAAAATTTTTAAAAAACTTTTATAGACCTCTGGAGAAAATTGAATGAGGTTAGAAAAGAATAATGCTTTTTCTGCAATACATAGCACCTACACAAAATTTGATCATGTACTAGGGCATTAAAAACCTTATAAATCAAATGTTGAATGGCAGAAAAATGCACTCAAGATACATTAAACATTACATGTAATAAAGGACTATATAGATAGAATAAATAGAAACTAAAAAACCTAATTTTAAAGAATGGGTAGATCAAGCAATAAATTATTGAAATATTTGATAATTTTATATGAGACAATGGCAATAATGAGTGAACATACCAAAAGTTGTGACATGTAGTCAAAACAGATATTAAGGGAATTTTTTTAAATCTCTAAATAAATAAATAGAGATATCAAAGAATTGGGTATCCAAATTAAAAAAAAACTAGGAAAAGTAAAATGAAAAATTCCCAATTGAATGCCAAATTTGAAATTCTGAAAATCAAATCTGAGATTGCTAACATTGAAAGAAAACTATTGAACTAATAAATAAAATGAAGGGTTGGTTTTATGGGGGGAAAAGCAATGAAAAAGATAAAATTCTGGATCCTTTGGTTTAAAAAGAGGAAGAAAATCAAATTACTAGATCACAAATGTAAAGATTGAATACACCACCAGTGAGGAAGAAATTAATCATTCAGAGCTTTCTTGCCCAACTGAATGCCAATAAAGCTGACAATCTGAGTGAAACGGATGAATATTCATAAAAATATGAGTTATCCAAGTTAACAAAAGAGGAAATAAAATTACCTAAATAACCCTATTTCAGAAAAAGAAATTGAATATACCATCAATGAATTCTTAAGAAAGAAATCTCTAGAAACAGATGGATTCACAAGAGAATTTTATCCACTATATAAGGGATAATTAATTCCATTCCTATATAAAATATTTGAAAGAATAGGCAAAAAAAAAGTTTTGCCAAATTCCTTGTAAGACACGAATATGGTGCTGATATCTAAACCAGGAAGAACCAAAAGAGAGAAAGAAAAATTAGACTAATTTCCCCTAATAGATATTGATGCAAAAATTTTAAATAAGATGTTAGCAAAGAGATTATAGCAATTTATTTCCAAGATAATATACTGTGTCTAGGTGAGATTTCTCCCAGGAATTCATGGATTATTTAATATTAGGAAAACAAGGGCAGCTGGGTAGCAGAGTGGATAGAGCACACTTAATAATTAGCTAGCTGTGTGACCTTGGGCAAATCACTTAAACCCCATTTGCCTTGCAAAAAAACCTCAAAAAACCAATATTAGGAAAACAATCAGTATAATTGACCATATAAATAAAAAAGCTACCAGAAGTCATATGATTATCTCAATAGATGCTGAAAAAGCTTTTGACCATTAAAAACACTAGAAAGCATGGAAATAAATGGAGTTTTCCTTAACATGATAAGTAATATCTATCTTAAAATTGTCAGCAAACATCATCTGTAATGGGAATGAGCTAGAAGCATTCTAAGTTAAGATCAGGGGTGAAACAAGGATGCTCATTATCACCACTATTATTCAATATTGTATTAGAAATGAATGTTTTAGTAATAAGAGAAGAAAAAAGAAAGTGAAGAAATTAGAATAGTCAATGAGAAAACAACTCTCTGCAGATGATATGATGGCACACAACAATTTCTAAAAATTAACTTAACAACTTTGAAATAATTCACAACTTTAGCAAAGTAATAGGATATAAAATAAACATATAAATCATCAGCAAATAAATAATAAAGCCCAAGAGATAAAAAGAGAAATTCCATTTAAAATAACTAAAGACAACATAAAATACATGGCTGTCTACCCACTAAGACAAGCCCAGAAACCATATGAACAGTTACAAAACACTTCTCACAAATAAAGTCAGATCTAAACAACTGAAAAAATGTCACTTGCTCAATGCTAAGGCCAAACTAATATAAAAGTGAGAATTCTGCCTAAATTAAATTACTTATTCAGTGCCATACCAATCAAACTTCCAAAAATTTATTTTCTAGAGTTGAGAAAAACTGTAACAAAATTCATCTGAGGAATAAGAGATCAAGAATATCAAGGAAATTAATAAAAAATGCAAAGGAAGGTGGTTTAAACATAGTAGATCCAAAACTATATAAAGTAGCAGTTATCAAAATTATTTGGTATAGGCTAAGAAATAGAGTGGTACATTTGTGAAGTAGATTAGCTACCAAAAAACCAGTAGTAAATGACTGTTGTAATCTATTGTTTGATAAAACCAAAGACTCTAGTTTCTGGGATAAAAACTCACTATTTAACAGAAACCGCTGGGAAAACTGGAAAATAGTTTGGCAAAAACTAGGCATAGACCAATATCTCACATCCTATACAGATATGAGGCCCAAATGGATACATGATTTAGACATAAAGTGTGATATCATAAGTCAATCAGGAAAACAAGAAATAGTCTATCTGTCAGATCTTTGGAGAAGGTAGGAGATATAACCAAACAAAATCCAAAGTGTACAATTTGGATCACATTAAATTAAAAAGATTTTGCACAAAATTGATGCAACAGATATTAGAAGGAACACAGAAAACAGGAAAACTGAGTCAATATAAAGTACAAGTCATTCCCCAATTTATAAATGGCCAAAGATATGAACAGGCAGTTTTCAGATGAAGAAATTAAAGCTATTTATAGTCATATGAAGAAATGCTCTAAATAATTATTGACAACTCTGAGATACCACCTCACACTTCTCAGATTGACTAACGTGTAGAATGGTTTTGCACTTATACACATACACTCACACACACATACATATATATATTATGAATATATATTCATATATTTAATATACATGTATATATTATATATGTATATATTTGAGTCTAAAGTAGACATGGAGGTAGAGAGAGAAAAGGGAGGAAAAAAAGAAAGCTACATTGAAATTTTATTATATTATTAAAAGAAATAGCAAGTTGTATATAATAGACTTGCAGTTTCATGTACAATCATTTTTTTCTAATCTGTGTTATTGAAGAGCTTAAGTTTGACTCAATTAAAAATGGCTGAGCAACCACAACATATGTACCCAACCCTGTGCCTTCCCACATCTCTTTGAATTACCTATATTGATAATGCTGATGTTTGTTCTTCATTCTCAGAAAAAGAACATGATATCAGGGAGCTGATGACATGACAAGCACATGAATTGGATTGGGGGGAGGTGGGCTGTGCTAAATCACCAGCCTTACTTTTTTCTCCTGAAGGTTCAGGGGTCAGATATGAATCAAAGTAGACTAGAGATAGACCTAGATGCAAGGCAATCTGGGTTAAGTGACTTGCCCAAGGTCACACAGCTAGTACTATCAAGTGTCTGAGGGTGGATTTGAACTGAAGTCCTCCTGACTCCAAGGCCAATGCTCTATCCACTGTACCATGTAGTTGCCCCTCTTTAATTATATATCTTTTAAATGATACATCCACTTAACTTTTCCTATTTTATTCTTAGTTAATTTTGATAATTATCTGAAATACCTGGTCAATACACATGGACTGAATCAATGAACTTTTCAACTAGAGAATTGGGAAAGCATATTACTTAACTGAAGAGTTACTTGATTATTTTAGAAGTTGATACAATTTATAAAATATCTTATGCAAACGGGATCATCTGAAGTAGTTTACCTTAGGCACTCTAAGCAGAGATATTTCAAAACTGGTGCATAAATGTCAAAAAGGTATTCTAATTTTTATGCCTTGCTTGATATTATCAGCAAATTAACAAAGGTTTTTTTTTTTCTGGCTACATCTATTAAGAAATCTCACATGACCTGAGCAAAAGCATGGGGAAAAATGGCATTTTTGATTCATCAAAATCAGTGCTATTTTATAATAAAAATAATAAATATTATTGTTATTATTTTATTTTGACTTTTCCCACTAACTATATAACTTTGGAGAAGTGCTCTGATATAGAAAATTTATGTGCAAACATCTGCTCCCTTCATATATTTTCATCAAATCCATTCTTTAAGATTGTTCTCATAAAATGTTTTTGTACTGAAGGGAATAAAGACATGAATTCATGTTTAGAGGTAGCTTTCCAGTCTTTATTTGTTTTTGGAAATAATATCTTAAATATACTCATTCCTTTAAATTTTTTCCTTCTTTGTGATATCTTGAAAATTTATACCAATATTTTAACATTGTCTTGCCTCTGAAGTTAATTTTATTCAGTTTTTTGGTTAGATCCAGTTTTTTTTTTACTTTACTTTCTCATTTGCTTGAATTGTATATTGGATTTTTAAACCTTAATATTCAAATGAAGTATTTCTATTTATCAACTATGAAAAAAATTAAATTCATACTGATAAATCTATTCCATTTCATTCAGTTCATTCACTATATTCTATAAATACCCTTGAAATTGCCTAGTTCAATTAGTCTCATAACTATTTTTTCATAGACTTCTCTTTTTTTCCAAACAATTTGGAGAATTACTATTTCCCCCCATCATCTATTTCAAATGAACTCAGGTTACAAACAAGTGTACCTTTAAATATTCCCATTTCTCCATTTGGCAAGGAGTTTAAGGGTTTGCTTAATAAAGGCCATTCCTGCCATATTCATTTCTTCAAGTATCTTACATCAGTTAAATTTCTCTGATAAATGGTAGTAATCAGAATTAATATCTTTTATCCATTTCCAGTTTTTCAAGGTCAGGTTTCAAGGTTAAAGTTTCATCTTATTTAAAAGGTTGTCTAGAGCTATTATAACAGCATATACTCTCTTATAACCCTTATTTCTGCTTTTAATTTGGTGTTCAGTATGACCTTAAGTTTCAGCCAGTTGGTGATTTTAGAGAACACAGATCATTCTAAAATAACATCTAAGTCAGTGTAAGGTATGGGGCTCAACACATTCTCACCTCACTTAAAAGACAAGAGTAGGTTTTGTAAATAAACAATGTCCTAACTATACTCTAGTTGTCCTGAAGGGAACAGCTTGATTTCGGCTTCAAACAATTTAATCCGATCCCCTGAGGGTTTTAAACAATGGGAAGAATTTTAGCACTTACTCAGTGAAAGGGTCTGCCAGTCCAACTGTGGAAGATTTTAGTTAGGAACCGGTTCAATAGGAATCACTTTTTTTTTTCCCTTTGGAGGCAGGGAAGACATGGTTTCTTTATTTTATTCTCTTCCCACTCCATTTACTATATCACTGTTAAGGAGGAATCCGTAGGAGATAGAGCATCAAGCTGAGTATAGAGACATATACTGAGGGCAAATAGTCATTCATCCAAAAAAATAAAAACACACTACACCTTTGAACATAGAGAAATACACTGCGGACCTGAATGAGGATGAAGCTCCAAGGAGTGTGAACCTTAACACAAAAGAAGAATACTGCCAATGGATGCAACAAAGAACTTTCAGTAACCAGAGACTGAATTTACCCTTTGGTCTTTTGTGTTTTTATGACTTAACTGTCATCATATTCCAAGCCTGCTCTTGACATGAACTCTGTATTCATAGGATAGAGTGCCCCAGACTTTTGGGGAAAATGTTTTGTACTAAGTTCTTATGAACTACTTTGATAAATATTCTTTTTTAAAAAGTTAACAGATGCCTCCAGTTGTTTGCTAATGAGAAATGCATCTATGGAAGGAAGGAAATTAGGAAGGCAGCTGGGCAAGCAGGAAGGCAGGTGGGAAGGCAGGAAGGAAGAAAGGAGGAAAGGAAGGAGGGGAGGGAGGAGGAAAGGAAGGAAGGTAGGAAGGAAGGAAAGATTTATTAAGTAGCTGGTATGTATCAGGCACTATCCTAAGAGCTCATAATTATCAAATTTGACAATCAGAATTACTTTGGTAGAGAGATGCTATATCATTCCCATTTTATAGGACATAGGATCCCTAGGAAGGGAGGAAGGAAAGGTTTATTAAGTAGCTGGTATGTATCAGGCACTATGCTAATTATCTTATTTGACTATCAAAATCATTTTGGTAGGGAGATGTTATATCATGCCCATTTCATAGGGAACAGGATCCCTAGAATCAAAGGATTAACTATACTGTTGTTGACCTTAGTCCAGACAATTAGTTTAGCCAAATTTATCTCAGAATGTTTGAGCTTAAAGAATCTACCAGTTTTTGCCTCTCATCTAGCAGAGTTTAAAGGCATATGAACCTACATGAAGAAAAGGCATGTTACTGTATTAATTTCTGTATCTCCCTGTCAACCAATTCAATCCACAAGCATCTATTAAAGACTTACTATGTGCAAGCAACTGAATTAAGTTCTGAGAATAAAAAGACAAGAAAGAATATCCCTGCCCTAAAGGAATTTATATTCCAAGGGAAATGATAACACACAAAAGGAAGCTGAAAAGGGACAGGGAAAGGAAGAGTGTCTATCATGGGATGATGAAGCCCTGTGGAAAATGAAAGGAAAATGAAGAGATAGCTGACCTTGGAACTCTGAAAGGGAGATCCTAGGATATGCTCTCCAGCTGCTAATTAGAGGTAAAGCCTCTAGGAGCTCTACAAAACAGTACAAAATAGTACAAAAATAGGTTCTTTAAGGTATGTTAATTCATAAATATAAGAATATATTTGCTTTGATAAGATATACCATCATTTGAAAAAGCAATACACCACATTTCCTAATTCAGTGTCTTTACTCTCATTCATTGTAGCAAATTTTGCAACTAATGAGAAATTCCTAAATCTTTTAGGGTAGAAAAATTAGGAGATTAAATATTAGATATTGGTGAGAACCTTACTTATCCTAGGATTTTCTGTAGCACAATAAAATATCGTATTAGAATCTTTATTAGTATCCCAAAGACAGAAATGTAAGACCAAATGGTGTAAAAAAAAAAGGACTTTAATTTCTGTTCTAGAAGTCTGGGAAATCTGTAAAAGTTTTGAAATACTTTGAAAATAGCTAAATAACCAGAAATATAATTTTTATTCTTGTCTAGAAATATCACACTAACAAAAAAGACTGATGAAAGAAAGGAAAATAGGAAAAATGAAGTAATGAAGTAGAGATAAGAATCTTTCAGAGATAACCTGTATGGTATGCTTTTGATTTGAAAAATATATCCAGAGTACATTTGGTTTTTCTCTGTTCATAGGGCAAATACAAATTAGTTTTCTTTAAAAAAGGGGGTGGTAGAAGTTCTTACCTTTATTAGAAGAAAATCAACTTCAAATTGTACTGATAATGTACATTTCTATAGTACAATCTGAAAAGTGATGTGTTTGACCCAGGGTAGGTAGCTGAAAAGGTATTTTCACGTTACTTTGTTAGAAAAGTCATATTCTCTATTAAAATATACAAAATTTTAAAAATGTTTTGTAATATAGCAAAAGACTAGAGTAAGCCCAGTATCTGCCACATTGTAAAAACATGAAAAATGTTTATTGCCTTCTGTCTGACAATTCACTAGCTTCTTTATGAGATGTCCCTATGTTATAGACATAGCAATAAGCAATTTTCTTTAGTTTTTCTATCAGAAGTTAATGATTCTGTATAACAGCAGCTAGCCTTCCCTCTGCTTCTTGAATAACTGAGGAAAGAAAGTCACAATTCCTCTGTGGCTGAAAATAGGAGGTTATAAAACAAGATTTTATAGGAACTGATCATTTTACACCATTTGTACCAAGACAGTGTTCATTCTGGGCAAATGTCATTGCAGCGCTCAGCAAAGGACATGAGAAAGCACAGAATGATTCTTTTCAAAAGAATCTGTATTATTCAAAACTATAAATTAGATTGGAACATGGAAGTATTTTACAATAACTTAAGATTTGGAGTTAATGTAGGATATCAAAAATGAAAGGAAGAAATAATGAGAAACAACTAAGCATGCTCAGAAGAATAATTAAGACAAGATGTGGGTGGTGTGATTTTCAAAGCCCTGTGAAGATTGTGGAACTCAACAATATATTACATATTTTGTTTGTTACACTTAATTATTAGACAGAATCATAGACCATGGAAAAAAGCACTGAATCAAACTAATAAATATCATCTACTTCTTTAGCACTCAAGTACAAACAATGTAGATATTAACTTTAAATCAGTAAATACTTTTTTTCAGAAAAGTTGAACAATCTCCAGGAGAGCTTTTATTTGATTTTATTTTTTAAGAGGTACAATGAAATGGTGATACCAAGTTTTTAAAAAAAATAAAGCTCAAACAAGATGAATGCTCTACTTTAAAAGAGCTTAAAACATGACCTTTTCTGCTGATCAGAGTTTAAAAATAAATTGATCAATCCCAACATGAAGTAAAGGAATTCCTCCCCTGTGGTTTTATTCCCTCTGTGTGACTACTTCAATAGAATAAAAACATTTTGGTCTAGACATAGGATATCCTTTAAAATATTGATTATGCATCCCTGGTGTCCTAGGTTTTTCTTATTCTTTTCTCTGTACCATCTCTGTGCCATCAGGATTGTCCATGCTGTTTCAAGTTTAAAAGATTATCTTTTACATTTAAACAAAACAATTACAAGAGGAATAGGACTACTCACTAAAAATCTACTACCTTCCTACCCTTTTCTTTCTTTTCTTCCTTGCTTCTCCTCCATCAAAATCACTGTCTCCAAAAAGGAAATAGCAATTAAACTACTAATAGAAAGTCTTCTGATGTGGGAATATCTCTCCTGTTATGGCCTCTTTTTTTTTCCTACTGGTGAATTATTTCTAGAGACCATTTTGGAAACAGACCTAGGCTAGTTTTCCCTTCATTCAATCAGTCCCCCTGTTTTGTTGGACATCATCCTTTTCCAGCTTTTTTTTAATGTGTTAATGTAAGCTTCTACAGGGCAAGGACTATCTTTCTTTTTGTTTGTATTTGTATTCCCCAATCAAGATCATGACTTTTTTGTCCTTAATAAAAAAAAAAAAATCAAAGTTGGGGCAACTCAGCTCCTAAAGGAGAAACTAGGCGAGAGGTCTGGTTGGGAAGACTTCCTTAAGAATACTGGAAGCTACTGAATCTCATAAGTTAAACATTTTCTCAATCAGAGGAGTTTATGAACTTCCTCCTTAGATGTTTATCAATCAGGATTGTCTTTCACTTGTTAGGGGAGATCCCTGTCAAAAGAACTCCTGATTTAAATTGGCTAAAAGATTCCCTTTTCATCTTTCATCATTGAGAGTGATCAGTGACTATCAACTGATTGATTATAGGTTGATCTAATTGTTAATTTTTAATACCCAGAACTTTGTCTCTTGAAATTTTATTCTCAACACCACTAAGAAAAGGACCATATTTCTAAGATCTCTATATATTTTATTTGATTATTGTCATACTTGTATAGGGATTCACACAAAATACACAGCAATCATACCATATAATAACTCACAAAGATGAATACTCAGAGCTAATTCAAACTCTAGTCAGCTTGTCCTGATAAACAGTACAGCTTCTGTCAGCTCACTTAGACAACACCTGTAATGAATAGGCAATGAGTACACTGGATAAAAACCGCATTGAAATGTAAAGGCAAGGGCAGGATAGAACTGCAGTATTATGTGACCTACTTATAAAGCAGATCATGTGGTCCATCAATTATCTAGAAAAAGTTATTTGCTTTTAATTAACAAAATAACTAACTATCAACAAAGGCAAATTGCTAGAACCTAGGAAAGTGTTTCAGCTCTTTGGTGTTTTTTTCCCCAAAAATGATAAGTACAGTTTCTTTTGTAATTTCATTCTGACCTATCCAAATCTACCTGTCTATCACAACCCTATATTTCTACAATAAAAACAATATACTTAATTTCTGAGAACCTTAAACTCTTAAGGAAATTGGCTTATGGAGTTGATGGACAAATTTATTACCCTCTCCATTCCTTGCAGTCCCATTTTAGTTTCTCAAATTTGTTCTTTCCTAAAAATTTTGATGATATAAAATTGGTCTACATCAAGGGGATTCAACATCAGGGAAGAGTGAGGACTAATTGTATTATCCTTAAATTGCTTTTTAAAGTAATTAACCCTGAAACAAGTTTAAATGGTAGTATCATATAGCTGGGTTGTCAGTTCAACTGTCTGACATATAAACACCCCATTAAACTGTTTACTGTTTGTGTTTATAGAATATATTATTATTATTATTACCCTTAGATAATATTCAGTATTCCATTGTACTTATAGTTTGTTGTTCCACTATATCCCTTTAAAATAAAATTTACTCTAAATAGCCTAACAGTTATAAAAAATTTTAAAATTTCATAATTATATAAATTACATAAATCTTACAAGTACTACTATCTCTTTGTAGTAGTTTTTTGTCCAGATAATTATTTGATGATGCATTATTCAACAGAAAAAGCATTGGTTAGGCAGAATTCCTCAGTATAATACATAGTTTTTAAGCTACTCTCATGAACTCCATGTGTCAATTTTCTCATTTGTTAAATGAGGCAGTAAAAGCTTTACAAAATCTAATAATATTTCTAAAATTTCTAAAATTGATTCTGATTCAGTAGTTTTTTTAGCGTGCCAGATATATTAGCATAAAGATTTTTTTAAAAAATGATATCAGATGAATATAATCAACAGCTTTGTAGAATTAACAATCCTAATCAAGGCTAAAGAAAACTCAGGAATCAGTTTTTCTACCAGTGAAATGCAATTATTTTTTACAAATATAGCTCTCTTAGAGACTGCACTCATTAATCTGGATATCTAAATATCCATATTAATATCCATATTCATATATATCATTAATATACATCCATTCAATTAAACAATAGCACAAAAACAATAAGTACCTAGTATGTGTAGAGCATAAGGCTGAACACTAAGATTGCAAAGAAAAGATGAAAGATTTTCATTAAAAGAATTTATAATTTGCTAGATTTAATGCATTAATAGATAAGCAAATACTAAATATGTATAAAAATTTTTTAAAGGAGATAGAAGATATTGACAAGTGGTCAGGATCAGAGAAAAAAGGATAAAACTTGATATAAGCAATTCTCATTTTGATTTATGATTTTATGTAGAAACAAATGGATCTATTCACAAATATTAAGAAAACTATAGTGTACTAATGATTGGATAGAATATTAGATTTGAAGTAAGAAGACCTGTGTTTGAATTCTGGCTCTATATAACCATGGACAAGTCACTTCCTCATTTGTAGAAATAGGTTACTAGATACATGTCTAAAGTCTTTTCCATCGCTAAAATGTTATCCTATAGGAGTTCACAAATATTTTTGATGAGGAGATCTCGGTAAATTAAAAAAAATCCTCCATGATTCTTCTATTACTAAGGTTTATTAAAAAAAAACCTACAAAAACTGGAAGACAAGCATTCTCATTTCCATGAATAGAAAATACTTTAAAATCTAATACTATGTAAATAAGTACTAAATAGTAATTTACATTACAGTAGAGGACATTATACTACATAGAGTTAGAGGACATAGTAAAAAATTAAAACTGGCATTAGGGACTGAGAATATAGCAGAATTCTGAGGAAATCATCTCTAGAGAAGATATTAGAATATATTTTTCTATTAATTAATTTTGATGACATAACTAAAAAAATCTCAAGCACAAGAATAGAATTCAAAGTGACATTGACCAACTGAAAAAGAAAAGTCAGAGAAAAGAAGAATTTAAAACTTTTACTTAAAAAAACTTAAGAGGCGGTGTCAAAATAACCCAGTAAAGACAAGGACTCACCTGAATTCACTCAAATTCCAATGCAAAAAACATCAAACCTGATCATAGGAAAGTTACTGTGGTAACACAGAAGATAAGGAAAGCAAAGCAGCTGCCAGAATAAATATAAATTGGTCTTGGATTCTGGAAGAGTTAAAAAAAAAGGATTTAAAACATCAAATAAAAGAGGTAGAGGTAATTTTTTTTGGGGGGGGGAATGAGATTTTTTGCCCCCCAAAAATTTGTGAGAAAAGGGTGAAGAGCTTGGTACAAAGTTCACTAAGGGGAAAACTCTTTAAAAAGTAGAAATGGCCAAGTGCAAAAGAAAATAATTACTTAAAAATAAGAATTGGGCAAGTGGAAGCTAAGGACTCTATAAGAAGTAAGAAACAATAAAACAAAATCAAGAGAATGAAAAAAATAAGAAAATATAAAATATCTCATTGGGAAAAAATAACTTACCTGGAAAATAGATACAGGAAAGATCACTTAATAATTATTGGGCTATCTGAAAGTCATGGGGGAAAAACCGCCTAGATATCATCTTTCAAGAAATAATCAAGAAAAACTGCCCTTATATATTAGAACCAGAGGGAAAAAATAGAAATTGAAAGAATCCACTGATCACTTTCTGATAGAATCTGAAAATGAAAACTCCTAGGAATATTATGGCCTCATATCAAAGAAAAATTAATAAAAGCAGTGAGAAATAAAGAATTCAAATATCATGGAGCCACAGTCAGGATGACACAAGATTTAACTGTTTCTACTTTGATATTAAAATATCAAAGGGTTCAAAATATGATGTGCTGGAGGGTAAAGAAAGTAGGATCAGTACCAAGAATCAACTATCAGCAAGACTATCATCCTTCAATGAAAAAATTGTATATTTAGTAAAATTGATGACTTTAAAACATCTTTGATGAAAATACCAGAATTGAAGAGAACATCTGTCTTTTGAATTTGACTCAAGAAAAGTATAAAAAGGTAAATAAAAGAGAGAATCCTAAGAGTTCAATGAAATTAAATTGTTTATATTCCTACATGGGAAAATGATACATGTGACTCTATAAAACTTTATCATTATTAGAGCAATTAGAAAGAATATACATAGACAAAGGGCACAGATGTGAGTTAACTATGATGGAATGAAATTCCAAAAAAATAATAAATTACTGTCATAAACAAGTCTATATTTATCAACTTCAGAACTTGCCAAACCCTGGCATTTGTTGTATTTTGATAAGAAAAATAGTGTTGTATCACTTGGCACTTGGTCAGAACTCATTGCACTTGCAAGAACTTGTTTGAGTCATGACGACAAAGCCTCTCTAGAGAAAATGGTTCATCTTTTGTCCCTGGCTTGTCACTCAGAGCCTCTTTCTCTTAATGAAACAGAGGTCTATGCATCAGTCTCATGGTAACTTGAACAATGCAGAATTCCCACATAATTATCATTAATGTCTTATATTTTTGTGTATATATTAAGTTCTAAAAATGGGTCGCAAAATAGTTGTGGGATATCTCTAAATCTAAAAGACAGTTAATAAGAACCACTGTTGAAAAGAAAAGAGAGTTCATAGCTAAGTATGAGAATTGTGTAGGTGTGACTGATATCACTCATGTTCAAGATGCCAAGAATGACAATTTTTATGATAGTGAGAAATAAGGAAGAGATTAAAGGACCAAGTGTGATTAAAGGTATAAAGTCTATGATTAAGCAATGTTCATGGTTATTGAAAGAAGTTGAAAAATTGCCATTATTTCCTATGGGAAAAATTATTTAAGTACTCATCATAAATTCCAGAATGAATTAACAAGTTCCAAGGTACCACTGAAATAAAAGTAAGGAGTGAGAAAAATGCATTCATTAGGAGAAGGGAGAGATAAAATTGTGTAATTTATCTCATAAAAATGGCATGAAAAAAGTTTTTAGTTTGGAGGGAAAAATGGGAGTGTCAGGAAACACTTTTTGAACATTAGTCTCCTTGGAATTGGCTCAATGAAGGATTAGCAAAACACATTCAGTTGGTTCTACTAACTCATCTTACACTATAGTGAAGTAAGAGGGGAGGATCACAAGAGCTTGAGGTCTGATTGAAGAGAAGGTAGTTTGGGGAGGAAATAGAAGCAAAATACTTTTGAGGAGGAACAGAATGAAAGGAGAGAGTCAGGCAGAAAGGGGTGGGGAGAAGAATGGAGGGAAATACATAGTAATCATAAATGTGAAAGTGAATGTGATGAACTCACCAATAAAGTGGAAGCATATACCAGATTATAAATTAGAATCTTACAAATGTTACTTATAAGAAATGTAATGCTTAAATAACCCTGTCTTAAGAAAAATAAATCAAATGGCATCAATGAGCTTCCTAAGAAAAAAATTACCAGAATCAGATGGATTCACAAGTTAATTCTATGAAACATTTAAAGAACAATTAATTCTAATATGACACGGATTTGGTTCTGTTACCTAAATCAAGAAGAGCAAAAACAGATAAAGAAAACTATAGATCAATTTCTCCAATGAATATAAATGCAAAACAAACAAATAAATAAAATACTAGCAAGGAGATCAGAGCAATATATCACAAGGCTATCACCAGGACTGGTTCAATATTAGAAAAACTATTAGAATAATGAACTATATGACTAACAAAAACAACAAAATCTCAGTAGATGTAGAAAAAACTTTTGACAGAATACAATACCCATTCTTAATTAAAAACATTAGAGAGGACTGGAAGTGGAGCTTTTTTTTTTTACTAATGATAACTAATATCAATCTAAAATCATCAGCAAACATTTTCTGTAATGGGAATAAACCAGAGGTCTTTCCAATAAGATCAAAGGCAAAGAGTGAGGATGCCCATTATCCCTAATATCATCCAAAACTGAACTGGAAATGTTATCTATAAGATTAAGAGAAGATAAAAATTGAAATAAATAAAATAGCCAATGAGTCAAAAGAATTCTTAGATGATATTATGATATATTTGGAGAATCCAAGAGAATCAGCTAAATATAGTTGAAAAATTAACAATTACAAAAGTTTTCACCCAGTCAGATCTAAACAATTGAAAAAATATCAATTGCTCATAAGTAGGTTGAGTCAATAGAATAAAAAATTACTATTCAACCTAAATTAATTTATTTTTGAGTATTATACTAATCAAATTACCCAAAGTTATTTTATAGATATAGAAAAAATCATTTCAAATTTCACCTGGAAGAAAAAAGAGACAAAAATGTCAAGGAAATCAATAAAAATGAAATATGAAGGAAGGTATCTTAGCCATATAAAATTTCAAACTCTGTTACAAAGTGGTAATCATCAGAAAAATCTGATACTGGCTAAGTTATAGAGTAGTGAGTTAGAGAAATAGATTTAAGAACACAGTACAGAGTAGTGAATGATCATAGTAATCAAATTTTTGATAAACCCAATGATCCAAGCTTTTGAAGCAAGAACTCATTATCTGACCAAAATTGCTGAGAAAAATGGAAAGCTGCTGGGAAGAAACTAAGGTAGGAACCAAAATCTCATAATATACACCAAGAAAAGGTTAAATGGGAGCATCATTTCAAATATAAATTGATGATACCATAAGCAAATTAACAAAGAATGAAATTATTTACCTGTTGGATCTATGGAAAAGGGAGGAATTTATGACCAAATGAAACAGAGAACACTATAGAATGTAAAATTGATAATTTTCATTACATTTAATTAAAAAGAGATTGCACCAAAAAACCCTCAATGTAACCAATTATAGGAAGAAAGTAGAAAAATGGGGAAAATTAAGAGAATGTGTCTCTGATCAAGGACTCACTTCTCAAATATATATATATATATATATATATATATATATATATATATATATATATATATGACTGAGTCAAGTTTATAAGAATATAAGCCATTCCACAATTGATATATGATCAAGTAATATGAACAAATCAAGTAATATGAGCAAATAATATGAGGAAACCAAAGCTATCTATAGTCATGTTAAAATCCTCTAAACACTTTAGATTAGAGATATACAAATTAAAAGAACTCTGATTTACCACCTCAGCCTCTCATATTGACTAATATTACAGTAAATGGTGGAAGGGGCTATAGGAAAATTGAAACACCAATGCATTTTTGGTGGAATTGTGAAATGATTCAACCATTCCAGAAGGCAATTTGGAACTATCTTCAAAGGGCTTTTAAATTATGCATATCATTTGACTCAGCAATACTACTATTAGATCTGTATCTCAAAGAGATTTTTTTTTAAAAAAAGGCAAAAAAATTATAACAGCTCTATTTGTGGTGGCAAATAATAGGTATCTCTGGGTTTGCAAATCAATTGGAGAATGCTCAAACAAGTGATAGAATATGCTGTCCTATAAGAATTGATGAACAGGATGTTCTCAGATAAACCTTAAAAGACTTAAATAAACTGATACAAAATGAAGTAAGCAAAACCAGAACACTTTTATTATTAACAGCAATATTGTATGATGATCAGCTTTGAATGACTTAGATATTCTCAATACTACAGTGATCCAGGAAAATTCCAAAGAAATTTCATCCAAAGGATGAAAAATGCTCTTCATTTCCAGAGGAAAAAACTGAGGAAATATGAATGTATACTGATACATACTTTTTGTTTTACTTCTCTTGGGTTTTTTGGGTATTTTGTTTAAAAAAAAATGACATATAGAAATATGTTTTGATGAGTGCACTATAGTCTGTATCAAATTGCTTGTCTTCTCAAGGAGGAGGGAGGGGAAGGAAGTAGAGAATTTAGAACTCATTTGTTTTTAATGTTTAAATGTTGCACTTAGAAAAAATGAAATATTTATCTAAAAAAAGTCTTACACAAATAGAAGATTGGGATCAATGATAAGTTTCAGAGAGAAATAGTATTATACCTCAGGGAAGAAGAAAAGACTTGAATACATTGTTCAAACTCAGGGTCAAGATCAGGTGGAAGAGAATGTTGTAAGATAAGATATAGTCAAATTATTGTTATATTCCCCTAGTAAATTTTCTAATGTTTCAATATTGCTTTTTTCATATTTACTGTTTCCCTTAGTTTCTGTAACAGGTTTCTTACAGGTCTATAGTGATTTCTTAGTCATTAGTATTTCTAGTTTTCCTAATGTTGGCTTAGAAACTAACTCTGATTTAGTTTTCTTATTCCAGAAATCCAGGAAGGATATTTCAATGCAAGAAATACTTGGAAGTTACTAAGGATCATGAGGTGAATAAAGATATAGTTTTGAAATTATTTAACAACAGAGATCCTTTTAAAGGTTTTCTGCCAAACTTTCACACTCCATTTTAGATAATAACATCAATAATAATATGAATCGCAATTTATCATACAAAGTTTCATAAAAAGGATTGTGTACTTCTCTATCTCCAGAAAGAATATAAGAAATAACTTACACATATTTAAATGGAAATATATTGGTAAGAAACAAAAAAAAATTCTCCCTATATTTGTAAACACCAAGTGAAATTAAATGATATTGTGATCTATCCTATTCCAGAGAATCTAGAAAAGGGTAAAACAAAATCATAGGAAGAGTTCCCTTTTTTTATAAATTTTTATTTTTTCTGGTTTTTACATCACTAAAGGCAAGTAGGTAGAGTAATAATAATAATAATAATAATAATAATAATAATAATAATACATTTAAAAGTTCCAAAAACATGTGCAATATATGGACCTCTACTTCCATGAAAAGGTAGGGTTTTGTATCTATTCTAGAGCCACTTATTCTTTATAATTTTGATACATTTACTTTTGAATTTTGGGGAGTGTAGTTGATCTTTCCATTTACATTGTCATGCTTGCTGTTTATATGCATGGTGACAACTCCTACTTTTTTCATTTACTTGTTGCATGATATATATAATGCAACACATGCACACATGCATACATGTGCATATCTATCTATCTATATCTATCTCTATAATGATTTTGATGTCTGTCCTTTGTTCTTAAAGAAGACCATGACATCAAGGAGCTGATGCCATATTGGATTTGAGTGAGAGAGATGCTATGCTAAGTCATCAGCCTTACTTTCTTCTCTGGAATCATTTAGATTCAATGGCCACATATGAATCAGGAAGATAGCCCTGAATATGACATATCCAGGGTTAAATGACCTGCCCAAGGTCACAGAGCTAGTAAGTGTCTGAGGTCATATTTGAACCCAGGTCCTCTTGACTTCTGGTACATTACCCACTGTGCCATCTAGTTGCTTGCCAATGTAATATAATATATTTTTATATATTATATATAAATACACATACATACTTATATATTCTATCCCTTCAAATTTATTTTACATACATCTTACTTTTAAAATGCATTTCCTGTAAGCAATGGATTGAAGGATTATTTAAATCTAATGCTATTTTTTTATTTTACTAGGATTATTTAATTTATTCACATTTAAAGTTAAGAGTTAAACTTATATTTTCCTCCATGTTTTTGTAAAATTTTTCCTTTTACTGCTATAAACACTTAACTAAGGTGACCCTTAGTTAAGTTTTCCCTGACTCTCTTCCCCCTTTTCTGGTTCTTTTTTCTCTTCTTAAATCTCTCTTTAGGGTTTTGTTTATTCCTATCTTATACGTTTTATTTAGTTATATATTCCCTAATTCTTTTTTCTTTCAGTTTTTCCAGTCAGTTCTCCCTTTGTCTTCTTCCTTTCAACTAGTCCTATTCATTTCGCACCATTTCAAATTACTTAACTCTTTATTTCTACTGACTTTCTATTATCTCAGAGTTTGGACACTAGACCCTCATATTCTGATTCATTATCCTTATTATAATCTACTGATCTCTCTTATTTTTTTATTCTTCATCCAATCAAAGCTTCCAAGGTATTAATTCTAAGTTCTTCCCTTTAGGTGCTCTCAGTCACTAACATGGGTTATGGTCTTTTTTTCATTGTTTCCTCATTCTCAAAACAATGAAATTATTGTAGATGCCAGAAAGATCATTGACCCATGATAAGGCCCATTTTTCTCTCTCCATTTTGACCTTTCCCTCTACCCAAAAAATTTGCCTGGAAATCTCTTCCCTTTTTCTAATGCTCTCCCACTCCTCTAGGTAGCAGCTGCCCCAAAGCAGTTCCCTCTTCTAAGGACAAACAGGCCCCAGGTCTCATACAGAATAAGTTCCTCATCCCATTAAAATTAATCAATGGAAAATCCTCCTACCTCCAAAGTAAGGCCTTTTCCCTTTCTCCCCATTTTCAATCTCCCCCCTTCTCCCTTTCTCCCTTTCTCCCCATAGGTTCTTCTCTTTCTGAGACTTGATTGGCAATTTCTTCCTCATAACCAGTCCTTGATTGTACCCTAGAACATCACTCATTCCTCTTTATTCCCCTGGTTCCCCTCTCCTTCTATGTACTCTCCCAAATTATAATACTCCCACAAAAGGAGCATTTATGTACCTATGGAGTGATCACCAGTTTTTTTCTCATATTGCCTCCAATCAAAATCTTCACTGTTACTTTTATCAGGCTTCCAATTCATTCACCCTATTACCCTGTCATATTGTTCTTGGAGATTTAGTTTGTCCATGCTCCTGTCTTGGAGATCTGTATGGTTTTGCTTTCATAATGAGCATATTTTCTTTTAATGTTCTCTCTCTCTCTCTCTCTCTCTCTCTCTCTCGATGTCTCTGTTTCTGTCCTTTGTTTCTGTCTCTGTCTCTATCTGTCTCTCAATAAGGCTCTGTTTTAAAATATTGCCAGAAATAAAGTTCTGTCTCTTTGCATTCTCAAACAATTGTTCTTACTTTTGTTTCTGTGGTGAGGCTTACCATCACAGATTCAAGGTTTTTATTTTTGTTTGATTTGGGTTTTTTTTCCTATTCTGATCATTGATTTGCTATTTGGGACATAACTTCTGTTCTCATAATTTCTCACTTCTCTTTTAAGTCACTTAAAAAGGATGCTATGGTTTCATGCTCTTCATGCTTCTGCAAGATCCTCTTTATGTCAATGGATAACTTTCCATCATTTTGAAGTATTTATTCATAGGTGATTAAACTTTTTTATGAGATCTAAAGGTCATATTTCCTTCCACTGTCACTTTTTTCCTCTTGATTCAGCTGTTTATTTTCAAGGTCTTTGAAATTGTTTTTCTTCTTGAAATATAGTAGTACTTTTAGTCTTCCCTTGTTAATTTTCCTTTTCACTTCCATACTCTCTCCCCTCTGATTGTGGTCTTGGGATATGAATCTCAGTTTTCTTCCACATTGGGCAATGGCCAGTTCTCCACTTAGGCCTTTGGCCAAATGACTTTTGGATGCTTAGAACTGATCCTGGCTACATGATGTAGTTATTTCCTCAAGCTTGATGGGGTGCATTCTAGACATGGTGACCTTAGCAGTTCTCTGTTTCTGAGTTCTCTGACCAAGCCGTTAAGAATCTGCTTTTCCTAGCACAAACCATTGAGAGTTTTGCAGCATTGGTGCTTCCAGATTCCAACTCCCAGTAGTCTTCTGTTCCTGGAGGAGTATGGCCAAGCTGCCTGTCAAAACCTAAGGAAACTTATGTTGCCTAGACCTGGCATCTCTATGGTTAGAAGCAGCCTCAGTGGAGGTAGCACAGGACATCTAGTAGGAGTTCTGAGTGAGCTCAGGTTCAGTAAACATCAATTCCCAGGCTTTGTTTTTACTTATTTTTTAACTTTTAAAAAGTAGTCTGGATTATAAATCATGGAAACAACTGAAGTTGCTTTATTTTTATGTGTAATTTCTGTTTTAGAGAGGTTTGGGACATTGAGAATATCAGAGAACATATGTAATCTGCCATTTTGTTGCTTGAAGTTGCTTTAATTTTAATGTATCTTTTCTGTTTTAGATAAGTTTGAATTATTGGCCATATCAAAGAACACATGTAATTGCTTGCTTGACTGGAAGTTCCAATAATTACTTTTTATAATTATTTAAGAAAATTTACTTTAGGGGCAGCTAGGTAACAGAGTGGATAGAACATCAATCCTAGAGAAAGGAGGACCTGAGTTCATATCCAGCCTCAGACACTTAATAATTACCTAGCTGTGTGACCTTGGGCAAATCACTTAATCCCACTTAACCCTTGCCAAAAAACCCCCCAAAAAATAAAAAATAAAATATACATTATATACAAGTTACATATCTATAAAAGGCATGTCTTTTTTTTTTTTTTTTTTTTTTAAGGTTTTGGCAAGGCAAATGGGGTTAAGTGGCTTGCCCAAGGTCACACAGCTAGGTAATTATTAAGTGTCTGAGACCAGATTTGAACCCAGGTACTCCTGACTCCAGGGCTGGTGCTTTATCCACTGTGCCACCTGTGCCCAACAGATATGTCTTTAAGCATGTTCCAACAAAAAGTAAATTTGTTTTATTGATGTTGGAAGCAGAATATGAATGTCAACTTAATATCATACTTAAAATTTTTCTGGGTTTCGCATTTTAATCCTTTGATTTGGAGATAAAGAATCAGGGCTAAAGTATTTATCCTTGATGGTGGGGAATAGGAGATGGGTTTAGGTATAGAATCTGCTGAGGAATATAGAAAATTAGTTCTGAAAAGTGGAGACACAGATGCCACCAACAATGTGAGCATTTGTTAATGGCTTCAGCAGGAAGAGACCCATCATGGTGATAAGTGGCTCTCTTCTGAGAGGTACATAAGTGGCCTATTTTGATCAGACATAAAATCAAGGAGGTGTGTTGAGTTCCTGAGACATTCACTGTGGATGTGATAAAGCCTCCAGAGGCTCATCAAATCAAAGGACCTTTATACACTAATCTGAGCCATGTGGCAAAAACTATGCTGCCAGAAGAAAAATGTAAAGTGTCTCTTAGGATTATAAAATCTTGGGTTAAAAACAAAAGATTTAGGGGCATAGGCTCTCTTAATCACTGCTGACACTTTAAGGTAATAAAAAATCTAAGAAACAAAAGAAGGTTATGGCAAATATCCTTCTAATATCTAGCTAAGGAGAAAATGTTAAGAGTGGTAATTGGCCTTCCAATGTAAGTTATAGGGATAATGGGTTTTCAAACAGAAATAGAACTATGCTTTTGAAAAAATCTAGGAAGAATGTATTTGCATAGAGACCAGCTGGGTTGATTGAGAAGATTATAAACTAAGAAGGAATGAAGGTTAACTGTAATCTCTCTCTCTCTCTCTCTCTCACACACACACACCCCTCTCCGTCTCTATCTCTGTCTCTGTCTCTCTCTCATCTCTGACGTGTGTGTGTGTGTGTGTGTGTGTGTGTGTGTGTGTGAGAGAGAGAGAGAGAGAGTGAGAGAGAGACAGAGACAGAGATAGAGACAGAGAAACAGACACAGAGATACAGAGAAAAGTAATTTTTTTGAGGAAATAGTAGCATAGCATGCTCAATAATCTACAGAACATAATGATAGCATAAATGATACAAATGTTCTCAAAAGTCTATATATCAGTTCTAGACAATAATAAACAAAATGAATTAGGAATTTTAGCATGTGTAGGCAAATGTTGTCTTTTAATATGATTGAAATTTGATTGCATGCAATATGACTAGAATATGGCAGTGGAAAAGTATATCTTATTTAAAAGTAATAAAAGAATTTGAAGGGAATGTTTGATAAAAGCTATATCAAAAAATGGTTATCTCTGTAGAAATTCACACACATAATGGGACAAGCAGTGGAGAACATTTGTGTAGGTTACCAAGAGAGAGGGCAAAAGAGGCAAGAAAATACTAAGAGGAGATTATATTCCTGGCAACAGGAGGAATTGAATGGCAGACCTCTGGCATAAATTGTAACATAGCCACTGGTGAGGAACTTCATGAAATGGTGATTTTGTTGTCTGTCCATCTCCCTCTTCTTTAGATACGCTGTGGTTAAATATGCTCAGTGTTGTTTTTAAATTATTTTTCTGATAACAATCTTCTCAGAAAGTGAAGCATACACAAAAGCTATTGTTATTCTGGATAGGTTCCTGACTATTAGGGAAGAATTAACTATTTTTAAAGCTCAACTCCTGTGCTATTTCCTAAGGGAAGCATTTGACAATATTCCTGAATATTAGTACCCTGTCCCTACTAAACTCATCATGTCTATATCTATTTTCTCTTTCTAATCATATTCTCACCACCCCAGGAGAATGGACACTCCTTGAGGAAATGAATATTTTTTATCCCCCCCCCCATATTCCTAGTTCATAGCTGATTTTTTTTGGAATGCATAATAACTAATAAATTTTTCTTGGAGATTAAAGTTACCTTGAGAAATTATGATTCACAACATTTTTCAGTTTCATAAAAGATATATATATATATATATGCTCTTTTTCACATTCAAAAAATGTTGATAATGCATATACAACCACCCCCATTTCATAGACCCAAGAATCTGATTCTCAAAGAAGTGAAATGATTTCTTCATGATTATTCATTTAGTAAATTCCAGAGCAAAAATTCTAATAAAAGTCTTATGATTTCAAATTCAATGTTCTATACTTCATAAGCAAGGAATTGTGACTGAAATTTTAGAATAATGGGTTTCAGTGTTCAGAGGCAAGAAAAGAGGGATTCCATGTTCTACAATTATAAAAGGGAAATCAGTTCAATAAGTATGTTAGGATTTACAAGACTGATATCTAGTCAGACCTTTCCTTCCCTATGAAATTCTCCTCTTTAATAATAATAATAATAAATTAATTCTTATATAGTGCTTACCCTGTGTTAGGAATGGTGCAATTTTTTTATAATTATTATCTCCTTTGATCCTCATATGGTCTTCAAAAATGGGTGCTAATTTCATTCTCATTTTATGAGGAAACTAAATTAAACAGAGGTGAAGTGACTCACCTAGAGACACATGACCAGTAAGTATCTAAGGCTAGTTTTGAATTCAGATCTTTCTGATTTCAAGCATAGTATTCTATCTACTGTGTTAGGTAAATACATTTATGCATGATAAATAAATATAAATATATATAGTATTAACAAATATTTGAAGGATGCCATAACTTTAAAAAAAATCTTATCTATTCAGCCTTTTCCCAAGTCACATATTTCATCTACTTGCAACCAGAGTAAAAAGTTCATTCCTTAATAGGTATTGCTGGGGATCAGGTCAAATAGGAGCAGAATGATGGGTAGAAATTGACAAAGTTAGAATATATAAAAAGAAAAGAAAAATTAGATGATCAAATTATTATAATGGAAAGAACACTATTTTTTGAAATGAAAGCACTGGGCTTCAAGTTCTTCTAAGAAATTAGGGCAAACTATTTCTCCTCTTTAGGTTTCCATTTCGTCACTTGTAAAATGAAGGATATCCCTTCCAGTCTAACAGATGATCAAAGTGATGTAGAAGGTGTGCAGAAATCTTGGATCAAAATTTCCATTGTACTACCACTAGCTAGCTATGTGATCTTGGACAACTCACCAATAGGTCTTACTAGCCTCAGATTCCCATTTACACGTCACTAGATGAGAGTCAATATCAAACCCTTCCCAAAGAGGAAAACTAAGATTTCTTCACAGAAGAAATATAAATACAAAGAAGACTAGGGAGGTATATAATTCTGTCTTCCAGGTTCTGAATGGTTGTCACTTGGAAGTTTGTTCTGCTTGGCCCCAGAGTAGGGGGTGGGTAGGTGAGGATCAACTAAAACCAATGAGTAAAAATTACAGAAAGCAGACTTGGGTTGGATTTAAAAGAAACCTTACTTGCATTCAGAAGAAGGAGGGAGAATGGATCCCAAATTGATGCCTGGTAATACAGTTGATTTCTTTTCACTGGTAATTTTTAAGTAGGAGTTCAATGAGGAAGGGAACAGAGTAGTAGATAGAATATTGGAACTGGAGTTAGGAAACTTGAGTTCAAATATAGCTTCAGTCACTTATTAGCAAGAGTGTGATTCTGGGCAAGTCACTTAATCTTACTAACCTTAGTTTAATCAGCTGGAAGATAAGAATAATAATAGTAACCAACTCCCAGGTTTGATGTGAGAGCAAATGAAATATTTGTGAAGTTTTTAACAAAATTCCTGGTTCATAGTATTAAATTCCTGTTCCCTTCTTCTTCCCCTCCACCCCCCCCCCAGTCTTTCACACTCATTACCTATTTGACCCTGAAAAATTTCCTCTTTATCTCAGGTTCATCATTTATAAAATGAGACTGTGTATGACATACCATATAGAGGAGGGTTAAGTTCATTGGATTTAGCTCCAGAAGAAAGAATCAGTATCAATATATCTTAGTACTGAGAAGAGGCTATTTTAAGTTCAAGAAAGCTTTCTAACAACTAGAGTTATGCAACAGTAAAATGGATTACCTTGGAAGGTAGTGTTCTCCTTTCCTGGGGATCTTCGAGCATTGACTTAGAGACTGCTTGGAACAGTAGGGCTTCCATTTGCTGAATAGAACTGAACTCTATGACCCCTGAGGTCTCTTCTAGTGCTGAAATGCTATGATTCCATGATTCTAAAAATAGATGACCTCCAAGATCACTTCCAGCTCAAAATTTATGACTATATTTAATTATCGATCAATCAAGTATCTTTTATGTGTATACTATGTATTAGGTATTTTTCTGGGTTTTGGTTATATAAAGATAGAAGTGGGTAACTTCTTGCTCTCATGGAACTTATATTCTATACACTATAAAATATAATCCAATACCCAGTCTACAGTGTATCTACTGGATACAAAACTCTATACCAGGCTCCGAGGAATTACTAGGATATATCAGAGTTTCTGGTCACAGACCTGACCCTGCCCTTTAACTTCCCATTGGTTAAATACTTCAATAATAATTTTTTAATAAAAACATCCCAGACTATATATATGACAAATGAAAGACAAATATCCCACAGCAACTCTGTGACCCACAAAAGTAGGTGTGTGTGTGTGTGTCCTGAGATGGTGAGTGATCTCTGTCAAAAGCATCACAAGACCCTTCTATTGTAGAATCTTCAGAAAAAGTAAGGTTCTTTCTAAAAAGAAGAGCTTGCCAAAGAGGGGGGAAAAACATGCATCTTTATTGAAGAAGGTGGAATTTCAAAACTACTCTGAAAAGTAGGATAAAGATCAAGATTCTAGGGTAAGATTTAACTTCAAGGTAATCATAGTAATATCCCAGGAACTGAGTTCACAAAAAATTTACAAGGGAAGCTATATTATTAGTGACAGCAGGACTAGGGAAACTCTCTGCAGTGATAAGAAACACTGTTATAATGCCATTGATTTTACTCTGAAAATACTAGGGAAAGTTGTTGCCTTTCTTGGCAGAAGAGGCAGCAAGGGGATAAGCTCTGTCACTAGGGTGCCATTGTGTCTTCAAAAACCAATTTTAAGGTATTATGGTCAATCTCATCATGACAGAGATCAATGGAATTAAATACTGTTTTATTTACTCCATTTCCCTTACCATTCAGTTCAAGAATGACATATTGTAATGTATACTTTATGAAACAAAAGGGAATTCAAAACTCAAGGGATTGAGAATATGAAGTATAGGCATCCCCAGAAATTTACAGTTGAACTAAATCAATAATGACCTAATCAACAGAAATCAACCCTAGAGGGTGAGAATATTGTCTAAATATCTCTCTCTCTCTCTCTCTCTCTCTCTCTCTCTCTCTCTCTCTCTCTCTCTCTCTCTCTCTCCTCTCCCTTTCATTCTTCCTTTCTCTATCCCCTAACCCACACAAAAAGGATATATTTTCCATTTCTTCTATCTCTGCCTCAAAGGATGTGTTTGATTTTATTTTAAAAAATTAGCTATATTCATGCTGCTTAAATGTGTAAGCAGAAGGTAAGGTTGGTGTATTCTAGACAGTGAGAGTATGCTTGTAGAGTTTCTGTTATTCTCTAGCCATCCCTTCAGTAATTAAAAAAAATAAGTCTTACTTCCAAGATTCTCTATATAAAACAACTTCTTAAAACATATCAATTTCATAATGACAAAACACAAAAACCCAGAGGTAAACTCCTATTAAATGAAAGTAGCTAAATTTGTGTTGTCATTGTTTTTGGTAAAAATACACACTGAAAATCCTCTTTGTATAGATGAAAGACTTTTCTCTCTCTCCCTAAGCATATCTAAAGCTTTGAATGGTTAAAGTTTCTACATTTTCAAGATTTCTCAAAAGAGATGATTTTGAAATAAATATGTTGTAGAATTTATGTCTTCAGACTCCAGGTGTTTTACATAAACCACTCAAAGATTCCATGATTTATAAAGCTCCCAGAGCCCCTCAAGTGAATTACAGTCTTTTATTTCTTCTAAAATCATGTTTCATCCTGAATATGATGATCTCTAATTCTGGAAAACTAGCTTTCTTGTGCATATTTTATACTCTCTTTCTAAAGGGCTTTTCTGCTACCTAGTCAGTCAGAATTAGTCCTCACCTCAAGGCTTGACTCATGCTCTATCTGCATTTGTCCACATAGCACATGATTTACTCATGTGTTAATTCAAGTATCTCCTGTTATACACCAAGAGGAACAGAGAATACTTTCTGCTTTAGTATGAAAATGAACAGTTTTTGTTAATGCACTTATGGTTTAATTAGGGTGGAGAATATCCTGGAAGAGGGCCAATAAAATATAAACTCCTTGAGAGAAAGAGATATCTTGTTTTTGTCTTTATATTCCCAAGCTCCACTTGACTCATAGTTGACACTTAATAAATGTTTATTGAATTGAACTGAACTGGCTCAGGGACCAATTTTGACTCTGGTTGGACTAGGTCAGCAAGGTAGCTTAGGGGTGAGAATGAAAATTTAGGAATGAGTAACTAAGCTAGAAAACTGTTCTGAGGAGCAGATATGAAGGTTATTAATCAAGAAAGAAATGGAACTGTGGAGTAGTAGATAGAAAGCCCGCCTAGTTCAAGAAGACTTGTTTTAAAGTTTTGTTTTTGACCCATACTGGCTGTGTGACCTTGGGCAAGGCTTTTAACTACTCAATGCCCTCAGGCAATTCTCCAATTCTATAAATTGCAAACAAGGTCTAGAAAATAGTGGTAGAGAGTTTCCAAAGTTCTAGCTATTAATTAAATCACAGGTTAATCTTCTGCTCTTCAAGAATGAGATAGAGCACATGGATGGACACAGATGAATAGATAAACAACAGGATGTGATTAGGAATAGAAAATTCTAGAAGGGAGTTGAGACAATATTTGGGCATGGAAGGTACCAATATCTAAAGAGTTTAGGAAAGCTACATGTAGAAGGTGGTGCTTAAGCTGAGTTTTGAAGGAAAATCACAATTCCAGGAAGAGGGGAAACATTCCAAGAATGGGGGACAGTAAATAAAATGGCCTAGAGATGAGAGAGGTAAAACTGTATGCAAGGATAAGGATGATTTCATATGGTGTAAAATGAGAAGACGGGCAGCTAGGTGGTGTAGTGGTTAAAGCACCAGAATCAGGAGGACTTACATTCAAATCTGTCCTCAGACACTTAATAATTACCCAGCTGTGTGATCTTGGGCAAGTCACTTAACCCACTGCCTTACAAAACCCAAAAAACTAAAAAATACAATAAAATGGGAAGATTTGAAGGGTAAGGAGGAGCACAGGTTATGAAAATCCAGACAAAAAAGTTTATACTATTGAGCATAAATTATATCAATATGGAAATCATTTTCATAGACAAGGTACTTGAATTAGGAGTGTTTGTGTGTGTGTGTGTGTGTGTGTGTGTGTGTGTATGTTTATTCTCCCATAGTCAGTGGGCATTTCCTGGCTAATGATTCAACAATGAGATGAAGAAGAAAGTTTTTTTTTCACTTTTACATTTAAGACTGAGAGGGAAGGAAATAGATAAAATATACTCTAGTGATTTAGAGTGTATAAGGAACTGACCAGAAGATATGCAATTCTGTACCCTTACCTCTCCTCACCTCTTTTTTTATCTGCTAT